>NC_133621.1:127101308-127422558 GCF_048593235.1 Sminthopsis crassicaudata
AAGAAATATTGAACTAGCTGAAAACCATTATAAAAAAAAAAAAAAAAAAAAAAGGAAGAACCTTCACAGCATCTTTCAAGAAATCATCAAGGAACACTGCCCTGATATCCTAAAAACCAGAGGGTAAAATGGTCATTGAAATAATCAACTGATCACCTCTTTCAGACCCCAAAATGAAAGCCCAATGAATTGTACCTAAAATGTGTACCTAAATTTCAGAATTGTGAGATGAAGAGAGAAAATACTGCAAGTAGTCAAAAAGAAACAATTCAAATGTAGAGCAGCCACAATCAGGATTATGCAGGATCTAGCAGCTTTCACTTTATAAAATCAAAAGGCCTGGAATATGGCATTCTAGAGAACTAAGGAGCTTGAAGTGGAGCAAGAATCAATTATCCAACAAAATTAAGTGTTATCTTTCAGATGGTCATTTAATGAAATAAGAGGCCTTTTGATTATTTTTGATGAAAAAACCAGAGCTGAACAGAAATTTGATCTTCAAAAATATAACTCAAGAGAAGCATAAGAAAGTGAAAAGAGAAGAAAAAATTGTTTTTTTTTAATTAAAATATTTTCTTCACTAAATGTAAATATGATATATGTAACAGTTAAGAACGGTATTTTTGTTATAGGTATACTTAGAGGATATAGGCATAATAAGACTTTATTTTAATGACAAAAAAAAACTACTGGTAGAAAAGGGATTATACTGGAAGAAAAGGAAAGAAAGAGAAGGTAAAATGGGATAAATTATATCACATGAAGAGGCAAAAAAGACATATTACATTTGAGGGGAAAAAAGGAGGGAGATGAGCCTTGTTTGAACCTTAGCATCATCAGATTTGGTTCAAAGAGGGAATATCAGACATATTTAATTTGATATAGAAACTTGTCTCACCCTATAGGGAAATAGGAGGGCAAAGGGGAATGAAAGGCTTTTAGGCTTTTAACAGGGAGAAGAGAAGTAGAGAGGGAAAGTGATAAAAAAGGGGGAAGGCTGAAAAGGGGAGGACAAATTCATTGAGATGGTAATCAGAAGCAAAACATTGGTGAGGATTGAAAGGAGTAAAGGAAAGATAAAAGTACTACTTGAGAAAAATAGGATGGCAGGAAATACAAACTTAGGAATTTTAATTGTAAATGTGGATGGGATAAAGTCTTCCAAAAAAAGGAAGCAGATAGCAAACTGGATTAAAAGCTCAAATCCTACAATATGTTGTTTATAAAAGACATATCATATACTATAAAATAAAGATAAAAGGCTGAAGCAAAATCTATTATGTTTTAGCTGAAGTAAAAAAAAAAAAAAAAAAAAAAAAAAAAAAAAAGCAGGGGTAGCAATCCTGATCTCAGAATCAGATCAAGCAAAAACAAAAATTAAATAGTTCTAATTTAAAGGAAATAAGAAAGAAAGCAACATGTTTTTAAAGGGTACCACAAATAATGAAGTAATATCAATACTAAATATATTTAGCACCAAGTGATATAGCATCCATATTCCTAGAAGAGAAATTAAAAGAATTGCAAGAAGAAATAGACAACAAAACTATACTAGTAGAGCATCTATAATGTTACCTATTTGATTGTTCCCTCCAGTAACAATGATCAAAATCCTGATTCTTGTCCACCTGTGCTAACCTCATCCATGTCCTGACATTAGTTAACTCAAAGAACTTGAGGTCTTTCATCCCTTTTCTTGCTATCACAAGAATGCCAATAAAACAGACTCTACAGCTGTTGTCCTTTGAACTTGCCATGTGACTATCCATCTCCTTTTCTTATTTAACTGTTGTTTTTCACTCCTGTTTTTTTTTTTTTTCAAGTTTCTCATTGGTCATTGTTCTTGGAAAAGGCATTTATAAGTCCTGACACTGATGATTCTTGACACATAGTAGTTACTTATTAAATTATTACTGATTTACTATTCTATGAAGGAAATAAACTAATCTGAGCCTATTGCCCCAAATATTGAGGCAGTGAAGGACTGAGAATGTCACAGGTATTACAGGAAATGTTGCTACATTTGTTTTTCTATATCTTTGTAGTCAATATTCCTTTGGAAAAGTAAATCAATTGTTAAATAGTTTAGTGAGAATGAGAGTAGTTATTTTAAAGGAATTACAGCTAGAGGGAGTTTAAGCCAATGAAAATAGAAGAGAGAAAGCTGACCCTGGGAGAATCTTAATACCGATTGTGTCTTTTCCAGGCTACAAGTATACTTTTCAGGATTTTCCAAATGGGACTTTCATTTTTGTATACTCTAGTCTATAGGATCTTAAGGAAATGGCCTTTAAGATATTAAACAGGGAGTTTACAAGTTTATGATCACTTACAAGTCAGTTGGATTAGAGGTAACTTTACAAATTTTCACATTTGCTGATTTGATGGATTCTTAAACACTAATTCTTACTATATTACAGAATTTTTATTGATCTTGAGTCTAATCTATAAGGGAATGCTGGTGTTAGCTCAAATCAATTTCAAGAACCAAGTGTTAAATTTTCAGGGAAAGCATTTATACACTAGACATCAACAAATGCTATAAACCAGAGCTTGATTTATAGTTTTGTTGATTGCCACAGCAGTATAAATGATGTATATTAATCTTAAAAATATGTTGTGCTTTTCTCCTACATTTATTGGGATACCTCTGCTATATAAGAAATAAGGGTTTTGCTTCACTAGAAAGTAGATGTCTAGTTGAGAAATAGGGCAGCTAGATGGCACAGTAGATAGAAGACTCATCTTCCTGTGATCAAATTTGAACTCAGATACTTTACTAGTGTTGTGACTCTGGTCAATAATTTAGCCATATTTGGATCAGTTTCCTCATCTGTAAAAAAGTGAACTGGAGAAGGAAATGGCAAATCATGCCAATATTTTTGCCAAGAAAACTCAAATGGGGTTATGAAGACTTAGATACAACTCTAGAACCAAATTGGACCTATTTCTCCAAAAATATTAAAAACTCATTGAGGAAAGATTAATTTCATGTATCTTCTGTTGTACATGGTACAATATTTTGTTACTGTGGGCAAGTCACTTAACATCCCTGAGTCTAAATTTCTTCATCTCTAACATGGATTAATAATATTTTATAGTGCCTACCCCATAGACTTATTGTGAAATCTAAATGTGTTAAAAAATTGATAATTGAGTACAAAATGTTTTACAGATCCTTAAAGTGCCATACAAATGTCAGGGAATTTCTTATTATATATCTTAATGATTTCATTGAGGGTAGAACATTAATTTTTATACATAATTCAGTAGCTTTTTGCTGTAATTTCTCTGATGACATTCTAACTATTTGCTTATTCAACCTACTCTTATGACTTCATCAATTCAAGAATTATTTCCTTTATGATCTAACTTTTTTCTTAGAGGAGATATTTTTTTTAGGGGGGAATATGGTCTAATTTTTTCAGGACCCATGAGATTTAAAATAGGTCCTATGGCAATCCTATATGAGTTTCTGAAAGGGCATCCATAATGCCTGTCTATTCTTTCTCTTCCTTTGTGTTTCACTTTTCTTGGGACAAAAACTATTTCTACATAGAGCTCCCAGACCAACTATTGTAATAAACTGAGCTGTTCGTGTAAGCAATTTCAATCAAGTCAGCAAACATTTTTTCCCCTGAAATTTCTGCCTAAGTGGAATTTAAGCCTAAATATATATCCTTTGTTACAATTAAAAATTCATTTAAATTACCTCAATAATTTAAAATAAAATCTTTAGCCACCATTAGAATGGAAAGGAGGCATTTTTCTTTTCTGACTGAGGTATTGAAAAAAAACTTTAAAAATATATAATATAATACTAGGCAAATGGCTTCAAGGAAGGAGTTGAACACATAGCAATGTAACTGAAGTGACAAGTGGCTGACAGTCAGATAGATAAAACACATCTATTAAGCACTTAATATGTGTCAGGCATTATGCTAAGTTCCAGGGATACAAAGAAAGAAAACAACATTCCCCTGCCATGAAAAATAACAGATTCTAAACCGGGGAAACAATATACAAACAACCCTGTACATACCAGACAGATGTACAGTAAATAAAAAGTAATCTCAAAGGGAAAGTGCTAGCATTAAAAAGAATGGGGAAAAAGCTTCTTGCTGAAGATGGGATTGTATATGAGACTTGAAGAAAACCATAAAATCCATGAGGAAAAGGTAACATAGGAGAGAATTCCCAGCATGGAAGACAGCCAGTGAAAAGACAGAGCTAGCCATTGTGCTATCTTATGCCTGAAACAGCAAGAAGTTCTAATAACTGGTACACTGCTTACACGGACAGGAGTAAAGTATTAAAAGACTCAAAAGATAGAAGAGCTAGGTTATAAAAAGTTTAAAAATCAAACAAGATTTTACATTTGATTCTGGAAAAAGTAAGGAACTATTGTAGTTTATTGAATAGAAGGGTGGAATGGTCAGACCTGCTTCCTAAGAAGATCTATTTGGTAGTTGAGTAGAGAATGTACTGAAGAAAGGAGAGAGTTGAGGGAGGGAGATCAATTAGAACTAAGCTTATGGTATAAAATGAGGAGGGCCTGATTCATGGCGGTGGCAGTTTCAGAAGAAAGGTGTTAGTTCCAATTAATAAAAGTGAGATTAGATAATCACTAGACAACTTCTAATGTATAATAATATAAGAGCTTTATGTTATTACTGTTTACATATATATGCAGTTCAGTAGATATACCGCTATGTAAAATTTCTTAATTATTAAAAACAGCTCTGCAACCTACAACACCAGAGCTGAGTAGCCAAGGCATTATCCCTGGGTGCCAAAATTAAAGAACACCCAACTTAGAGGGAGCTGATGTCACTTGTAGTCCTTCAAAAGCATTGAAACTTCAGAGTTTAACACCTAGTTAATAATAATTATTAGTTTAAAAAAAAGAAGCTATGAGATGGTAGATGAGATGAGATTCTCCTCTTCCCCTAGCCCCATACAAAGAGACATAAGTCTTAGCTATCTGAGATTTCTTTGTAGTACAGTGGATAGAGTACCAGAACTGGAATTCAGGGAATCTTCCTAAATTTAAATTATATATCTGTGTGATCCTGGGCAAGTAACTTAATCTTATTTGTCTCAATTTCCTCATGTGTTAATTGAGCTGGAAAATGAAATAGAAAACTACTTCAGTATCTTTGCCAAGAAAACCCAAATGATATACTGAAGAATTGCACACAACTGAAAATATATTCAGCAACAACAGCTGAAATCTCTTGTCTTCTTCACCAGGGACAACACTCTATAGTCTCAATTGAAGGCAAATTTCCTGTCAAATATTGGGTGTGCCAGTTGTAGTACTTGCCCTAGGGATAAAAATTCTTAGTAATGCATAGGTTCTTATGAACTAAGTACTTTGAGATCAGAAGGAAGAAAGAAAGATAGGACTGAGGGACAGATGAAAAGAGATAAAGATAATAGTTTTATTTTTAATTTTAATAATAATCACAGATACTCCCATTTATATAACTTAAGTACTTTCCTTACAACAGCCCTCTGACATAGACTAGGCACCCTTATCAAAATTTTACAGATAACTAAGGCACAAAGAGACTGAGGACATGCTGAGTAAAAGTCAAGTAAAGAATTGAAGCTAGAGGGAGGGAAACTGTAATGCTCTTCTCTAAATTGTAATGTTCTCTGAGAGCAGGTTTCTTGAGGAGCTTCTGGAGGCAGCCTTCCTTTCAGTTCTGTGTAATAATCACCTCAAATACAGCCAGGAGTTAAAGTACAAATCCTTTAGTGTTTCTTTTTTAATTCTTGTCTCTTTTCCTGGGGCTCAGTTAACTTTAATAAAGGCCTATCTCTCTCCTTGGTTATGAGAGGTCTTGCCACTAGTCCTTTGTCTCTTCCAGTTTCAGCCTGAATCTACAGACAGCACAAAGGTGGAATATGGAATGAATCTGACTCTGCCTCCAAGAAAGTGGGCTTGTGGGCTTCTGCCTAGCTTATATATGCTCTCTAAAGGTGTGAACTCGAATGTGTGAACTGTCTTAAAGGTGTGAACTCTAAAGGTGTGAACTAAGTACATAAGCATTGCCTCTATCAAGTCCAGTGACTTAGCACCTTGTTTCAACTTCTAGTCCATAACAGGAAACAATATACTGTTAGTATAATCAAAGGGCTTGAATTCATATTCCATCTTTGATACTCAATATCTTGGTAAGTTATTTAACTCTTGAGATCTCAGTATCTTCATTTGTAAAATGCAGAAGTTTCAATTAGATGACTTCTGAAGTGTTTAAGACCTTCATTGAGCTAAGCATTCTTCCCACTAAATAACTGTCATCAAATTCATAGATTTTCAAGAGGATTGTACAAGTTAGTAATAAGGTCACAAGGATGCTGGTCCAATAAATAGTTAGGAAACAATGCTTTATTATAGGGTCAAAACTAATGGAATTTGCTGTATTCAGGTAAATGCTTATATTGTAGGATTCACTGGTAAAATTAACAATACTCTCTGGCAAGCTAGAAACTATGAATAGGAACTAGATAAGTCAAATTGGGATGAGATGAATAAAGATGTGAAATAGAATTTTTGTCATATTAACCTTTGAAAATTAAATGCTTGATTGAGTTAAGTTTATTCCTATTTTAAGGTAAGGATTAGAACCATGATTTCTCTGGCCTCTTCTGCCTGAAAGCCAGGTATCATCCTGAACCCCTTTTGGTCTCTAGAGCCCTGAGGGAATTGGGAGAATCACTTTTCTCTGCCATTGCTTAGAGCTTCTATCTATTAAGTTCCTCAGTTTTAGAGGTTCAAAGGATCCTAGTTCTATTTAAACACTTACCATTCATATTAGCTTTTATAAGGGAATATTTTCTTCAAATGCATAACAACACATTTTTTCTCAACACTTCAGGAATATAATTCTGTCTAATAACATTTATCTCTGGGAAGGAGGAGAGAAGGATTAGATTGATAGTTTAAAAGTTTCCCTATAGCATTGGCCCATAATATTCAAGCCCTGAATTTAAGCCCTGAGACCATAATTTGTGAGGTTCCTAGGAGCTCAAGTCAAGGATTTGTGGGCTCAAGAATTCTAAACCACATATTACAAGCAGTTTACAAGCAGTTTACTTTGGAAGACCTCATATCCCATTTAGGTAGTTTTAAAGATATAGGTTCAGAAATGTAATCACTGGAAAGAGATTGTACTCAATCAAAAGTTAGGTCAATACAGAATATCCCTAGCTGCATCAGTCTCTTTAATACAGATATTTGATATTGTCTACTTGTCTGCCTCCATCTTAGGTGATCTGGGCATATTCAAAATTCCCATTATGTACTGAAATTTCAACAAGTTTTATAATTTTGTGATAATAAAATGTTAAAAATAAATCAAAAGTTGCTAAGAAAGAACACAGTTTTGAAATGTGTGCTTTAATCTTCTAAACCTGTGAACAAATCATACTGTATGCTGAAACAATCAGCTTTCTGACCTCAGTTTTGTGAAATTACTAATAATTTATTTCATTTAATGACAGGAACATGAATCTACTGACCAATTACATTTTTGAAAAGCCAAAAGTTATAACACTTCTACTTTACAAGGTTAATTAGAACTCTCTGCATGCTACCTTTCTCTGATCCCCATTTAAAATTAATAAGTAACAATTATTACTTTATTCTGTCTCTTTATACCATAATTGGAATGAGCTTAGATCATCATTTAGTGTCAAATATCTCATTTCTGTGCCTAATAATTTCCTTAGTTTAAAAATTATTTTCCATATTTATTATACATCATTTTTGAATAAAGAAATGAGTGCTTTTAAACATAACAAAAATATTTTAACAACTCAAGTACTCAAATATTTATTAAGAAAGAAGCATAATACAAAATTATCCTAAACAGGAAGAGAAATATACATTAAATTCATTTAAAATGTATTTTTAAACATTCCAAATAGAAAAGTTTTTATAAATATACAACAATCAAAAGTCATTCATCTTTTTTTTCAGGGTCACTGACTTAAAAATTTGAAGTTAGAATTCATTTGTATCTATTCTTTCTCTCTATTATCTAATCAGTAAATGAGTCCTTTCCTTTTTACTTTTTTTGAATTCCATATCCACATTTAGAATTACTTAATAGACATCCAATTGTGGAAACATGAAAGATTTATCATAAGCAATAATAATAAAGTACTTCAATGTATGAAACAACTCTTTATTACTGAATCACAATTAAATCACTTTTCTGAATTATTTTCCTGTCCTACTCTGTCTGGAAATCCATACATATTTTCTGAACACATAGCCCTATCTGCCAAGATTAACACCATAAGCTAATATGAGCAGGGTTGAGACCCTTCCAAAAAATAAAATTTAAAAATCATCCTCCCTGAATCCCATTAGACTAACTTCTACTAATTTTGCATTTTTTTTTTCATACAAGTAGGAAAGTTCAGTAGTAAGGTGGATGGAAAGGCTCCATGGTGGTTATGATCCATAGGTAGATTAGATGACAATAACCACATATCAGGAAGGTATAGAAATTAGAAGATTCTAAGGTCCATAGTACTTAGGGTACAATTTCATTCTTATCTGAAATAGTGTGGTCAATAACTTCCTGTTCATATAAATAATCATATTTATCCCACAAGTACAGAGGAGACGGATAGGCTGAATATCTGATCAAAATCATTCAGCCTGAGCTCAAAAGTCAGAATAAAGGTGGAACTTCTAATTTTTCTGTAGCAAGAGTAGAAATGGGAAAGTGGTAGGGGAGATATTGTCAATGGCCAGTCAGGAAGGAGAAAAAGGAACAGAATAGTAAAAAGAAGATTGAAAGAGAAATGATACTCTGGATACAGATGCCATAGTTTGATACTTACTAGCTTTTATGAATCAAGTCATTTAAGCCTCAGCTTTATCTTCTGTAAAATGAGTGTAGTATCTCTACTAATAATTTCACTAGGGGATTGTGGGATTTAAATGAAATATAACATATTTTGAAAATATTAAATTGTTCCATAATTCAATATATTACTATCTTCGGACATTTAAATATAAATAAAAGTTTGAGCTTCTGGTTTTTCGTTTTCTTCATTTTTTCAATTTTTTCTCCTAAATATTGAGTCCTCTGAGTGTTCTTTGCAGGTAGGCAATAAATAATTATGATCTTGAGATATTAAAATTCTCCTCTGTTTACAAGTAAGGATAATTTTTTTATTTGTTATTCTTCCTTTTTCTTCCTTTCCTCCTCCCTGCCCTGCCAACCCTACAACCATGTTTCAAAGATTCCCAGATCTTTTTTCTGAATTTTCTAAGAACAGTTGGGATAAAGGAAATTGGCATCTGAAGAAGGGAGTTCAAGGCCTAGCTCTGATATTTATTAATTGTGTGACCTTGGGCAACTCACCTTCATTCTCTAAACTATAATTTGAAGGATTGAATTTGATTTTTAAGATTTTTCAGCTTTAAATTTTATCATTCTTATAGCTATATTTATTAAATATTACTATAATATAGCAGCAAACTTTTTGTTTAAAAATATGAATAAAATATGATGTTCAAAGCTACGATTCTTTTTTTAATTATAACTTTTTATTGACAGAACATATGCATGGGTAATTTTTCAACATTGTACACCTTTCACTCACTTCTGTACCAACTTTTTCCCTACCCTCCCTTCACCCCCTTCCCTAGATGGCAGACAGTCTTATATATGTTAAATATGTTATAGTATATCCTAGATACAATATATGTGTGCAGAACCGTACAGTTCTCTTGTTGAACAAAAAGAATTAGATCCGGAAGGTAAAATAACCTGGAAGAAAAACAAAAATGCAAACAGTTCACACTCATTTCCCAGTGTTCCTTCTCTGGGTGTAGCTGATTCTGTCCGTCATTGATCTATTGGAACTGAAATAGATCTTCTCTTTGTCAAAGATATCCACTTCCATCAGAATACATCTTCATACAGTATTGTTCTTAAAGTGTATAATGATCTCCTGGTTCTGCTCATTTCACTCAAAAGCTACAATTCTTAATGAACATACAGTTTTATCTGTACTATCTTGATATTTGATTAGTACTTAAACTGTTGCAATGACAGATTGTTGGCCAGGATTGGAGTATATCCAAAGAAGGCAAATGTGTGTGTGTGTGTGTGTGTGTGTGTGTGTGTGTGTGTGTGTGTGTAGTGGAGGTTTTCCATCATGACAATAAAACAAACTGAAAATGGAAGGGGAAAGATAACATTATCTCTATTTTCTAACTGAGATAACATAGAGAACATCAACAATGTAGAAAAAAGAATCAATAGCTATTCCTTTTGAAACATGTGAGACAAATTCTAAGAGGAAAGAAATAAAACTTAGTTTCAGATTTCTAAATAATATATAGCAGCTCTTTTAGTATTATTCTGTATCAGGTACTATGTTAATTTCTTTAAAATTATTATCTTACTTGATTTTCACAGCTCTGGTCCAGTCATTTGCCCATGGTCAAACAGATAATAAATATCTGAAGCCATATTTGAACTCAGATCTTTCTGAAGATAAACTAGTATGTATTCCACCTAACTTCCACTTCAGCTATAAATGAACAATGAAAAAAAATTAATCCCAAAACAGATTGATTAAAACAAAAGGACACAAAGTTTACATGATTAATGTTACTGAGAGTTGGTAGTATACATACCAGGCAGGGAATATGGTCCAGAAAAAAAAAAAAAAAAGTGTGCCTTATTCAAAAACATTGATTATATTAGTAAGGGAGGAGCTGGAGTGGGGAAGTACAATTATATATTAAGAAGTTATATTTATGTGTGGAAATTCTATACTTGAATGGCATAAACTTGGAAAACATATAGATGGTGATCAAAGGAGTAAGAAGAGGAGAGAGAATAATTTCCTTGGGTGTATAATGTACAATGTATTTGGTAAAAGGAAATTATCTTAAATTTAGGAAAGTAATCACAAGACCCTTACAGAGGAAAAAAGATATATTGATAATGGGGAATTTCAATTATCTGGATGTTTAGTAGAATTCTTTCTCTGCCAAACCCAAAACAGATAATATATTCACAGCTTCACTTAGAGAAAAGTTTAAGCTTTAAATGATGAAGAAAATTATGCAGATAACTTATTTTAGAAGTAATTGTGATTAACAAAAAATAATACATTCCTGAATGAAGTAATTGTAATTAGTAAAAAGTAATAGATTCCTGAATGAAAATGAAATTAGTCTTAAAGGAAATGGACTTAAGATATTTTCATCTAAGGATATGAATTCAAGTGCCAACATTGTTTGGACTCAGTTTAAGAATTGTGATACAGTGATACATAGCATAATTTCTGGATAAGCATATCTTATAGGATTCATAAAAATGTTACATAGGATCCCAGAGTTTAAAATATTATGAAAAGTTTAGCTAAAGAGCCCTTAGCAGTCCTCAATACTAGATACAGATAATCTTCATTCCATTACACGAAAATAATTAGCATCTGTGTTTACTGAATTACTGTCAATAATCTCTGAAAGAGTGTGGAAAATGGGAGAGGTGCTATGTATTGGATTAGGGCAATTCAGCCCAGTTTTTGGAAAAAAGGAAGGATGTGTAATCTGCAAACTGTAAACTTACAAATTTTGTTACAAATTCCAGAAAAATTCTGAAAACTATTATTAAATAAAATTAGTCAGTGAACATCTGAAAAGGGTAGCAGTGATTACAAAAAGTCAACAACCCTTCATCAAAAGCAGGTCCTGACATCTTTCATTTTCCTTTTTGACAAAGTTACCAATAGACTTTTTAACTAAAAGGAAATAATAGATCAGGGGAATATAGTTTCTCCATATTTGTTTCTGCAAATCAACTTTCTCAGTTGTATTATTTTTGTAGAAAAGAAAAACTATTGGATTGGTATGATTATGTGGATTTGGAGTTGATTGGATTGCTGAGTTTTTGAATTTGAAAAAATGTAGAAGTAGCAAACATCATATTTGTCAATGACCTGAAAAAGAGAACAGTGAAAAGTGATCAGCACATTGGATGACAGGATTAAAATAAGAAACTATGTCCTCAGACAAAAGTGTTGGGTTAAATCCAATTGCCATGATTAATAGGAATAAAAGGAAAGTTCTATATCTGGGTTTATTAAGAAAAAAAAAAAATACTGCATTAACAATATAATGATCAGGAATACATAGCTTGCTAACTTTTCCTTTAAAAAATTCAAGGAATTTTAGTGTATTACAGTGTCAATATGAATCAACAGTGCAATTTGGCAACTAAAATTCCCAATAGTATCATAGGTATCATTGAAGGAGGTATACCATCTAGGACCAGTAAGCTGATAATCTTCCTTCACTATATCTTGATCAGAGTATATTGGGAGTAATAATAGCTAAATTTTATCATAATACTTACTACATGTCAGGTACTGTGAAAAGCATATTAAAATTATTACCTCATTTAATCCTCACAACAACTGTGGGAGGTAAGTCATATTATTACACTCATCTTACAGGTGAATAAACTGAGGGAAATAATGATTATGTGACATAATTATTTAATGCCTAAAATTATATTTGAACTGATCTTTCTGATTCTTGTTCCAGAGCTCTGTTCCAGAGCTCTGGGTCTCTAGCTGTCCTATATTGAGTTCATTTCTGCATGCCACATTTCAGGAAAGATATAGATAAGAATGAGAGTATACAAAGGCAGATGAGCATCATGCCATATGAGGAGTGACTGAAGAAACTGAAATAAGAAAAGATTTGGTTGGTATAGAATATAAAAGGTGGGAGAGGAGAATTTGAGTATAGTCTTTAGTATTTGAAGGGCTTTCATCTATGAATGAATTAGACTTCTTTCACTTCCCCCCCACACACAAAAATAACTAAGAGCAATAAATGAATGAATGTATTAAAAAAGAAACAGATTTGATCCAAGAAACAACTTCCTATAGATTAAAACTTTCCTATAATGTAATTGACTTCATGGAGAAGTAGTAAATTCCCCCTCCATACAAATATACGAGTTAAGGGTATGTAAGATACTTGTTGGAAATCTAATAAAGCATTTTCTGAGATGAGGATAGGTTTGCTACAAAGGCCTCTGAGTTTCCTTCTAATTTTGATTTTTTGATAATACTGCAATTATATAAGCACAAAGTAGGCAAAAATTTTTAAAAAGTGGCATTGTTTTTCATTTTGACAAATATATTTCATAGAATTCCATAATCATCTTTTTAATATGAACTATATTTTGACTAAATTAAAGATGTTATATAAAATGGTCATATTCAAAAATATCATGACTAATTTTGCTTTAGTTAAGGATAACACAAATTTCACATATTCACTAATTGTATATTGTCATATTTGTATAAATATGTCACTACAAATGGTATTACATAGTTTCAACAAAATTTAATGAAAACAACATAAATCCTAGTAAAATAACTAATAGACTGATTTTTAAATTTGTCTATTTTCTCTCCCTCTCTACATCCTTCCCTCCCTCTCTATTTCTCTCTGTTCTTCTCTTTGTCTCTCTCTTTCTTTCTTTGTCTCTCAATCTCTTTCTATCTCCTTGTGTATCAGTGTCTGTGTACACGTGTATATATATGTTTTACAAACACATCTGGCATCTCTCATTTTTGAATCACCAAAATTTTGACACTGATGATTATGATAGGCTATATATGTAGTGTCCAAGCGTTTAAATAATACATTCCCCTATATCATAGATAGAAAGTTATATACATAGATAGATATCCTATGTGATGTAGGCTCTTCTTATTGCTAAGATTTATCAGTAGAACAGTTTTAAAACTAGCTTTAATTTGATTTTGGGTCACAGTGATCAGATCGTGTTATATAGATGGATATAGATGTGGCACAATCACAATAGCCCATATTTCTGGGTCTTTCTTGAGGAATCAAGTTGAAGACTTGAATAAAAGCAGAATAAAGATGATATTTGTAACTTTCTGTCAATCTATGTGTAGATCCAGCATAATACCCAAGTCCAGATCCATAGATTTTCATAGTCTATGAATCTTTTTGTGGTGGTCTACTCCTTGAATTAGGATGAATTGACTATTTCTGGTTGATATTTGAGTGGTCTAGGAAATATAATACTGGACCTGGAATCAGAAAAACTTTAAATCCAATCCAGTCTGATACTTATTAGACAGATTAGCCTGAGCAAGTCACTTTACCTTTATTTGTCACAGTTTTCTTGAGTGAGGATAATAATAGAGTTTACTTCCCAGAGTTTAATATTTTTAAAATACTTTACAAACCTTAAAATGCTATATAAATGCTAGTTATTATTGTTAGTATCCTTCTCTCTGTACAGATAAAATGAAATATTTAAATACATAAGTGTATCTCCCCATAACAGCAGTAGAAAAGTTCAATTATGTCAGCCTTTTCAGAGTTGAGGAACATCATCAGGCTGTATATGATGTAGTATAAAGCCTGTGAAATCATTTACTAAAGCAATCACAGGTGATGAGCAGAAAAAAACAAAGGAGGTAAAAGGACCTCCCACTGCTGGAGTTCTATAAGTTGATAATTTTTATTTGGCCTGCAAATGACATTATAAACATTCAAATGGCCCTTGGCAGCAAAAAAGGTTCCCCACTCCTGCTTTAAATTTTTAATTCAAATAACTTGCTAAATAGCCAGAAGGCTTCCCTAATGTGCTTATCTTCAAGATTTGGTGGGGTTATTATCCTGCAAAGTAAACTACCATAAGTAAGAACCCATGATTAGGATTAGAACTATATAAAATGACAGCCCTATCAATAGGATATTGGAATAGCTGAGCAGCAAGATCTCATTCACCTCTAAATTTCTAAGCTCCATATTTATTTTATTTTTGCCAAATAAAGTCCTTTCATTTATGAAAAACAACTTAATCATGAAATTATGTAATATGTTTAAAAGTAAAACCTACAGCCAATGATAAGCAATTGGCAAATCATGGATCAGGCTTCTGTTTAATATTCCTCTTCTAAATAAAAATAAAAAAAATATATTGTTTAGCCAGTTACCTATTATTCAAAATGAAAATACACACACATACACACACACACACACACACACACACACACAAAAACACTTTTTTGTTTAGTCATTTCAGTTGTGTCTGAATCTTTATGACATCATTTGTGTTTTTTGTTTGTTTGTTTTGCCAAAGATATTGAAGTGATTTGTCACTTCCTTCTCCAACTCATATTTTACAAATGAGGGAATTGAAGTAAACAGGGTTTAAAAAAAAAAAACAAAAAACAAAAAACTTGCCCAGGGTCACACAACTTATAGGTGTCTGAGGCCAGATTTGAACTCAAAAAGATAACCCCTTTTAACTACACTGGCACTCTGCCTACCAGGTCATCTGTTTGCTGCTGTCAACAACAACAACAAAAAGCATCTGAACATTGCTTCAACTTGACATACTTTCTTGCTGTTTATTTTTTTTACTTTTGCCATTCCCACCTACCTCTGCTAATTTTCTAAGGCTCAACTCAATTTTCATCTCCATGTAAAACTTCACCTGAACACAGTAATGGCTTCCTTCTCCAAATTCTCATATCATCTGTACTTCTTAGGATTTAGCTTTTCCTCACTAATTGTTATTTTATCTCACTAACTGTATTGTTATACCCTAGAAGGCAGAGATTATGTATTGGACTTGAAGTCAAGAAGATAAAAATTTTAATCCTTCTTCATTTGATGCAGCCTAGGGTAAAAGACTTTGTAAAGTCAGGACTAACTCTCTGGAGGGACTCAGGACCAGTCCAAGTCCTTTATCTTTGGGTGGAGAAGTGAAAGAGGCAGGAGGTAGGAGAGTTGCCACGTGGCTGGTCCAAGATGGAGTCTGGAGTCTGGAGTCTGGAGCCTGAAGTCTTCTGTGGCTGAGAGCTACTGCTAAGAACTGTGGCTGAGAGAACTCTCTGTTTCTGTGATTCTCTTAAATACCCCAGCACGACTACATCATAGTGGGCATGTGCAGCTGTAGAATGTCACATCATCATATTACCCTAAATATGTGCCAATTAGATTGACCACAATAATCATCATTACATTACATCAAGTATATGCTTAGAGAACCACCATGTCATACCCAGCAAGTACTTAACTACAAGTACCCTACTATCTTAGATTCAAGTATACCCTTTCAGGACTTGAAGTCAGGAACATGAGTTCAAATATGGCCCCAAACACTCACTAGTTGTGTGACCCTGGGCAGACACTGAATTTCTGCTTGTCTCAGTTTCATCATCTGTAAAATGGGGGAAAATAGCTCTTATTTCTCAGGGTTGTGACAATTAAATGAATTATCTGTAAAGCATTTAGCACAACACCTGGCACATAGTAGGCACTATAACATTATTATTGTTTTTCTTATTATTTTTTGATTTTAGGGTTCTACTAAAAATCTCCTAACAATATTATTGTTTTTATTCTTAATGATAATTACTTTGTAATTAATAATGATTAATAATGATTGTCAGCAGCAGCAGCAATATCACACTAGGAAAATCTCTCAGCCTCACCTTCCTCATCTGTAAAATGAATATAATAATAAAAACTATTTCGTCTTAGATCTGTCATGAGGACAAAATCAGATAATATTTATAAAGTGCTTTGCAAGCCTTAAATAATTCTATAAGTATAGCTATTATTAGCTAAACTTATCAGTTAGTGTTTACTCTATTCATCCACCTAATATATGGAATATAATGGACACAACAAAAATTTAATGAACCACATTATTGCTTATCTTCACTTCAAGGACAAAGATATGGCATTAGGACACATGTTTCTTGGAATATTTTGCCCTATGAACTGTACATTCTCCATTGGAGGGATTCATTCTCTTTGTTTTGATACCTGTCTTGAAGAATGACAAATGTCCCAGTGTCAAAACAGACAACTATTAAGTGGAAATTATTCCTCTTCAAGTAAGAAAAAAATCCAGTGAACCTCTATTGTGTGCTCAAAAATGACTATTATTTAATCATTCTCCAATCTAATTTAATAATATCACTATTACTTTAAAGGTGGCTTGATCAGCTCTGAATTATCAATACATGTCATATAAACAGAAGTCAAGACATGTTTGGCTGAAAAGAAACCATCATGAGGGAATGGAAATAAGATACACACACATACACACACACACACACACACACACACACACACACACACACACATATATATATATATATATGTATATATATATATATATACATACATACATAAACTTATATTTTATGTAAATATTCAAATGAATATTATATGTGTATGCATCGATTGTTTATATATAAATAAGCATATGTGATATGTATTATATACATATATACATACACATAGTGAAATATGACCAATTATTTCTACTGCAAATACCCACTGAATGAACTAAGGCAAATTCTCTAGGGAAAGTACAGATCTTACAATTAGTATGAAGTTCTGATGAACCAGTATAACTTTTTTTAAAGAGCACATTCTCTGAGAACATATCTATTATTTAACATTTATTAGTTATTATACCAAGGGCAATTCATTCAGCAGGTAAAAGAGTTTTATCTTTGGAAAAAAAGTGATAAAATCAAAGCAAACATAAGTTTCTCATTTCACATGAATTTCTTATTGGCAATTAAGAGTGTTCCATATGGTATAAACTGAGCCTCGAGGAACATGAATTAGTATATAAAAATTCACACACAGAACTCAGTTTTTAAATCCTTTGGGTATTTTTTTTTTTTAATTCTGGAGAAGTTTACATCACCCAAACTAAGAATACACCACAAAGATTTCATGTCAGGGGCAAATGACTTAAGGCTTCTATGATTTAAAATAAATAAATTAATATATTTTCTTCCTTTTTAATCTTAATGATTTTTATTTAATCATTAAGTCTAGTTTTCAATGCATATCCCTATTCAACAAAGGAAGAACAAAGGAATACAGAATACACACACACAAACACCCACACACATATCTTTAGGCAGCAGATCTTTTTAATTAAAATTGATTTTAATATTAACAGAATACATGCCTTTTATTTTTTCTTACTTCTATTTATTTAATATTTCCCTAGTTATGTTTAAAGCAATTTTTACATTGTTTAAAACTTTTGAATTTCAGATTTCTCCCTTATCCTCATTCTCAACCCTCATTAAAAAACCAGATTTGAAGTTATGCAAAACATTTCAATAAAAGTCATATTGTTAAAGGAAACAGATTTTCCACCCAATTTTTAAAAACCCTCAAGAAAAATAAAATTCTAAAAAGAAAGAGAGAGAAAGAGAGGGAGAGTATGCTTCAATCTGTATTCACACAAAGCCAGTTTCTTTCCTAGATTTGGATAGTCTTGGATCATTATACTGCTTGATAATAACAAAGTCATTTAGAGATGGTCTTCCCAGAACATTACTATTACTCTGTATACAGTACATTTCACTTTGCTTGAGTTCATGTAGAACTATGTTTTTTTGTTTTAGTTTCTGTTTTCTTTTTTTGTTTTGTTTTTTGAGAGCATCCTGTTCATCATTTCTCACAGAATAATAATATTCCAATTGTGCATACCGCAATTTATTCAGCCATTCCCCAATTGATGGACATAACTTTTATTTTGATTGAGAACAGTTGCTTCAGCACTACTTTTAATCTTCTTGGAGCCCTTTCTCTTATTTAATCCCATAGGAAATCTTTTTTTTAAGAATAAAACCTGTGATTTCATTGCCATAGGGAACTTCCCACAAGGAAATAACTTCTACCAAAGTGAGTTTGCTCTAGCACTGCAATTTATAGTCTTAGAAAATTGCCTGAGGCACTGAGGTTAGATAACTTAATCAGGTTTATACAACCAGTATATTCTGTGTCAAAGAAAGGACTGGAAACTAGGCCTTCCTGACTTCAAGTAACACTCTCTATCCCTTATTCCATAGCATCTTAATTTTGCACTTATTTGTAAAGCTGTTTACATTAGAAAATATACTACTTAAACGAATGGATTATTTTTATTTTTGTATTTCTCTTTCTAGTAGTTAGAACAATATTTGGTTCACAGGAAATAATTTTTAGATGTGTTCATTTATTCAAGTGCCAGAGTGGATGACACATTTATTTATTTAATAACTATATAATTATATTAAATATATAATATGTAACACAAATGTTATATCACATATATTTAATAAACATATTTAATAAATATGTTCAATTCAATTGTACACATATTGAATTGAATGTACACATATATAAATGTGTGTGTGCATGTATGTGTATTTCTGAATAAGTATATGTGGATATTAAAACTATTTCATCTGGGAAGGGATAGTTGGGTAGGCACACCCAATGTTTGATAAAATGAAGAGAGATCCCCCAAATCTTTAAAGCTATCACTCCAAATAACAGGTGAGGAAAGAGATAAGGGTAAGAAAATCAAGTTCTCACATTGGGTATAAAAAATAGAGCAAGGCTAGAGATAGTTACAGATTATGTGTTTGGGGACTGGAAAGGGTTAAGGAAACAGAATCCTTGGCAAAACAAAGAACCTATTCTGTGACAAGGAAAAATTATTTTCCAATAAGACATATGAGTTCTAGATCACATCTATAGAGATAGAAAAGGGAAGATATGGAGGAGTGGGAGTAGGGTATGGAAACTTTCTTATACTTAGATTTCACATCTTTACTAGGTACACTTTAGCAGAGGGTTAAAAAAGCAAAACAAAGTAAAATTTTCTGTTGTTGCTGTTGTTATTGTTTGCTCTACATTTTTGTGTGGTTGAGTTTGGAAAGGGTTTTTTAGGGCTCAATGTAAGAAGATGAAAAAGAAGAAATACTTGAGTCATAACAAAACAAAACACAGAGTAAAAGATTCCTTTTATAAAAAATAAAAAGATAAATGTACTTTCTTGTCATATATTCCAATGTCACAGAATAGTAAAACAATGTCCCAAGACTTTATAAAAATTCATAATCAATTCAGAACTAGTAGTAATCCCTCTCTTCTTGAAGGAGATTCTAGTATTCTATTAAATATCAAACTTAATCCTGCTGTTTTTCTAGCACTTCACACTTTTAAAGCATGACTATATAGGAATAAGGATAGACATATAGACACAGATACATTATAGATACCAATATAGTTATGGATGTGGATAGGGACAGAAACAGATATAGATCTGGAATTCTTAAACTATTTGTGTGCCATAGAGTTGATCCTCAAAAAGCTTATTATTATTATTATTTTTTTTTTTTTTGGCCTGGTCATTTTCAATTGTTCAGTTTTCCATTTGTTTTCTGGAAAGTAACATTGATTCTTTTTGTGACCTTCCCATTAGTTCTGTGGGCCTATCACTCCTATTTTTTACTTCATGGAACAAGTCAAGAAGCTAAAGGTAACTGCATTTGAACTGAATGAAAATATTTGAGAGCAAAGTGAACTTTTTAAAAACAATTAGAATTAGCCTTATAACATCTTCATATTTACATGTGATCACATATTGCTAATTTTGACATCAGAAAAAGTTGTAGAATGGTCTCTATTTCAAATAACTTCCAAAATTTTCAATAACTAGTTTAGCCGAAATAATTTCAGATAGTGAGGCTTCAGTGGGTTTGACTAGATCATCTCAGAGGTTCTATCTAATAAAAAAATTCTGCTGGGCCCTAACTGATCACTCACCCTCCTTTATAATTTCACAAAGATCTTTGTAAATATTCCACATTTTTTCCTAGTATCAAAATCAGCAAGTGAAAAATGGTTATGATGTGTTTTACAGAGGAAATATGTTAGATAAGCTTGAGTTACAATATTCTTGATTATATGTTAAATGTTAATGAATCAATAATGATGAAAATACAAAAAAAGATAGAGAAAACTTGCCAATCTGCACATGAAGCTGTTATGGAAAATGCTAAAGAGGGGCAGCTAGGTGGCTCAGTGGATGGAGCATCAGCCTTGAATTCAGGAGGAGCTGAGTTCAAATCTGATCTCAGACACTTAACACGGTCTACCTGTGTGACCCTGGGCAAGTCACTTAACCCCAGCCTCAAAAAAAAAAAAAAAAAAAAAGAAAATGCTAAAGAAAATAATGTTACCAGAGGCTTTTCAGAAACCTAACATTTTATTTCTCCTAAGAATGTTTCAGTATTTGCTACTTCAGCATTCACAATGACTTTAAAGAACATAACTGTATAAATGTATTTTGTTTTACTTTGTTTTTAAAATTAATGCACAATGTCAGGTCCAGATGGTTAAACCATAATACCGGCTTTATCTAAAGTGTAATCTGTATGTAGGCATTAGACTGTGAAGAAACAGATTTAGCAATACAATTTGGGCTATGGAATTTTGAAGAGAGGTTCTGATAGATATTTAGAACCAGGGGTAGTGCATTCTTCTCTATTTTGTTTGCCTCCCATTTACTTGCCTACAAAGCTTTAAACATAACTATAGTTGGTATCCAGTTAAAATTCCCAAATAACTGAAGTGGTCCATAAAAATGCATCACATACAAATATTTAAGACTATATTTACTCTAAATAGCAATAAGTATAAAGATATATATTATATATATACAGATAAAATTATGAATATCAACATAGCTATTTATATGGATAAGGATATGGATATGGGAAGAAATAGATATAAATCTGGAGTTCTCAAAATATTTTTGTGCCATAGATTCCTTTAGTCATCTGATAAAGATAATGAACCTCCTCACCCATCAAAATAATGCTTTTAAATAATTTATGGAAATGCTAAATTTTGAGTTAGAGGTTTTAGAAAATAAAACGAATCTGTTTTCCTATCAAATTCTAAGACTTATTTAAACTATTCACAAATCTGCAAAGGTTTTATGGACTTACAACTAAGAAGTTTCCTTCTGTCTATCCATCAATCATCTAGTGGACATTCATAATACTATTTAAATACAAGGTCTAAAAGGACAACAGCAGAATATTCTTTCTGATCAAAACAAATAAGCTAATTTTAGAAGTTACATGCAGAACTTCATTTTTTTCCCCTCATATTCAGTGGTGACACAAATTGCTCTTCTACATTACACCAGAAATACTTAGCCACAGAGTTTCTATTTGTACCACTGCCTACTACTTTGAATAGGCTTGTTGAATTAATCAAATACCAATCTGATTTCAAGCATCTTTAGTCATCCATTACAAAATTACATTCCCAGTCACTGACTAAACTTCATTTACTACTGGTCAAATTCTTTCAAAAACAAAGCACCTATCCTGGGGAATGTCTTTGGCATGTGGCTCCATGAAGTTTTTCTTTCTTAGACAATTCTCCCTTATAAGCATTCTCATTCCTTATGCAAATTGGATCAGGCAGGAAGGTCAATTAATGGTGAAATAACATTATTTAAACGTAAATCCCCATCATGCACTGGATCTATCCATTAGGGAAACATTAGTGGGAAACGAATTAATATTTCCCAGCTTGCAGCTTCAGACTGTCTATTTTAATTTTGTTCATATGTTACTGGCTATCTGCAGTGGATTTAATATTCTGTAATACTACATTTTATGTGCTCTCTTAGGACCTCTTTGTCTTTCTTTTCATTTACTACACTAAGCTATTATTTGGTTGTATGTAGGAACTTGGACATTACTCTGCTATTCTGTTTCACCTGCCAAAGTAGTTTTGATCAATATAGCTCCCAGAAAAATTAGACCATAAAAAGCAATGTGCTTAACGCAACTCTTTTTTTTTTTTTTTTTTTTTCCGGTTGTTGTTAAAACTTTCAGCTTAAGCATTGGCAAGTACAAAAGATGTCAGACCCTTCTGCCCTGAAAGGCTCTTCCAAACCCATCCACCAAGCTAATAAGTACAAACTATGTACGAACAGTTAGTTCATCCTTGAAGAAACACATTGAGCTTGATGTTATTTAATGCTCTCATATAAATTTCTATTTGAAAGTGTTTCCAGTTCCAACATGAAGTGTATAAAATAATGGGGCAGAGCTAACAGTATGATTTAGTGCCTTCCTCAAGCAATCACATTGCTTCTAGCAGTAAAACTAGGTAAAGAAATAAAGGGGAAAAATTGTTACAGTACTCTCACTCATTGTGGCCTCCTATATGGAAAGAGGTTGTTTTGTTTTATAAAACAAAGTTCAGGATTCTAAAATACTGAAATTATAATACCATAATATCCCACCAGGATTCTTCCTTAATGACATTTTTATGCAAAGTATTTCTTTCCGCAAAAAGACCTTCTCTTATCCTTCAAGCAGGTCATGTATGCCTAAGCAAACAATCATTTCTACTACACAGCCAGTCTCCTATTCATTTTGTTCTTAATTCACAGGGGAAGTTCAGAAGTGGTGATTATAAAATGTGCTTGTTGCTTTGAGTTCACTTTGTAGATTTCAATAATAATAAGCCTCTGCCTGAGAACATTTTCCTAATATAAAAGAAGCCATATTAAGGGCTGATTATAGATTTGTGTGAAAAGTGATCCTCTCAGTATGTGAAAGGCAAGCATATGAGAGTCAAAGTCATCAAATTAAAACAGATCTCAACCTAAGGGACTCTAGAACATCAGAGTCAGGTTATAGCATACTTTCTCTAGTGAAAAAGAATTGTAGACCAGATCTCATTCTCATGTGCTCTACAAGATTATTCCAACTTTCTCTGAAGATAGTAAGTAGTTTTAATATTTACATCATATATTATACTCTCAAAGGAGACATCGTCTACAAGTTAGAAATATTTTTGTGATAAAGATTTTTCTTTCTTTTATTTCTTGGAAAGATATTTGCTAGAATGGGATTTCTGTCATAGTGGACTGACTCAGAAATGGAACAGAAGTTTAGACTTTCTGATGATTATGTTATGAGCTTCATGTTACAGCCAATGGAATGACTAATAATAGTTCATATTTTTGATATGCTTAAAAGTTTATGAGGCACCAATAAATATCCTAGAGTGTAAGTTGTACAAGCATGATTTTAGAGATGAAAAACTTAAGTCTGAGTATGACTGGCTTTTAGTCATAAAGCAAGCAAAGGTCAAACTAGGGTATGACTCCACAAATCCAGCTTCTAAGCCAATCATACTTTCTAATATAAAACTTATGAATGAAAACAACAAAAACAACAAAGTCTTGAAATCTCATTCTTAGTTTGAGCAGAATCATAGAAAATTGAGTTATATTCTCAACCGTTGAAGTATAACTATCTTTAAGGGTAAAGGGTTTCATTTCAGTGAAATGCATATTTTTAGTTTTTTAGCCTGTCATAGTGCTATGGCTATGATTTTATAGAAAGCTATATCAAAGTAAACCCTGCCATGGAGGGGGGGGGGGGAGGAACAGAAGAAAGATGCAGATCTGAAAATTTCAATGATAAAATAAGAGATATTACATAACATTAAAAAAAAACAGGTAAATGAGGAGGTAGAGGAGAGCATAGTATCAGTTATTTAAAAAAAATAAAACATCTGAAAATAAGATGAGAAAATTAAATTAAATACCTTTGCGTTCCCCAAAACAAACTAAAACAAAACAAAAGCTGAATAGAATTTTAAAATCATAAAATAAAACATTTCAAAACTGTTGAAATTAAGGTAAATGGGAAATAAACATAATCCAAAGACTATATTATGCCATGAAGGGATAGATTATATACAAGGAACTGCAATCAAAATTACTCAGAACTATGTAGTAATTTTGAGGAAAGAAAGGAAAATTTTGGAATTACCAAAAGACCAAATAAAAGGTGAACTTAAGCATGAGGGATTTTTTCTTCAATTTGTAAACAACAAAAAGGAGTAGAAGTATTTGTAATAATGAAAATTGTCTTCAATAATAATGATTATATTAATGACATTTATATAGTACTTTTAAGTTTATAAAATGCTTTATAAATATTATTTCATCTTATTTTTTTTATCTTCAAAAAGATTTGTGAAGAAGATGCTATTATTATCCCTGTTTTATATATGAGAAACACCAGGCAGATAGAGGTTAAATGACTTACTCAGGACCACATTTCCTAATAAGCATCTGAGACCAGATTGAAACTGGGGTATTTCTGATTTTTGGAGCAAGACTCTACTTGCTGCTTCACCTAGCTGCCTCAGTAATTGATATTAGACTGCAATAAATTTCCAGTACAGTTAATAACTACAGAGACTATACAATAGATATCTTCTATTTTAATTGCCAGGAAAAATATCATACAATTAAAAAAATCATTAAATTGGGAACTTGGGTTGATAAAGGAACAAAAGCACATGGGAAAGGAGAATCAAATTATAAGAGAGCAAAATGATGAGCTTAAATAAAGTGGAAATCATAAGACAAAAAACAAATTTCAACTGGAAAGAGCTGATGACAAATGAGGAAAAGAAAGAACAAAGCAGTATATGTTCCAACTTCTGATAATTATTAACAAATTAATTGCTTTTCTCTCTTTTTTTCTTTTTTCTTTTTAATATTTGGAAAAAGAGGAAACATTGCAATGGGAAGTAGATAAAGGAAAAATAAAACACACAATAACAATCATGAATGCAAAATGGGACAAACTTGCCCATCAAAATGGAAAAAGGTGGCAAGAAAGACTAAAGACAAAAACAATTATTTGTTGTTCAGAAGAAATACTTAATTTCTAAACATTATACTTAAAATGAGGTTTTAAAAGAACTCTCTACCATGTTTCAAACATTCTTCAAAAAAATCAGAGGAACCAAAATCTCAGAAGAGGCAATAGTAAAAATAGACTTAGTTAAGAAACATAAGAAACAAAACAACAACAACAACAAAACCTAAGTTATGCATCAAGGCACTATGGATAATGAAATAATATTAACTATGACTATATGCTCCAAATATTATAGTATCTAAGTACTTAACTACTTCAAGCACAAGCTAACTGACTAATTAACTATAAAACATTATTTCTGGGTACTTCAATGTGTTCTTTCCAAACTGACAAACTTAACTAAAAAATAAGTAATAAAATTAAGGAGCTGAAAAAAATAATATGGGGATGAATTTATATTTTCTGAAAAGGATTCAGAAGGAATATATGGATTTTTTAAATATTCATGAAACTTTATAAGACTGATAATGTGCTAATGAATAAAGGAATCATTTAAAACTACAGAAAGGTAGAGGTAGTCAATATTTTCATTATAATCAAGAAGGGAAATTTGAAGAAAGAATTCATACTTAGTGTGGCCTGATTAATGCAATCTCAAAGAATGGATGGGTCAAAGAATAATAATTAAAATCAAACACATATATGTGTATATGCACATATATGAAAATAATAATAATGAGAAAATATATGGGCTTGAGCCAAAGCAATGATTAGATGAATATTAATGTCTCTAAATACCTTAATTAATAAGAAGAGAAAAAGGAGTCCAAGTTCTAAGGTAATTGTGCATTTAACTTAAAAAAAAAAAACTAGCAAAATAAATAAGTGAATAATTATCTAACAAAACAAACATAGAAATTATGAAAACCAAAGGAGAGATTAGAAGAATTGAAATAAAAAATCTATTAAATTGGTAAATGCACATAAGGGTTGGACTTTGAAAAAAATATATATATGTATATATATACATATATACATATATATGTATATATATATTTTTTAATAGCTTTTTTATTTTTCAAAATATATGCAATGATAGTTTTCAACATTCACCCCGGCAAAACTTTGTGTTCCAAATTTTTTCTTTCTCCCTCCCTATCTTGCCCATCCCTAGGCAACAAATAATCCAAAATAGGTTAAACTTGTGCAATTCTTTTTTATTTTTTTAATTTTTTATTATATATATATTTTTAATAATATTATCCCTTGTATTCATTTTTCCAAATTATCCCCCCCTTCCTCTATTCCCTTCCCCCCCGATGACAGGCAATCCCATACATTTTACATGTGTTACAATATAGTCTAGGTACAATACATGTGTGTAAATACCATTTTCTTGTTGCACAATAAACTTTAGATTCCGAAGGTACATGTAACCTGGGCAGACAGATATTAGTGCTAACAATTTACATTCACTTCCCAGTGTTTCTTCTCTGGGTGTAGCTACCTCTGTCCATCATTGATCAACTGGAAGTGAGTTGGATCTTCTTTATGTTGAAGATTTCCACTTCCATCAGAATACATCCTCATACAGTATTGTTGTTGAAGTGTACAGTGATCTTCTGGTTCTGCTCATTTCACTCAGCATCAGTTGATTTAAGTCTCTCCAGGCCTCTCTGTATTCCTCCTGCTGGTTATTTCTTACAGAGCAATAATATTCCATAACCTTCATATACCACAATTTACCCAACCATTCTCCAACTGATGGACATCCATTCATCTTCCAGTTTCTAGCTACAACAAAAAGAGCTGCCACAAACATTTTGGCACATATATGTCTCTTTCCGCTCTTTAGTATTTCTTTGGGATATAATCCCAGTAGTAGCGCTGCTGGGTCAAAGGGTATGCACAGTTTGATAACTTTTTGGGCATAATTCCAGATTGCTCTCCAGAATGGCTGGATTCTTTCGCAACTCCACCAGCAATGTATCAGTGTCCCAGTTTTCCCACAGCCCCTCCAACATTCATCATTATTTGTTCCTGTCATCTTAGCCAATCTGACAGGTGTGTAGTGGTATCTCAGAGTGGTCTTAATTTGCATTTCTCTGATCACTAGTGATTTGGAACACTCTTTCATGTGAGTGGATATAGTTTCAATTTCTTCCTCTGAGAATTGTCTGTTCATATCCTTTGACCATTTATCAATTGGAGAATGGTTCGGTTTCTTATAAATTAGGGTCAGTTCTCTATATATTTTGGAGATGAGACCTTTGTCAGAACCTTTGTTTTTAAAAATATTTTCCCAATTTGTTACTTCCCTTCTAATCTTGTTTGCATTAGTATTATTTGTACAGAAACTTTTTAGTTTGATGTAATCAAAATCTTCTATTTTGTGATCAATAATGATCTCTAGTTCTCCTCTGGTCATAAATTCCTTCCTCCTCCACAAGACTGAGAGGTAGATTATCCTCTGTTCCTCTAATCTTTTTATTATCTCTCTCTTTATGCCTAAATCATGGACCCATTTTGATCTTATCTTGGTATATGGTGTTAAGTGTGGATCCATATCTAATTTCTGCCATACTAATTTCCAGTTTTCCCAACAGTTTTATATATATATTTTTTTAATGAAGGATCTAAAAACACAGACTAGAGATCCAGACTGAATTACACTTAAGAAACAAAAAAAAAAAAAAAAAGGAGTTTACACGAAATAAAGAGGAAATAACAAAAACTGTTCAACTAAAATAATTAATTACAGGCTAATAAAATATGAAGCATAAAATAGAGGAACATATGTAAAAGCATTAAATAAGCAAATAAGTAGGATAACATCCAAAAATCTAAGTAATCTAATATTAGAAAAGAAATTGAACAAGACATAAATGAACTCCCAAAATAGAAAATATGCCCTAGCTAAACTTAAAATAAGTTTTATCAAATATTTAAAGAATAATCTTCTAACTAAGTAAATTATTTGAAAATTAAAGAATAAAAAACAAATTACCAAAAAACCTCAATAACATATATAGGTTTCATAATAAAACCAGGAGATAATACAGATGAATAAAATTATAAATCATTATCTATTATGGATATTGAATAAAATATTAATTAGAAGGCTTCATGCTGAAATTTTAAAATTTTTCAATAGGGATCTCACAAAAAAGGAATTTAAAAAAGAGATTTTATTCAATTTGACTATAAAATCTAAAAAATAATTTAGAAATCAACCTAAGCAGATATGCTTAAGAATTCAAGGAATGTAAGTATAAAACTTATTTTACAGAAATTAAAAATGACTGAAATAATTAGAGAAACATCTATTGTTACATGGTTAAACAGTCAATATAAACACACTACCAAAATTAATTTATAGATTCATTTACACACCAATTATATTGCCACTGGATTAAATTATAGGACTAGACATCATAATAATATAATTATCCTAGGCAAACAAATGACCAAATACATCAAGGAAAATAATAAGAAAAAATTAGGAATGAAGATAGTGAAGCATGACCAGATCTAAAGCTATATTTTAAAGCAGCAATCATAGGAACTATTTGATTCTGGTTTTAAAAATGGCAAAGTTAATTAATGGAACATATTAAATAAGCAAGATGCAAAAGTAATTGAACAAAGATGCAAAATGTTCAATAAAACTGGAAAAAAAAAGTACTATACCAAGGACTCTTTTATAAGATCTATTCTAAAAATCTGGAGAGCAATTTGGCAGAAATTAGGTTTTCACCAATTTAATAAAAATTGTTTAATACTTGTATAATGTTTGTATCTTTTTATGTTTTATCTAATTTGATCCTCAAAACAGCTCTATGGAGCAAATATTAGTATCTTCATTTTATAGATGAGGAAACAGACTGAGAGAAATTAAATAGTATAAACAAAATCACATAATAGAAAACATAAAATTAGGATAAGATAGGTTTATCTTACTTAAAAGATCAGAGATATTCCTCTTACAGTGTAATCTCCCTCTAATATCTTATTATACATGTACTAAAATGAGCCCCAAATAAATGAACAAAGTCAGCATAAAAGGTTTTGTCATTTTAAAAAAAGTATTGAGAGAACCTTTTATATCTACTGTGGAGTGAAATATTTTAATAAAGGTCCAGTGATGGGGGAGAAAGACAAAACAGAAAAAAAAAAAAATTTTTTCTATCAATATAGTCAGTGGAGCTGGAAAAAGAGATGATTTTGAAGAAAATTCATATCAAATATATTTGATAAAATCTTATTATCTAAACTAAACAGGGTGTCCCCAAAATCTTAGTACAATTTTAAGTTTTTTTAGCCAGTAAAACTTAAAACTGCACTAAGATTTTTGGAGCACACTGAATGATAAATTGCTAATTTACCAATATTAATCATCAGCTCCTGAAAAAGCTAACTACTACAACTTTATGAATGAATGACCGAAATCACTAATACTAAGAGGAATACAGATTTAGATAACTGTGACATTTTGCCTCATTTCCATTAAACTAACAAACATTACAAAAATAAAAATAAAATGGTAAGATATTAAGGCTGTGATACATTTGCTGTTCAATCATTTTCCTGTCATGTCTAATACTTTGTAACCCCATTTGTGGTTCTCCTGGCAAACATATTACAGTGATTTGCCATTGTCTTTTCTAGCTCATTTTGAGCTAGAGAAAATGTAAAATTTGAAATGTAAGGAAAATAGTAGAAAGTGAATAGTAGAAAGTGAAAGCACAAAGTCAAACAGCTAATGTTTGATGCCAGATTTGAACTCAGGAAGATCAGTCTTCCTGACTCTAAGCCCAATACCCTGTTCAGCACATGTAGTGTGCTTTTTAGGGCCCCCAAATTGGGGCGACAAAATGTACCATGATTTCTACAACACCCATGCTGGGGTGTCAAAATATACCATCCAGACTAGCTCTTTGGAGGATCTTGGGGCCAGTCTGAGTCCTTGGTCTTAGTTGAGTTGTGAAGAAGGCAGGAGATCCACAAGAATGGTTTGTTTCAAGTCCTCTCTGCCCCAAAATACCTTAGTTCGATTACATCACTACAGCACACTGAGCATGTGCCAACTACAGAATCATTACATCACCATATCACCACAGCACACTGAGCTAAATATAAATACTCTGATATTGATATGTAAATTTATCATTACTGTAAGTATCCCTTGCTTCAAGTAGAACACAGCTAGTCATGCCCTTATTGACTTCTCAGGAAGGGTGAGATGCACCAAAAGGAGATGAGGAGCCAAACCAGAAAGACATTGTTAGCAAGTTCTCTCTGGGCTGAAGGGTCTTATAACCTTACCCAGAGTTCCCCCACTATCTGTGGTCCTCTCCAAGCATACCATCCAGCTACCCCTGGTACATAGGCACATTAATATGCTGTTGATAGACTTGGAATTGTACCAGAAAAGTCAGTGAATTATATCTACTCTTTAGCCCCATAATAGCCTTTTGGGCATACATTAAAAGTAAATCAAAGTCCAGGGGAAAATTTTGATACTTGCAAGTTCCTTACAGTCTCAGAATTTATTTGATTACGGTTCAAGGAATGAAGGGAAGCATTCCTTTGATTTCCCTGAAATGCTTATCAAGGACAAATGGTCATTCATCAGGAGATTTGGGTGACAGGGCAGAATTTCTATAGGGCATGGTCTCAGGCCTGGGCAGAGATATGGGAAGGAGATGATGGCCAAGGAAAAAAGAAGGAAAAATTCAGGAAAACTTGTATACTATTCCCCAGGTCCCTCACCTCTTTACCACTTATTTTTTGTCACTTATTGACATTGCATAAGTCACTTGAATTTGTATTTCAGTTTCTTCCCTTCTAAAATGAGGGGCTGGGTTAAATAAAGCCCATGATATCTTCTTACTGCAGATGTTATTTATGATCCTAGGAACTGTCACAAAGTAAATAAGACAATAATTGCAGCACAAAAATAAATATAAAGGAAAACAATCCTAAAAGACATCAGAACTCTGTTCAATGAAATCACCAATCCTGAGTAGTTCTTATGTCTTTAGAAAATTTATGGTAAGGCATAAAGCATACATTTATCAAGTATAATCAATGTGTTGTTTTGTCTTGTTTAACTACATACTCTTTGTATAGTAAATTATTAGGGGGGAAAATTGTAAGAGAAATGAGAGTAATGTTTTAAAATAATCAATAAAAATTTATTTGGGGTAGATCTTATCCCCCACCTTTATTAGAGCCAAATTTGTGCTCTGTGCCCAATGTCAAACCTAATCCTAGCTTCAAATTCTACTTCTGATGCTTATACTTAGTGTGATGTGGGGCAAATTGCCTAACTTCCCTGGACCTCAGTTTTTCACACTGAGGAGCTTAGATTAGACAATATTTGAAGTCTTTTCCGGTCCTCAATCTATGATACTATGGGGTTCATTCACATCTCCATTTTTTTTTTTTTGCTAGTACCCTCCCTTTTGAAATCATTATCAAAATTTTCAATTTTCTATGTACATATTCTTCCCAATATTTGTAAGTTTCTGAAAACCATGCCTTTTTTTGCCCCTTTTTATTAGCTGTACCTGGCAAACAATAGACATTTAATAAATTCTTATTGAAAAGAATTAAACTGAGCTAAATTAAATTTGCAATTGCAGCTGAAGTTATACTTGCACATGAATGATTCTATAGAGTAAAGATACCATCAAAGGACAGAGAATCCAAGACAGAAAAAGGGGTGGAGGGGAATCTAACATCCTTTGCTTTTAAAACCTCTGTCAGATTTCTTCCTGGTACATTTGACAATTGATGATTATTAGCTAAGTAGCTGTGCACATTCAGACAAAGCCCCATGTAGAATATGAGGCATGCCTAAAGCTCTTGAAATAGCCCAGGCTTTGTCACAATGCAGTGCCAAACTGCTAAATTAGGATTTCAAACCTCACCCAAAATATGACTGCCTAAAACCCATTGTCATCTAATGATGATTGTGTTGTCTATTGCAAGTAGATCCTCATTCTCATTCAATCTCTAATATATAATGTCCAAAACAGTAGTCACCATTGGCACCTGTGCTGTATGTTTCAGCAGAAAGGCCAAGAATTAAATGTACATGGAGAGTGATCCAAACCACTTTTCTTTATGGCCAGCTGGGAAGGCAGCCAGATTTAACTGGATAGCTTTGGAATCAGTTAAACATATTTCTTTTTCAGATGATCTTATACGAGGACAAAATTTTAAGTATCTTAGAAATTGAGGAAGTATAGCATTCTCCCTCTGCTCTCCTCTCCAACTCTATTCCATCATTACCCTCAAAAGACAAAACAACCTTAACAAATGTTTTTATTTGTGTCAAATTCTGCCCTGATTTCATCAATGATCAATATGAATGAATTTAATGTAAAAATGCATTTTATACATTTTAGATTAGAAGAAAGAAAAATATAAGAAGGAAAATAGCAATGAATTTAATAGCCTGAATTTTCTCCATTATAGGCAAGGAAAAGGAAAAGGAAACGTAAAACAGAGCAAACAGGTATCTAATATTGATATAACTACCAATCTTTTTGTACTGGAAGTTTTCCATTATAAAGTTGCTTAAAATAATAATTCACATTTCTATAGCACTTTAAGGTTTACATGTCAGTTTAATATACATCTTCTTAATGCCTAGAAGTCAAACATTTGTAGATAATAGATGCTACCCAAAATCACAATAGCAAAGTTATTTAGCAAAAAAATGAGGCATGTCATCAAACATTTTTTCAGCTATCCTTTCTAGAAAAAATCTGCCTGCCATACTCTCTTTCAGGGAAAGCAGACAAAACTCAGAGCTAGTGACAAGGTCTGTAGGAGAAAATCTAACACTTCTCCCATCTCTTTTTTAAAATTAATTTAATAGTTTTCCCAGTTACATTTTAAATAATTTTTTGCATTTGTTTTTTTAAAACTTTTGAATTCCAGCTTTTCTCCTTTATCCCTTCCCTAGTCGCCATAAAAAAAAAAACTGCATATGAAGTTATACAAAATATTTCCATAAAAATGATGTTGTGAAAGAAAACATAAATACTCCACTCTAATTAAAAAAAAAAATCTCAAGAATAATGAGAGAGACAAAAACAGACACACACACACACACACACACACACACACACACACACACACAGAATGCTTCAATTTGTATTTAGATACAATCAGTTTCTTCTCTGGGTATGGATAGGATTTTTCATCATTAGTCCTTCAGAGTAGTCCTGGATCATTGTGCTGCTGAAAATAGCAGTTATATAGTTATAGCTGGTCATCCAAGTTCATCCATTGCTATTATTTTGTATACACTACAATTCACTTTGCTTGAGTTCAAGGAGGATTTTCCAGTTTGTTTTTTTTTTCCCCCAAGAGTATTCTGCTCATCATTTTCCACAGAAAAACAATATTTTATGACAATCACATACCACATTTTACTCAGCTATTCCCCAATTTCCCTTCAATTTCCAGTTTGCTTATATCTCCTATATCTCAAACTCAACATTTCCCAAAAGGCCTATTTTTTTTTTCTTTGAAATCCATCTCTCTTCCAAACTCCCCTATTTCTGTGCCAGACACACCATCCTTCCAGTTATCCAGGTTCATACAACCTAATTATCATGACCAAATGCTTATCCTTACCCCCCTCATCTATGGAAACAATTGCCAAATATAGTCATTTCTGGCTCCAAATTTCTCCTATGTAATCACTATTACTGTCTTAACTTAGGCCCTTATTTTCTCTTGCTTGGATTATTGAAATAGCTTCCTTATTGAACTTCCTTCTTCAATTCTCTGTCAAGTATGATCCAGCATTCAAAAAGAAGCCAAGGTGATATTCTTTAAAAGCAGGACAATAGATGATGTGTTGTGTTTGTTTGTATTTAATATCTATTGTATATCATTAATTCTGGGGATACAAATATCCAAAGAGGACTTGACAACTTCTTGAGAGAAGATAATACAAAAAATAAAAAATAAAAGAAGATGATGATGATGAAGATGATTAAGAAATAACTAAGAAACATGGGTGCGGGATAGAGAACCAGAGATGCCTTGAAACAGTACACCTAAGTATGAAATGAGGAATCTCAGATTTTTGAAAGAGCAGTACATGTTTATGGTCTTTGATCTTACTCAGGTTGCTTGTTTCATAATAGGTGCTTATGGAGAAGCTAATTGATCTATTCATTGGTCTATCCTTATTCAAGAAGTTTTATTGGCTCTCTATTACTAAAATGTCAAAATGTAAACTTGTCTATTTGACATTTAAAGTCCTTTACAACTTGATCACTTCCTACATTTTCAATCATATTGTTTCCCTTCACATATGCTATGGTTTGGCCAAGTTTCTTGTTCTTCATGCGTGATATTTCATCTCTTATCTCCATGCCTTTGCTTGGATCATATTTGTTCTTCAACTCTACTTAATAGGCTCCCTATTTTTCTTGAAAGTTTGTTTCAATACAATTTTCTTATAGAAGCTTTTCCTGAGTCCTCTCAGACACTGATACCATTCCACAAAGTTACCTTGTGTCTATTCTATATTTAACTACATAGGCTCATATTGTCTTTTTTCTTTTGTCTTTTATATTTCCATTGTTTATAACAGTATCTGGAACAATGCAAATCTTTCAATTCTGCTTGATTGGAAGAGTGGAATGACCAGAAGCTGAAATGAATGAATATACCTGAAGTTGCTACTCTCTGGTCCCCAAGATCTCAAAGAATTAGTGAGATCTAGTACCTGGCATGCTATGATTCAACCTGGAAATCATTGAAGATCAAATACAAGAAAACAATGATTAAAAAGTCATTATTTGTATTTCATTCATCTGTATTCACATCATGTTAAATAATATATTTGAGCTTAACATAAAATATAATATAATATAGACTATTTAAAAAATAGTACAATGTAGCCTTGCTACTTCCCAATGTCTAAGCAAAATAAATCTAGGAGATCAATTGGTAAAAAACAAAATTGTAAACCAAAAATAGCAAGATCAAAAATAAAACATTAAACATAATAAAGAAGAAAGAGACACAGAACACAAGAAGAAAATATCTTGATCAAAACAACATAAAGGAAAAAAATAATGAAAGATTTCTAAAATTCTGGTTTATTAAGTGACCAACAATGACTTTGGAGAGATAAGAGGTAAAGTATGCCTGCTACTTCTCAGCAAAAAAAATTGGTGGTTAATAAACATAAATTTTTCTTATATGACCAATATGTTTAATTGTTCTGCTTGACATTTCTTATTTCTTTGAAATAAATTTGAAATTTCTTTGAATAATAATAATTACACTTGCATAAAATAAAAACTGTTAAAGGGGAAAAAAGAAAAAAGAAAATTGATACTGGGAGAAGAAATACATATGCCATTAAGTGGCAAAATTCTATCAATTCTTCTATATACTAACAAATAATATTGGAGCCATATGATTCCTATCCTTGGATTTGAACTTGTTCAGTGAATTTTCTTATAAACTAGAGAACTCTGTGCAAATATCTCCCCCAAAAGGTTACAAGGGTATTTTCACTGCAGGTTAAAAAAAAAAAAAAAAAAAAGTTCTTTCCTCCAACTATTATTGGTTACCCAACCATACAGAAAAAAGTAATGCAAATACATTTGCCACCTAGACCATGCTTAGTAGAAAAATATTGCCATTAAGGGTGGTTGCATATTAGTGGGAGCATGTAGGAAATGATACAAACCACATGCCATGTGATAGTTATCTTGTGAATAGAAAATTTTAGTATCTGGAGCTGTCAGCTTTCATCTCTCAGAAGCAATCAAAACTTCTATCCTCCTAAAAATAAATAAATAAATGGAAGAACTAAAAAGCATGAATAAATAATATCATCATCTCCATGAAAATGGGCTTATTTCCATCCTGACATATATTTAAAATACAGCCTCTTTACTGGCAAATTATATGCTTTGGACAGTTCGGAAGAGTTAACCAGCATTTCATAAATATGTTTCTATAATCATAAGGATGAACTATCAAATTCAAGGGAAAATGAAAGTCAATAGATATTATAAATAAACCAAAATTCTATTTAAGGAACCAGACAAACTTCCAAAATTATGCAAAAATTCAGTCACAATGGAGATGACCAATATAGACCAAAAGAAAAAAAGCACTAAACTTTTGACGTACTATCTTTAGATTAAATATCTTTTAAAGAGGAAATACTTGTTTATAGTCCCCTAAATGTGAATATTCTTTTTTCACTGTTTAAGTGATCATCCTCATAATTTAATAAGATGTGATAGATATACTAGTGTTGTATAGATCTTTCCTAGGTTAGAAGCTCAATAATTCATTGATCCTCCACCTAACATATCCAAAGATACACTGTGTAATTCTCTAGTTTCTTATGGATCAACAAATATAAGTCCTGAAGTGTCAGAATTTCAGAATAGCTTTCAATTAAAATGAAAGCTACTCAGAACCCTTGCTGCACTGTGAAGTCAAGCTATGTAAACTATTGAACAAAGCTACCACCAATAAAAGCCTCTTTTCTCTTTCTTACACTGATAGCCTTATACTATCACATGATCCTGCTTTTGTCCCTAGGAATCTTATCATTGACAATCACTGTGACCTGAGTGTGTTATAACCTGAGAACTCCATTGAGTAGTTTGGCATCATGGGGATATGAGATCCCTTACAAGAAAGACCAAACCGCCCCTGTTTGTAAGAACAAATGTCTGTGAAGTCTCAAGAGGATTTTAATGGAAAAAAAAAAAAAAAAAGTTGTAGCAATTATCAAGCAATCATCAACCATTTATCAAGCATGTACTATGTGCCAAGAATATAGTCTATTAATAAAAGCCAGAGAGAAAGACAAAAGTGTAATAGTCCCTGCCTTTAAAGTATTATCATTTCAATATTAGCTTTGGATATACTGCTCTAAGAAACAGTTGAAGCTGGAAATGCTTGTCCTCAAGGCAGCTAAAAGAGCAGTGGAGCCAATGATATGAAGTGTACGCTCAGTAGTGGGTAGGTTTGGGGGCAGGGAGAGAGAGACCCTAGGAAAGAGGGCAAGGCAGTTATTTGAAAGGCTGCCTGGCATATAAGGGGTTGGAAGTGAGACAGGATGAGGCAAGGGATACCATCTGGTAACCTCCTATTTATTATTACTGTTAACTACCTGTAGGTGCTAAGCTCTGGTGCTTCTCAGCACTAAGTACTATCAGCACCCTCTAAATTTGGTACCCTGAGGCAAACTCTAATTATGATTCCAGTTTGTACTCTGTGCTCAGATAATTCCAAGATAAAAGTATAATATTCTAACCTTTAGACATTTTTTCACATAAATATAAGACCCAATACTTTCATCCATATGATCTAGGAGAAGTATTTTATTTTCATTTTCTATACATACACACTACACTTGCATTTAGATGAAACAACAAAATCTCCAATAAGTCACTCTGAAGGCAACAACTGCACTTACCATAACTCAGCTATTCTGGGCTGGTCAGAAGCTGACAAATTATGCCTGAATACCAGAGCCATGGCTTATAGGGTGACCTAAAGGAGGGCAATCATATGAAAGGCAGTCAGAAGTGATGTTTCAAGGATGCACAGAAACAATCTGAAGCAATGTAATGTCAACATCAGTAGTTGAAAGGAGAAAATGCAGCAGCCTGGGCCAAAATAAGACTATCAGAAATACAAGGGATTAGTTTGAGGAAAAATAATCCATTGTCTACAAAGGAAAGTAGCTAGGTTTCTAGTGACAAGTGACAGACTCTTCTGGCAGAGCCTGCAGTCATTATTTGTCAAACAGCTCATATTCGGGTTAGTACAGAAGGGGCAGCTGGTCACTGTGAATTTTCAATCATAGCAGCATATATAACAGAAAATAAGCCAGCAAACAGAATGATCATTATGGCTTTCTACAGATGCATAATATATGTTAATTTATATGTATAAATATTCATAAGTATTATGATTATACAATGTTATTAGTCTATGTTGATATAACATTAAATTTGTATATCAATATCCATATGTCTGTAGACCTTTATTTCATACTCGCTCTTATACTCATTTCCTATTTATTCCCCTGTACACATTAACTTTGGAGAAGAAAATCATAAAAAAGAAGCTGTTATATTAAGTCATAGCTTTCCCTAACTCTCTGGAATTTTGTTTTATTTAGTTTTGGCTTTGGTTTTGGTTTTTGTTCTTAGTGCTTTGTGATAATAGAATTATTTATATGAATACAGTGTTTGTTTTGTATCTGAATGGTAGAATGGGAAAGATAGGCATCATTCATTCTCCTGGTTTATCCAATTGTAACCTCTATCTGGTCCTTCACTTAACATTCAATTCCATTCTCCTGCCTTCCTCTCTTTCGAAGGATTGTTGATCCTCAATGTGTTGAAAAATCAGGAGGGATGAACAATGAGTTTTGGAAAGGGGGATAGCACCTAATTGGTTTTTCTTTCACTAGAGCAAAGATTGATTTAAGTCTAACATGGGGTGCATATAGGCTATGTCACGTGGCACTTTTCAGTGCCCTAGACAATCACAAACTTACCATAGGAGAAAAAAAAGAGTGTATGTGTTTGTGTATATGTGTGTGTGTGTGTGTGTGTGTGTGTGTGTGTGTGTGTGTTGGTATATCTGTCTGAGTGTGTGTGTGAAGAAATAACCCAAGAAACCTCTATGGACAGTTTTGATGGAGTTCAGGTGTACAAATATAACAGTACTAGGCAATATTACCTCTTCATAAAAATCATAAGAAGATTTATTTGAGGAAAAGCCTGCTACCCATCTCATTTACTTTTTTTTTTTTTTTTTTTTTTTGAGAGATAATTGGAGTAAAGTGACTTGCCCAGGATCATTATAGCAAATGAGTGTTAAGGGTGTGAGGGTAGATTTGAACTCATCTAGCTCTCCCCATCTCATTTATTTTTGATAAAAAAATAGAAATATGATATTTCTCTTATTTTATTGTGTTTACTGACTTATACACATACTTTTCTCCCAGTGAAATCTAAGTTATTGAAAGGCAGAGACTGTTTTGATTTTGCCTTATCAGTATTTAGAGGAGGACCTGCTACACCTTATGATAGGCACATAATAAATGTTTGATCAATGATTTCATTTTCACACGACATTATTACTAGACCCTGAATAATTAATAGGTGGTATTTTTATAAAATAGAAAAGTATAATTTTTTGAGTCTGTGTTCCTATCTACATAAGCTCTGATCCATAAGACACTGGCCTCCTTTCTGGTACTTGAATAAGAAACTCCCCCCATTTCTGTGAATTTTCTCTTGCTGTCCCCAACCTTGGAATGCTTGCCTTCCTCACCTATGCCTTTTGGCTTCCTTCAAGACCCAGCTAAAATGTTTTCTTCTACAGGAAAACTATCTTATTACTTCTTAATTCATGTGCCTTCTGTTTGCTTTTTCTTTCCAATTTATCCTGTACATCATTTGTTTGTTTATGCTTTCTTTCTAATTAAGCTGTGAGTTCCTTAAAAGTAGTGAATGTCTTGCTTTTCTTTGATTTTCCATTGTTTAGTCCAGTGCCTGACATTGACTACTCATAATCTTTATCCTAAAGCAGAGAAATATTAATTAATATGGTATAATAGTTTCCATTTTCTGGTAAATGATTTTTGTTTAACCCCTAATTAGTTCTTCCCCCCGAAAAACATTTTATTGCCAAGATTTAAAAAGAAATTTCACAAACTTTCCTAAAAATTAATTTTAATTTCAGATATTCCAAGATTCAAATAATGAAAAAAAAAATCTATAGCAGATTTCTGAAATTCAAAAAAGGCACCTTGTCCATAGAAATCATGAATAAAATTTCTAATGAGTCAGTATAGTTATACTAACAATTTTCATGATACTGGTGCATTATATTATAGAAAGTTTTTGTTGAAATAAGAACAATTGCTAGAAACTGTATTCTCAATCTGCTGGAAGAAGGGGAAAGGTTCATTTCCCAACTGACCATCTTTCCTTTTTTTTTTTTTTTTTTTTTTCCAAAGATGATGGTGGTTCTTTTGGAGATGATAGGGTTGGTGGTTGTGACATCTGAATCAGAAAGGGAAATTCAAGGACAAATGTTACTTGACAGTGTAATGAAAGAATGATATAATACTTATCTCACTTCACTTCTCATCTTTCTTCCCTACCCTTTATAATCAAGTAGAATTTAATCAGGTGCTTATATTATAATGACAGATATGATGAGGTTGGGGTCTGGCACAAAACAATGAGATTCAGATACAATCCTTAGTTTAAATATGAGACACAAGGTGCAGCACATGTCACAAATTTACAAGGGCTTTCTCTATGCCAAATTTATGAGAAAAGGTTATAGACAAAATGAAGAGATAAAATAGATACAAGGAGTTATAAATATGAAATAGATTTAGAAGAGCATATAGTTAGGAAAGGGTTTTTAACAATTTAATAATGGAAAAGACAAGTTCCACAGTGGAATTCACAATTAACCAGGAGAAAGGAAATACATCATACTAGCAGGCTAAATCCTTAGAGAAGTTTAGCATTCTAAAAAAGTTAGGTATAACAAGGAGAAAGACATCATAAGAAATGGGGTAGTGGGTGAGAGGAAAGACACCATGAGGTAAAACACCTCCCCAAAAGGGATTCACCAAATGTGGCATAAATCATTGATAGATTTATATGGGAAATTTAAACTAATTTTAACTGACATCAAAACTTGGCTTTCTGAATGGATACAATAAGGTGGAGTTTCCCATGATCTTCACAAGGGTAAGACTGTAAAGCTGAGCAGATCCCCATCAGTATGGTATTCTTCCTTTCTTGCCTCAGGGAATATTATAATCTTATCAGTACTTCAGGCTTTATCTGCCAACCCCACCTTGTTGCCAAGACCTCATCAGATACAAGGATAAAGACTAATATAAAAATACTGAATATAACTTTTTATTAAAGAATTTGCAAAAAACTAATCAAAACTAAATTTTAAAAATTTTAGTATTAATTATAATGAGATTCTCTCTATATTTATTTATGAACAAATGTATGCAGATTATGATATGCATCTTTCTGAAGGCTATATAAAGAGTGAGTGAAATTCTCAAAGTGAAGTGCTCTTACCAAAATGTTCTACAAAAGTACAGTATTATCAACATTCACATACTTCATGAAACAGTTATGATGAAATGGAATGGAAAAAAAGTAAATTTTAAAACCTATTAAAGTTTTATTTTATAGTTGGATATCATCAGTTCCTTCACTAACACCACCAAATATATACATTAATAGCAGCATTAGGTTTTAGGTTTAGTGCAATTACTAAAAAAAAGTGCAATTATAATGATGCTTGCTCTTTGGAAGAAAATCTATGGCAAATCTAGACAGCATACTTATTCTTTGGATAAGACACACACACACACACACACAAATATATATACAAAGTACATACTACATGAGTCTCAGAAGTGTTGCTTTCTTCAACTTTGTTTACACAGTTCTCTATAGTCAAATCTATGTTGTTTTTTTCTAGTAATGATGTGTGACTATGATAGTTGAATCATAAAGAAATCTAAGAGCCACAGAATTGATGCTTTCTAATTGTTTTATGGAAGATTTTTGATTGAGACAGCAATCAATAATTAAAGAAATTAATTCATAACATTCACTAGAATATCAAATACTAAAGCTGAATGAAGTTTAAAAACTTTAGTCATATAAGAAGACAGAACTTATTAGAAAAAAAAAAACAATATTGGGAAAAATCAAAGCCAAGAAAAAGGGGGGAGGGCACCAAAAGATGAGATAGATAAGCAAATAGTGTCATGGAACCAACAAAAATGAGCTTGTACAGACTTCAGGAGGACAGAAATATCTAGCATGCTCAATGATCCATGGGATCATGAATAACAATTATGCTTGCCTCCTAAAAAAAAATCTACATTAACTCCCATCATACATATGCACATGTGCGCGCGCACACACACACACACACACACACACACACACACACACACACACACATACTTGAGAGACCCTTATCCAAACACTAGATTCAACTTTGTGTTCTGTATTCTAAATGGAATAGTATATGGAAAAAAAGAGTAAACATTTAGAAAGAAGGGGAGGCTATTATTGAAAGTTAGAAAATAGTAAAGGATCAAGGGTACAAAATGTCAGATATTTCGGAGGCAAGAAAGAATAGTAAATGAATAGTAGTGTTTATAGTACTATAATTAATAATATTGGCTATTATATCACAGCATGTAATTAATTAATTAATATTGAATCATATTAATGATATTTTAAGATTGCTGTTTCTATTTCTTAAGCTAATAATACTATATAATCATTCATTTGGCAACCATTTTTTGGTGATCTATGTTGGATTTTAGCATTGGTCTCTAACTGCCATTTTGCTAAACTTTTTACATGAATATCTTATCTCCCCAAGTAGACTATAAACTCTTTGAGGGAAAATGTCTTAGTTTGCATTCTATCCTGCAATCCTACTTCAAGAACTTTTCAGGCATTTGATAAATGAATATTTATTGCCTGACTAATGTGAAAATGAAAATATAGGTTCTCCCAAGACTTTCATTATGGTCAATAGTGGCCAATTAACTCATTTGGTTTTATGTGATCTATTAGTTTTGAGCCAAGTAAAGTACACATGACTCTCTTAATTACAGTCATATAATTCATTTGCTTTTTGGGTTCTATCACCAATTGTACCATCTGACTTAATTTGTTAATTAAATCAAAGCTTCTTAAACTGAGAGTTGAAATCCTTTATGGGTCCAGTAACTGAATGTAGGGAATGCAAAAATAAATAAATTAAGTAAGTAAGTAATAATTAATTAATAAATAAATAAAAATTGCAACAGTATGTTTGGGAACGCAATGACCAAAAATTATCTCAAAATCAAACTCTTAATGAATCTGAAGTGTTTCTGGAATCTCTTGTCCTTATTGCTTAGTGCAGTTTCACTGCACTGTGGATGTAGAAATATAGCCTGAGAAACATCTCAGCTCTGATTCTGATTCAGGTGAAAAGGGATCACAAGTGGAAAAGGTTTAAGATTCTTTGAATTAAATGATACTTTCTTAATCTCATCCATTTCATTTAACTCAGTGGGGATAATGGAATGTATCCTATTTGGGTAAATTAAATTAGTTTCCTTACTATATAATCCCTCAATCCCAGCCATCTAACTCAACTGTTATATAGAGTCTATCCCCACTTGACTAGTTGTTAGTTCCTAATTACATGCCACTCCCTTAATCCCAGCCAGGTCTCTCACAAATGTGCACATTTGGTTCCAAGAGAGAACAAGCAAGGAGTATGAATGATTGATCACTTCAAAGTTTTACCTCCTTTGGATAAGACATACACACACACACACACACACACACACACACACAAATATATATACAAAGTACATACTACATGAGTCTCAGAAGTGTTGCTTTCTTCAAAAAGTTAAAACAAATACTAGTCCATATCTCCACTGAATAGAGAATGCAAAAGAATTAAAATTTTAACCAAAGGAATTTAGGTTAAAAAAAAAAAATCATTTATGACGGCAGAGACTGTTAAACAGTAATCAAGAGTTCTTAACCCATATATCGTTTGATTTCAGGGAACTGGTGAACTTCTATGGGAAAACCATTCACATATTTATTTTCTTTAATCTCTAGTGATAGTCAGCATTCCTTTCAATTATGAATTTTAAAAAACAAATCAAAACAAAACCAAAAAAAACTAGTCTGAGTACTCCAAGGCTTCACCAGAATATTGAAGGAGAACCTTGACATAGAAAAGGCCAAGAAACCCTCCAATGGACTTAAAATGTTTTTATTTTGAATATAAATTTTTTTCTTCAAAAAGAAGTACTACTATGAATGTTAAAAAAACAAACCAAAACATTTTCTATATGGTTTCAAATTTCATTGTTAAATGGACAATTATAAGTATTCATGTTATTTCATTTTTCTGTTATCTACAAATTGTTTATAAGGAATTTATGAGCAAAACTGACCAAAATTAAATTTTAAATAATACTGACTTTCATACTAAAATGTTTCTTTCTTTTTCAGTTTGTTGTTCATTTGTAATATTTCACATACATCTTTTGTTTTTGATACTTTCACAAATGAAGGGAAATCATAACTACAATATTTTGACAAATATTTTAATAAATATATATATTGGCCCAATTGAATCAAATGGAAATAGATCCCATAAATTTAGATGAGATATCTTGCTATATATTAAGGGAGTAGTTTACAATAAGAATACTAAGCTGCCACAAATGAGTATACATCCTATAATATTAATTAAGCTAATTGACACCAATTAAAGCTAATACATCCTAGATTAAAATATATCTTCACATTAATCAATTAATTAATAAATTAATTAAACACTATATGCAAGGTACTATGCTAAGAGCCAAACATAAAAAAATGAAAATGAAATAATCTTATCCTTTAAGCACTTTGTATATGAATGAGAAAGTTTATATATACATATGTGTTTGTGATATGTACATGCATGTAATATATATGCATGTATATTTGTATAAATGTATACATTTATATGTACAAACATGTTGTGTATGTTTTTGTGTGTATGTGTATTACAAAATCAAAGGAATAGAAAGTGGAATATTATCTATGTGGAATAACAAGGTGGCCAGTATGAAAAAATAATAAGGTGGTTAGTATGGCAGAAGGAACTAATACGTGGCAGGAGTCAAGTTGTAAAAGAATTTTTAAAACATCATAAAACAGAGTTGATATTTTATTATTAAAATTAACTGTAAGGCATTGAAATTTATTAAATAAGGAGGTGTAGAGGTCATAACTTTGGAGAAGTATACTTGAAACAAGGTGTTAACTCAGTGGAATTGATGAGATAGTGGTTCTCTAGTTCACAAAAATACTTAGTACTTAGTATGATGATGTAATGATTCTCTAAATTCACACATAATCAGTATTCTGTAATGATATAACAATAAGGTATATAAGGGATAAGGACTGGAAGATAGACATTCTATCTTTGACCAGCATTGTGGTGGTTCTCATGCCTCCTGCACTAAGATCAAGATTGGGCCAGAATAAAAAAATTAGACTCTATTCTTGACCATTCTCAGGGTGTCTGTCCTGCTGAGACCAAGGCCCATCCGAAGGACCTCCAGAAAGCTAGCCCAAACATTATAGGGAGGTAGGATGAAAAGATCAAATATGATTTAGCAAAATCCTTACATGGTATGTGAACAAAATATGAATTCTGACTTGAAACAAATATAGCAAACAGAACACGTTTTCAGCAATTAAAGTGAAAGATGATAAGAGTTTGAACTAGAATGGTGGCTTTTTGAGTAGAGAGGGGAAAATAGACAAGAAATACTGTCTCTCCGGTGAGAATGAAAAATCCTTCAAATCAAGGATACAATTTTGTCCTTTTATTTTATTCCTAGCACTTAACATGATGGTTGGTACATAATAAGCACTTGTTTGTTGACTGGCTCTCTGAGTGACATTTTCTGGTCATGCTAAAATAAGAGCAATTGATTGAATATTTAGGTTGAAGGAAATTCATAAGTTGAGGATAAAAGATTTGTAAACCTGGATAACTATAGGGATGGTGATATCCTCAAATGTAATAAAAGGAACTTCTAAAGAGAGTTTTTTTTTTTTTTTTTTTTTTTTTTTTTTTTTTTTTTTTTTTTAAGAAGGGAAGCATATAATCAGTTTTATTTTGAACTTGTGGGTTTGGAGATGACTATGGCACATCCATACAGAAATGTCCAATAGACAGTTGCTCAATAGGACCAATAGGACTAGAGATCAGAGAGGAGAAAAAAACCCACAAAACTCAGTATATAGATTTAGGAATATTATTATCAGAGAGGGAAATTATACTCTTGTGAGTTGATGAAGTATTTGTATATAGAGAAAAAAGATGTCCAGAATAGAGTCTTTGGAGATAGGTAAATACGACATCAATGAGAAATAAGCAAAGGAAACTTTAAAGGAGAATTCAGAGAGAAAGAAAGACTGGAAAAGTAATATAATGAAAACTAGAGAAAACAGATTATTCAGGATGATAGGGTGAGAAACATTTTCAAATATACAGAAAAATCAAGGATTAATAGGAAAACATGAGATTTGATTATCAAGAGATCATTGATCTTTTATGTAAAGAAAATTCAGTTGAAGTTGATATCAGAAGCAAAATTGTTGGTAGGGAAGGAAAATAAGTTAGCAAGGAATAGAAGATCTAGTAAAGTGGATCTTGTTATTACTTGGAGAGGTTCAGATTCTTTATTTTGATTTACTTTGAGGAAGGGTACTTTATTTGGTTTCACCATAAAGAAGATTAGTATATGCTTTTAAGCAGGGAAGGAATCATTAGTTAGTGGATGACTACTAGAGGAGTAAGGAGAGGCAGAAAATGAATAGAACTATCTATTTGAAAAAATAAGAGGACAAAATGCAGGAGCACTCATAGAAATTAACTTTGGTAAAAAGTAGGGCCACTCATTCAACAGACTAGAAGTAGAAAGGGATCATGTCAATGATTGTAAGAAGAAAGAATTCTCATAGCAAAGTTGGCCAGTTAGCCATAACTTAGATAAAGGTATGGATCCAGCAATCAATTAAGCCTTTCCTTGCAACAGGAGGGAAAAAATAACTAAACAAGCCAACACATTGCAAACATATCTTGCAACACATTTAACATTCTGGAATATCAAAATGAGGCTGAGCTTGATCATTGCAGATAATCAAAATTATACAATTAATTTTCAATTAATTAGTTAAATAATAATTGAAAAATAATATTTAGCTAATTAAGTATTTATTAAACATATGTCAGACATAATGTTAAACACTGGGAATACAAATATCAAAAAAATCAAGTTATCTCTACTATCAAGATTCTTATCCTACATACGTTTAGAGAAACAAATGCATATATAAAAATATATTAAATAAATGTACTGTGGTTAAGGAGGGAGGATACTAGCATTTGAGGGAATTAGGAAAGCCTTTATGTAGAAGGTGAAGCAACTTCCAGGAAAAGAGCAATTCTACAATGTAAATTTAATGAAGGATGACAATTCAAATATAGAAAATAATCAGGACAAGGGGACAGAAAAGGGAGATAGCGTGTTATGTGTGAAGTACAAAGAGAAAATCAGGTTGTTTGGATCACAGAATATTAGGAGGGAAATTATATATAATGGAAATTATATATATATATATATATATATATATATATATATATATATATATATATATATATATATATATATATGGAGGTTGGAAATGTAGCCTGGGAACAAAGTGTGAAGGTCTTTAAAGCTAACCAGATTAATTTATATTTCATCCTGGAGGTAAGAAACAGCCACTGAAATATATCAGGAAGAAGAGTGATATACTGAGAACTGTTCTTAAGGAAAATCCATTTAGTATCTGTGTAAAAGGTAGAGAAAAATAGAGAAACCGTTGAGACAGAAGACCATTCAGAAAATCATGTAATGAATAAGGCAAAAAGTAATGAGAACTGAACATAAGGTGGTATCTGTGTGATTAGAAATTTTAAAACCAGGTTGTTAGGATTACTAGGTGAGAATTCAGGTTGTCTGGACAATTACAAGGTGAGAACTCAGGTTGACTTGACCGTTCTCTGGCTCAGACCTGTAAAGGGAGTTTACACGTTAGGAATGCTAGAAGGAGCAAGCTCATTGGTTGAAGTGGTTCTTCCCAGAAGCCCTTGCATTATCCCACGCCCATTCTCTGGGAGGATAAAAGAGGCAACATTGGGCCTGGACAAGCATTCTGGACTGGGGAAGGACAAGGGCTGGAGGACAGCACTCCAGGAAGAGGAGAAGTCTCTGCGTTACATCAGGCTTGACGGGGCTCTCTGCAGGAAGGGAAGTCACTTCTCTGGACAAGAGTTAACAGCAACTGCCTGGAGACAACAGTTCACTACAGGAAGAAGAATCTGTCTGAGAGATTTGAGTAGACACAGCAGACCTCTTCCCAGAGAGCGATCCGGCAGCTTCTGGAGACGACAGCTCGCTTCATCTCTACACTCTTATTTATCTCTCTGTCAGGACTTTGCCACTGAGAAATCAACTTTTGCTAGAATGCTGACTTCCTACAACAGCTTGCTACAATTGGCGTCCACACGTGGGGCAAAGACTTTTGCTTATCCTGACAAGAGGAGCTAGACCAGACCTTCGCAATTTGGCGCCTGAACAGGCACAGACACGGTCCTGATTCCAGTGGAAAAGCCTCCCATCCAGATCTCAGTCTCTCTAACCCAGAACCGTGAGTAACGAGGAAACTTTGTTAAAGATTAAGTGAGCGTGCTAATAGATAAATAAGGAACTTAACTTGTTAAGGGCTAAACCAGCAATCTCTTATAGTGAAATGGGGCAAACACCTTCTGTTCAAGGAAAATGTTTAGAGAGCATCATCAAGGTTATGAAAAGCCAAGGATTGATTATAATTTTAGAGGAGATTATTGAACTTTTAAGAACTGTGAAGGTCATATGTCCTTCTTTTTCTCTGGAAGAAGAATTGGATCCAGATGAATGGGAATAAGTAGGAAAGCAATTAGGTCCAGGCCAAACTCAATTTCCAAAGATACAATTCATATATACAATGTAATCCAATTGGCTTTAAACAATGTTATTCTAAAGAGATGAAGGAGCAAAATGGGGAAGTGTCAACTAAACTAGGTGAAAAGGATGAATCAGATAACAATGAAGTTAAGTACAATTCTGAGCAACAGCAACAGGAGCACCTCCCATCTCCTCCCTCAATTAACCCTTCAGGGGTGGAGCAAGAAGGAGGAGAGGAAGAGGCAGAAACACAAACAGAATTGTCTGTGAAGCAGTCTAAGCCTATGACAAGATTAGAAAAAGCATTGGTTAAAGCTAAGAGAGAAGGACAGGATATAAGTGATTTTATACATGCATATCCTATGATTGAAGAGATTGACTCTGTAGGCCATAAAAGGAGAAAATATGCACCTTTAGATATGAATAAAATTAAAGATTTAAAAAAAGGTTGTACCCTTTATGGGGCTACATCAGCTTATGTCAAAATGTTACTAGATGGTTTGTCTTATGAAGTCCTAACCCCAAATGATTGGAAATCCATAGCAAGGACATCCCTGGAACCTGGAGAAAATTTATTATGGCTTGTGGAATTTCATGAATTATGTAAAATTCAAGTCAGATGCAATTTAGAAATAGGAGTTAACATACAATTCACTTTTGAGCACTTAGCTGGTGAAGGTCAGTATGGAGAGAATTCGGAACAGATTAATTATACCATGACAATATATGAGCAAATTGCTAAGGCTGCAATAAAAGCTTGGGGTGTCCTCCCTGGACAGAAAGATCATGGAGAGGCTTTCACTAAAATACAGCAAGGTCCCAATGAACCTTTTGTAGATTTTGTGGGACGTTTGCAAACTGCTGTCAAAAGAATTATTGGAGAAAATTCAGCTACAGAAATAATGACCAGACATCTGGCTAAGGAAAATGCCAATGAGATTTGCAAAAGAATTATATGGGGATAAAAAAAAAAAAAAAAGAATTATATGGGGATTAGACAAAGATGCTTCTTTAGAGGAGATCATAAGACGCTGTGCTACAGTGGGAACAAATGCTTTTTACACCCGGACAATGATGAATGTGGAAAGGCAGGGTCCCTCCTGGCAAGGGACTCCTAGAGAAACTCGGCGATGTTTTCAATGTGGAAAAATTGGACATCTAAGAGCTCAGTGTAGGTATGGAGGTACAGTGAGAAGACAGGGTGAAAGAAGACCTAAAACCAGGTTCAAGAGATGTGGAGGTAAAATGACAATATTTAGTAATCCATTATATAGGTTAAGGAAGAGTATTTGAAGAAAACAATGTGCTACTGAGGTTGATAAATTTCAAGAAATGCAGTGCATTAGACAGAAATAGGGAAGTTCTGAAGATCTTTATGGCTGGACAGAAAGATGATGAGTTTTCTTTTAGCTATGTTGTTTCAGATGTGTCTGAGATTTACTGTTTGAAATTCCCATAGGGACTTAATTACAAGGTACTGAAGATTAGGAGTGAGATTAGGAGAGAGACCAAAAAAAAAAAAAAAAAGTCATCTGTATGGAAGTAATAAAAATAAATAAAAACTTATGAGAGTTGATGAAGTCATGGTAACAGTGCAGTGAAAGGGCCCAAGACAGAGTCTCTGAAAACATCTACATTTTGGGAATATGATTTGAATGATTAGCCATCAAAGAAGATTGAGCAGGACAAGTCAAAGAAGTGTATAGAAACAGAAAGAATAGTGTCACAAAATCCTATAAAAGAAAGATGTTATAAGAGGAGGATATGAGGGCAAGTAGGTGGCCCAGTGGATAGAGTATTAGCCCTGAACCAAGGAAAACTTGAGTTCAAATCCAACTTCAGACATTTGGCACTTACTAGCTATGTATCCCTCAGCTAGTTACATAACCCCAATTGCCTCACACACACAAAAATGGAGCAGAATGTGATCAATAGTGTCACATTAATAGAGAAGAGGTCAAAAAGAGTAAGGAAAAACCTACCACATTGTAGAGAACAGTTCGAGTTGAATGATGAATGCAGAAACCACATTGTCTTTTTGTTTATTCCTGAGGCAATTTTAGTTAAATGACTTGCCCAAGGTCACACGGCCAGGAAGTGTTAAGTGTCTGAGGCCAGATTTGAATTCAGGTCCTCCTGACTTCAGGGCTGGTGCTCTATCCACTGTACCAACTAGCTGCTCCAACCACATTGTCTTTTGATATTTTCATCTAATTTTATTATAGTAAGTGTACATATTGTTCTACCATTAGTATACATTTTCATATTATATATTTCTTTCACTATTTAATTGAGGCAAAGCAAAATCTAGCATATATGACAGTAGTTAAAGTTAGTTTCCCTTACATTAGTTTAAAAATAATGTTAGTTACCAAATGAATAACCCTCTTTTATATTTGCCTATATAAACTCAATCATAAGAAAACAATTTTATATATAATTCTTTAATGAGTTTTGATAAACCATGAAATAAAGTAACACCTGGATTGTGCAGGATGTATATTAAGAAAAATAATATTTCATAGTTATCATCTTCTCAACACAGATAAATTATCAAAATATATTATTTTCCCCATAATTCAACATATGCAATTTTTTAAAACTATGAGAATTATGATAAGCCAAATACTCACAATCTCACTGATTATTTGTCAAGGTATTTTGACTTCTTTTCCAAACGTTTAAGATACAATTGACTCAGATTCTTATAGCAGATGGTTGTGCTTCATTTCAGAGCCAGTGGACTCCATCCATATAGTACTAGTTTCCAAATGCCAGCAGTTGATATGAGAACAAAAATCCAATGTGCTTTTGGAAGATAGAATTTCTTAGGAAAAAACAAACAAAGAAACAAAACAAAACAGAGTAATATAAAGATTGTCGTTATTGTTACTCAGTTTATTTTTCAATTTATATGAATATTTCCTAAAATCAGTATGGACCTCAAAATATTAATAAAAGCTGCCTTTTAACAATTTTTAATCCCATATGTAATTGTAAAAGAAGACCTAAATGATCTCTTTAGTAATCCTAATGGAATTTTTTAACCAAAAAAAATGTAACTTAAAAATGGAAGTTAGAAATCTAAAGCAATAAAACATGTTAGAAAAACTGTTTTCCTGGACCTTTTGAAAATATCAATGTAGCCTAAGGCATATGAGTTGTATTTACTCCACCACCAGTACCAACTCCAACCCCCTCCAAAAAGATTTTTAATTTGTGTTGCACATACGCTTGAAGGTTGTTACCATGGTTGTTCTGAAATCTCTAAGGAAATTCTGCATAATCATTTTGAAAGAGAAAAACAGAACTGAATCCAGGAATCTGGATAGCAGGCCAAGCTTGAGAATATGCAAATCTTATGAAAGAGAACATACAATAGATCCACTTTGGAGAAGTGGGTATAAAGATTCATTTTATTTTCTATTGTCAGAATCCAATCCATTCATTTGATTTAAAAATGCTCAGTATAGACAATCACTTCCACCTATAGGTTGAAGTCCTCACTTAAAGAAATAGTAGTTTATTAAGGAGACAATTTCATAAAGGATATTAAAAAGGAGAAAAGGTATGGATTCAAAGCCAATTCTAATGCTTCAAAACTGTAAGATTTTGAGGACATTAATGGTCCTTCATTCCTCTGTTTGAAAAATGATGGAGTGAACCAGCTGGTCTCTGAGGTCTCTTCTAGATCTAGATTTTCCACAATCTAATTGAGGTAAAAATCATCTTATATGATAGTAGTCTAAAGTTAAGTAATTTCCCTTCCATTAAATTAAAAATGAGTCATTGAAGAAATGGCACTCCTGTATCCTTGCCTATACAAAATCAATAGTAATAAGTGAACATTCTCATATAATGCTAGCTTAATGAGATCTGATAAACTGTTAAGTAAAATTACACCTGGATTATGCTGAAGGGTACATGAAGCAAGAGAATGAAAGAAAGGAATAAAGCATAAAGTTAAAATAGAAAAATCTCATGCTGACAACACACAAAAAAATCCATTCTTAGATCTTATAGGAGACATACTTTTTTATAACAGTCATAGCTTTTCCTTTTTTTAGGAGCTTTTGAAAGAATTAATCATTTCAAAGTTAAAGATGTATTATTTAACATATTCATTAACAAGAACTAATTATTTATTCACATACTCACACAGATATATTCATAGAAACAATTGATTTACTCTTTTGAATATTGTTATAAAAGATAAACTTATGGAATGTAGTCTATAAAGAAATAATCTTTGTTATTTATTTACATTGTTACTTTGAAAAAACAAGCTGCACAATAAAGCCAGCCTAGAGAACTATAAGACCTGTTTCCTTTGCAAGTCACTTCTCAATATTCTAAACAACTCTCTAAGCCATAATAGAAAATGTGCCTATCTGCATTAGTTAAAGGGAGTTTGAATTCCCTATACGACTAAAGTCAAAGATCCACTCCTTATCCTTATATTTGAGAACAAATAAACAACCTGTTTATTTGCAGGATCCTCTAAAGTAGTTTAAATACACACAAGTAATCTCTACTTTGAATCTTTTTGAAATAAGCTATTTTCAGGATCAAGGTTCAAAACACTAGGAATTCATATTCCTATGGTTTAGTTATGATTTGGGGTTTTTTCTCTTCTTTTTGAAAAAGTGTAATCACTTTTGTTGTTTTGAGATATAACTGCTATTGCAATTTCATCTTCTTAGGAAAGGAAAAAAGAAGTGCTAATATATGGGACAGAAGCAGCAAAGAAATTGAATAAACAATAATTCCCAAGAGGAAAATGTATTTCAATAGTAAACTTTAAAAGCATGATTTAAAAAAAGAAAAAGAAGAATGAACTGAACCATTAAATTTGTTTCATTACCAAAAAATCTTTCAGTCTGAACTGAAGCACCAGCCCTGATTGTCCTCATGGCACTATACTCTTATCTGTGTAATTCAGTCTTCCACACTGTCCAGAATCATGAATACACTTTGATTGCACACCTTATGTTATAGGAGGGCAGCTAGCTGGTTGACATAATGTATAAACTGTGTATCTACTATAACTATTTGACTGTCACAAATGACCAACCAATTTTAAATTGGGTGTGGAGTAGGATAGGAAGGTGATGGTAAATTTAGTTCCAAATATGTATTCACATCACATATGAAGTTATGACAATTATTTTCACTGCCAAACCAGCACAGATAGCAACACCTGCACTTTTCAGGTGATATGCCTCTGATGACACAGTTTATAACTCATGAACTTTGGTTTTAATCCAACTATAACAATTTTTTTTTGTTTTTTGTTTTCTTGTTTTTTATTTTGTTCTGAGTAAAAGTCCACAAACCTTTTTTTTGTTGTTGTTGTTTTTTGTTTTTGTTTTAGTTAAGAGAGAGAAGAGAGACAGGAAGAAGAGGAGAGAGGGGACTAAATCTGTGTTTCATTAGTGTAGGGAATTCACAGTGAAGAAAATCTCTTTACCATGTTTCAAGATACATTTAGAAATTTCACTAGAGCACTCAGAGAATAAATGACTTGCTGAAGTTCATACATCTAGCATGTGACAGACAGGCACCTTGAATTTTTTTTTTTTTAATTCTGAGGATTATTTCTATCTTCACTGGGCATTTTTCTTTTCTGCAAAAACTCAGCCTTAAATGCAAATTGTTATTATTTCATAGCACTAAATCACTATTCTGATATGTATGTATGTATGTAATATATATATACACATACACTCACATACACATATATACATATGTACATGTTTGGCTCCTTATTTTTTTGTTTGTTTGTTTGTTTGTTTATTTTTGTTTTTCATTAATTCCCTTAAAATTCTTGATCTTTTGTTTTTCCAGATGAATTTTTTTGATTATTTTTTTCTAGGTAAGTAAAATAATTTCTTGGGAATTTGATTGCTATAGCACTAAATAAATAGATTAATTTAGGTAGTATTGGTCATCTTTATTATATTCAGTTAACCTATCCAAGAGCATTTGATATTTTTCCAGTTGTTTAGATGTGACTTTATTTGTGTGAGAAGTGCTTGGTAGTTTTGCTCATATAGCTCCTGACTTTCCCTTGGCAGATAGATTCCTAAATATTTTATACTATCAAGAGTTATTTTAAATTGAATTTCTCTTTTATTCTCTTGCTGTTGGGTTTTATTAGTGATTTATGTGGATTTATTGTATATCCTGCATTTTTATTAAAGTTTTGGATTATTTCTAATAGTTTTTTAGTTGATTCTCTAAGGCTCTCTAAGTATACCATCATATTATCTGCAAAAAATGATCTTCAATCATCCTTTTATTTCTTTTTCTTCTCTTATTGCAAAAGCTAGCATTTCTAATGCAATACTGAATACTAATGATAATAGTCGTCAACTTTGTTTCACCTCTGATCTTACTGGGAATGGTTCAATTTGTCCCCAATTTGTCTAAAATGGGACTATTTAAATAATTTATTTCCCCTTCTATTAATCTGGGCAATCTATCTATCTATCTAACTATCTATCTATCTATCTATCTATCTATCTATCTATCTATTTAGCTCTTCCTATATTTCACTTAGGTTATTAAATTTATTGGCATAAAGTTGGGCAAAATAACTATTACTTATTGCTCCAATTTACTCTTCAGTCTTTTACCTTTATTATGTATTTATTGTTCTGCTTTAAACATGTTTCTTGCAAACAACATAATGTAGGCTTTTAATTCAGTCAGCTATCTGCTTCTGTTTTATGAAATTATTCACCCCATTCACATTCATTTTTAAAACTACTAATGCTGTTATTTCCTGCCATCTTATTAACCCAAAATTATACTTTTTATTTTCCTTTTTCCTTTTCCATCCTCCCTAATATTTACTTATGAGCACCATTTTATTCAAGCAGCCCTCTCCCTTTAGAATTCCTCTTTCTTATACCTTTCCCCTACTATTTCTGTTTTCCCTTCTATTTAGCTTACCCCTTACCTTTTTGCCTTTCCCCTCTTACTTTTCTATAAAGTGAGAGAAGTTTCTCGGTGGAAACAAAGAGTCTAATGTTTTCTCTTTGAGCCAAATATGATGAGAGTTAGATTCACCCAATGTTCATCCCCCTCTCTTCTATCCCTCAATTATAATAGGTTTTTCTTTGCCTCTTCCTGAGATATAATTTCCCTCATTTTACCCCCATTATCTCATTTGTCAGTACAATCCTCTTTCCACCTCTAGTTTCTTTTTTATATTATAACAGTAAAATCAAATTCTACATGCACTCTCTATGTATACCCATAACAGAAATACAGTTTTCAAGAGTTCTTTTCTTTTTTTACCTTTTTTTATGCTTCTCTTAAGTTCCATATTTGGAAGTCAAACTTTTTTGTTTAGCTCTGATCTTTTCATCAGAAATGAATAAAATATTTCATTGAATGTCCACCTTCTTCCCTTAAAGAAAATGCTCAGTTTAGTGGGGTAGTTAATTCTTATTTGCATTCTAAATTCCTTTGCCTTTTGGAATATCAGATTCCAGGCCCTTTGATCCTTTAAGGTGGAAGCTTCTAGGTTCTGGAAAATCCTTATTATGGCTCCCTTTTTTTTTTTTTTCCTGGCTGTTTATAATATGTTTTCCTTGGTGTCCAATTGTTCTGAAATTTTGCCATGATATTCTTTGGAGTTTTAATTTTGGGTTTTTTTTCAGGAGGTGCTCAATGAATTCTTTCAATGGCTATTTTATCTTCTGATTCTATGACATCTGGACAGTTCTCTTTGAGGATATCTTGAAAAATAGTGTCGAGGCTCTTTTTTCATCATGGTTTTCAGGAAGTCCAATAATTCTTAGATTGTCTCTCCTAGATGTACTTTCCAGGTCAGTTGTTTTCCCAAATAGGTATTTTAGAAATAGATTTTTTTTTTTCATTTGGGGGTTTTCCTTGAATAATTCTTGATGTCTCATTGAGTTATTAATTTCCTTTTGTTCAATTCTGATTTTTAGTGAATTGTTTTCTTCATTTTTTTTTTTTTTTTTACTTCTTTAGGTATTTGTCCAATTGAATTTTTAAATGAATTATTTTCTTCTATGTATTTTTTTGTCCATTTCACAAATTTTGTTTTTCTGGTAGTTGTTTTCTTTTTTCCATTTTGTCAAATCTGTCTTTTAATGAGTTATATACTTTTTCCATTTCACTAATTCTATTTTGTAGTTAATTTTCTTCAGATAATTTCTGTGTTGTCTTTTCCAAACCCTCTTGCAAAATTTTCATTTCCTTTCCCCATTTTTCTTCTAGTTCTCTTTTAAGATCCTTTTAATTTTTTTTCTAGGAGAGCCTTGTATGATGGGTGCCAATTTATGTCGCCTTTTGGGACTTCATCTGGAGACAATCTGCTCTGTCTCCTTTTGGTTTGAAATCTGTTCTCTTTTACCATAAAAACTATCTATAGTCAGAGTTCTTTTTGCTTTTTTATTCAATTTTAAAATAAATTGAGATGTGTTTTTAAGGGAAAGGAGGTTGTCTAAAATTCCTTTACAAGTGGCAGCAGCTATGCCAAATAAGTGCTGTGTGAGTGTTGCAAGGTTCCATGAAATTCTGACTTTTGGGGGTGCACTATTTACCTTTTGTGTTTGTGTTGGATGTTTTATAACTTCTCTGCTGGCTTGCAACCAGGGCAGAGAGGCTAATACTGCTGTAGATACTTCCTAGTAGATTCTCCACCTGTGAAGCCACACTGCCCTGGGTGTGTACTGCTTGCAGTGGCATCTGTGTTCAGCCTGCTTACTCTTGGCCCTCCTCCCTCCATGCCCAATGGAAACAGCTTTTTTGGCAATCTTCAAAATTATCTTCTGCTGGTAATTTGTTACACTACCAATATTTATGAATTCTGTTAGTGAGAACTAATTCAGAGGCTGGATTTGGTAATTACCATGAAGGTTGTAGAAGAAGGTCTGAAGGAAATGTGTGGAGTGACCATATTTTTAAAAGAGAAAAATAATTTTATATTGAAGAAAAAGGTTAGAAAGTGAACTAAAATGATTATAAGTAAAGGAAATCTGATCTTAGAGACCTGATAGCCAAGTTCACAATATAAATTTAGTTGAAATTTTACATGATCTCCATGCCACTTTCCTTAAACTTAGACACATTTTATCATTCTTTTAGAAGCTGATGGTAGATTGCAAATCCTCTGTTGCTTGATTTGATTTTCAAACTGTGTATTTTGGCAACTCAGGGATATTAACTAAATTATAATCATAGAAGATTAGACATTCATTAGAAGGAAAAATAATTATCCTTTAAATTCCAGATAAAATGTTGTGTAGGAAGTTCATAAAAATACTCTATTTTTTTTCAAATTTCTATTTTAACAAACACTTTCTACATAAATTATGTTAAAAGAAGAAAAAAATCATGTTTCAAAAATATATATGAACTACATTCCTAGAGATGGAATTTAAACTACCTGGAAAAAAATTTTTTGAGCAAATTCAAACATTTTAATAGCAGCCATCTACAATGTATAAACAATTTTAAAGGATTCTTTATCTGTTAAAATATATTGACCAAACAAAAAAATGAGAGTTTTTTAAAAATCTAGTTCCTGTCTATATACATATCTAGATCTATGTACACACACACACACACACACACATATACATATCTAGATCTATGTATAGATGTATCTAGATCTATATCTAGATCTAGATATGTATATGTGTGTGTGTGTGTGTGTGTATAATTATGTATTTCTTTCCAATATATGTGCCAGGCTGAAAATATGTTCCAACACCTGAAGTTTCACTCAGTTTGTAAATTGAGAATCAGTATCTGTATATAGATATCTACACTTTAGACAACATCAGAACTCTCCCCATCCTGATCTCCTTTTCCTATTGGTGAGTTCCTATAAGGATCTTCATTTTAAAGATATACCCAAAGTAACCCCTCCTAGCTGTGCTTTTAACTCTTAGGACTTTGTCAGCATATCCCACTTTCCTACCTTTCCCTTTCTGTTCACTCTTTTAGCTCCTTTTTGTAAACTTTCTTCTCCTATTGAAATGTAATCTCCTTGAAGATAGTAACTATCTTTCCTTTAATGTATTTAAAATAGTACCTGGCACATAGCAAACCATTAAATTCTTATCAACTTGTCTTGTCAATCCAATCAAGAATTGACTATATCTTAATTTCATATCTTCTCCACCCTGTAACTAGGCAATTTTAAATCACTAATCTAAAAAAAAAACAAAAAACAAAACAAAACAAAACAAAAAAACCCTGATTCTTTTTTTTAATTTATTTTTAAATTCAGGGTGGGGGAGGGGAATATGAGAGACAAGGAAAGAACATGGGATATAAAAAAAAGCAATACACTAATAATATGTTTGAGGAATCAAAGCATAAACATTCCACTGTGACCCACAATTGGACTTGAATAGGATGTAAAACTTAAAGGTAATAAACAGTATTAGGAGTTCTTGTCCATTTAAAATTAAAACAGATTTAATTATCTTTTGATATTTTAAGAAAGCTTTATCAAAGCCATTACTTTGATCCAATAACTTTATTAATTATACATGTTAGGCAAATAAGCAATCTTCTTTTTCCTATGAAATTCATGTTTATGAGAAGACAGGTGCATTTTCTATACATATTAAACAAAATAAACATCTGAGTCAGCATGTGATTTCAGCTGCTTAGCAGAAGTGCTTGCTTCTGCAAAGATATGAAACAGAAAGGTTGTCTTCTCCAGTAGATCATATTCACCAATTTTCCACTTCACAAAGAGAACATTTCATGATATTTATTAACACAGATGTCTTGATGAAGGCCATGAAGTCTAAAATTATTAGGATGCTATCCAGATAGTATAAAACTCTCCCTTAAAATCAACAGAAAACCTCTTCAAACATTTCCATTAGAAAATAAAATGTGCAAATTATCTGATTTGAATATGAGTTTATGGCCTGAAGGAACTAGAAGAAAGTTAGGAAAGTAAGAAAGCCATGAAAAGCAGAGCTCCTAAAAACAATCAGTGAGCCTAATCAATATGGGGCAATAAACTTAAAGAAGTCAGAGCATGGTTCTTCAAATTAAAATTGTCATTTTCCATTTGTATTAAGTTCTATAGTATTTCAGGAGTGGCAAGAATTTCAGAATAGATAGCCAGATAGATAGATATAGATGTATAAAGAGAGAGAATGAAAAAGAGGGAGAGAGAGGGAAAGGAAGGGGGAGAGAGAGAGAGAGAGAGAGAGAGAGAGAGAGAGAGAGAGAGAGAGAGAGAGAGAGGAATTAATGTGATAGTTGGGTTATGAGAAGTATAGGAGAATGGGGACAGAAATAAAACATATTTTATATAATTGTAAGAGAGATATTGTAACACATAATTATTAAGTCACTGTTTCATCCCATAATTTTATATTATCTTAATTTGTTGTTCTTTGTTTTTATTTCATAAGATAGCATGTGGCTATAAAAAAATGGAGGAGTAACACAGGAAATTCTTTATTGATCAAACTATATAGTATCCTTCTTATTTCTTTCCTATATTGGTCCTAGTTAAATTGTGTAGCCCAGGGGATAAAAAAATGAATTAGTCAGAAAAACCTAAATTCAAAACCTTCCCCAATCACTTATTAGCTATATGAGTGGAAAAAATTACTTTGCTTCAATTTCCTCATTTATAAAATGGGGATGATAATATCGCCTAAAGTATAAAGTTGTTGTGAGGATAAAATGGATTAATATTTATAAAGCCTTTAGCATGACAAATCATGCTTCTTTACTTTTCTTGTTGTGAAGTTAAAATAAGCTAACATTTAATTTTTTTTTGCAAGCCTTAAAGAACTATATAAATGTTCGTATTGTCTAAATGTTCGTATTGCTAAAGATGAAAAATCCAAAGTGAAAAGGAATTTTTTTCTGTTTTATGAGATACAAGTAAACAATATCCTTAGCATATTATTCACTTCTACTATAAACAAAAGTTCAGCCATCTATATTGTAAATACTAATACTACAAGGTATAAGAGCTGGTAGTCCACAAGGGTACCTAAACCACAGTTTTAGAGCCATCAACACAGAGAAAGTAATTTCATAAATAAATATAGAGATCTTCTTTTGAAAGACCCACAAAAAACATAAGACAGCAGGGAGATACCAAAGATACCGTTTCCCTTCAGGCAGTAATGACATCCTCATGAAAACGTTTTAGTCACATAGCAAAGCATTACAGTAGAAATTTAGGTCAATCATCTCATTTCCTCATGCCTGCCATCAATCCCGCAATACTCCAAAATCACTCTATTTCCTGGTGCCAGTGACAATATTGCTTGATTGATTTAATATACAATACATACAATCAAGGACCAGCTTCAAGGCAACCATTATAATCTCAAATTTCAATACCTATGGACCATAGATCTTCTCTTTGCCCACATGTTCTGTCTGTATATCATTTCCCAAGGAAAATTTTCTTTTAAATGCAAAATTGATGCTATTTCTATACTGGCATGGAGGGAATGATATTATTTCTAAAAAAATCTTGAGAAAATAAAGGGATGTGGTTTTACCAGACAAATTATCATTGCAATTTACACATATTGAAAGTAGGAAAATGTTATTTGAATAAACTGTTTCCTAAAGAAGATACAGTTTGAGTCTCCCAAAGTATCAGGTGACCTTGGACCATATATATATATTTTATCTAATTCCCTTTAGCTCCAAAATTCCATTTCAAGTGAAATTGATTGAAAGCATGTTTAAATTAGTTATCACAACCCATTGCAAATCAGCCTAATCAAAATGAAGGGAAAAAGTATAAGGAAAAATAGTAATGATATAAAATGCAAAAATCAAATCAACAAGTACCAGGCCCTGTGCTAAGCAATGGGGATAGAAAACAAAGCAAAACCAATCCGTGCTCCTAAGGAGTTCCATCTAATGAAGGAGACAACATTCTAACTACTATGGACTAACAGGATAGACAGAGTAAAGTGTTGATAATCCCAGAGAAAAAGACTAAAATCAATACAATTTTATCAAAGATATATTTAAATGAAAAACAGAAAGAAATATAATAGAGATGGAAGAGAAAAAGTTAGTCTAGGCAATGAATTATAAGATCTGGCTTCTAAGCTTGCTTTGACATTAACTTTATTATTATTATTATTATTATTATTATTATTATTTACTTTAGGTAAATATCCTCTGTCTATATTACTATATTTGTAACTTTAAAATTGATATGAATTTAAAACCTAAGGTCGCTTGTACATCTAAAATTCTGTAATTCGAAGACAAAGGAGGAATAACACTTTATTAAGCACTTACTATCAGCCACTGTGCTAAGTGATTTACAAACATCTCATTTGATTTATGAGGCTACAACTCACCAAAATATTTCCTTGACTGCTAGAACAGTCATTCATACAATGTGTTGAAAATTCCACAGTCTAATGAACATGTCTAGAATGTGTAACTAACAATGTAATTGTAATTGCCTTTATAAGAATGACATGCATAATTGTGCCCATTGTGGAAACTGGCTTGGTGTAGAATGATAAGCAAATGGACTGTTCTATTTGTAAAAGCATACAGGTGAGTTTTAAATTTCTCTAGGCTGAACTAGCAACATTAGTCCTTTGAATGACCTACATTTTTAATTTGGCATGAAACCATTTCAAGCTAGGTAGTGAAACTAATGAGGCTGCCACAACTGTGCAAAGCAATAATCAACAGCTACTTTATTGTTGGAGAGTGCATTAAGTCCATGCATGAGGTGAACTAAGACAGACTTGCTCATTTCAGAAAGAAGGGTGACGTGTACTCATACTGTGTTTCTAAGAATGTATAAGCATTCTAAGTATGTGCAGTGTCTGGAGGAAGTCCAGAATCATTAGTTATTTTCAAAGAAATGTGAAGTACTGAGAATTGCTCAATGTAATGGATGCAGAGACAGTTTTAGGGTTTCTTGAAGAGCTTCTTCAAATAGAGATGAAACAATGGCTCTTTGTAAGGAAACTAATGATGTTAAAACGCATTACAATTGCCCATTTCAACCAGCAGTTGGCAAGAAACAGTTGCATATAGAAGCTAAGCATGGGAAAAATAACAACAAAAAATATCATTTGTCATATACAAGGTTCTTTTTTCCAAATCAATTATGATCACTGATAGTAAATACTTATTAGCATAATATATTTGGCAGCTAGAAGGGAACTCAGATCTATTCAAGTGATATAGCATGTCAGTGAAAATTGCTTAATTTTAAATTAATGATTTATGGTAATATTTTTCAGATTATAACTTAATGTTAAATACTGTTCTTCTAAGTAATAAATGTCTTTATGATAAACTCCTTAACAGTAAATATTAAATATAATTTAAGGAGAAACTTGTATTGCCATGAATTACATAATCATAATTTCCTTTATAAAGGCAATCTCACTATTCATCTACCAATAGTATAGTGAATGTGTAAAAAAAAGTGTTTGGCATCAAACTATGTAGTTATGTATTTAAAGATCCCCAAAGGAAATAAAGTCAAAATGCTAACAAAGCAGTAACAAAAGTGTGTCACAAGGAAGTCTTCTATTCTCTCAATATTTATATTAGGTTGCTTTTAAATGATACTCTAAAAAGAAAGATTTGAAAATAAATTATCAACTAGTTAATAATTTAACAATGATTACAACATTAGGCATTGCAATCCCTCAATATCCAGTCTTTACAGTCATTCTTATCTTTCCATTTTATGGTAAATCAAAACTAGACTTCTTGCTATTCTTCACAAAATATTCCATTTTCCCATTGTCATATCTGAATAGGTTATCTATCCCCCATTCCTAGAATAAACTTCTTCCATTTCTTAGAATTTCTACTTTTCTATATCACTTCCTTCCTAAGACCTTTCCTAATTTCCACCTGTTTCTCATATTACTACCACTAAATTACCCTATGTATTTTTCTTACTTTATATATATTTTTGTATATATTTATATTATTTATATATTTATGTATATATCATGTTCCCTGATAGTTTGGAAACTATTTGAGGACTTGGAGAATTTTGCTTTGCTTCATTTATGTATTTGCATTTCCACTACTTAACATAGTGTCTAGCACAAAAAAAGCATTTTAACAAATTTTTATTGATTGACTTATTGAAGAGTTAGAATAAATGTTTACAGATAAGCAAGAATGAACTTAAGTCCAAGGATAACTCCTTGAAGAAAAATCATAAATCCTCAAATGGATTCCAAATTCCTACTTGTTTGGTAGATATTGACTAAAGAAGAACTAGTATTAATTGTCTGAAAGGATCTTTTCTCCTAAAGAAAAGTAAAACATTTTCATGCTTGAGATAGTTTGGACCTTAGAGCACTTGCTTAAGAAAAGGGATGCTAAGATGAACTCCTAACCCCTACAACTGTACTTTGCAGATAGCTACGAATAATTGGCCACAGATGATCATTTACTGTGCAAGGAAGACTAGTAATGTTTTTATACTTCATTTTGCCTTCAGGTCACTATATTCTGTTATTCCTGTCCCTTTCATTCATTTCCTGAACCAGAACTAGGAGTTTAGAAGGCCAGAATTCATCGGTAGTTATTAGAGTCTACTCTTGGAAGTTTCATCATAGCTTAATGGGAAAAAAAAAATATATATATATATATATATAGATAGATATATCTATATATATATATCTATATATATCTATATATATCACAACCAGTTTACCCCTAGATACAACAGCTTATAAAGGCCTCAATGTCCCATCAAAGGCTCCATTTATAATTTGTGGTGGCACAAACTCAATTATTTTCTCAACTTTTTATGATACAATTACTGAAATTTCACTTATGCTATTCACTTCCTATCACTTTCAATTTCTCCAAACTTACTCCTCATATAACAGTTTGCTGACTCTTCCTATCACAAATGCTGGCTTGGTTCAAATTATCTCTACAAATTTCTATCCACTTACTGGAGTTTTGTTTGCTACATCCTGATACCCTTAAGTAGACACAAATAATCTAAGGCACCCTGCTTCTGGTATTTCAGTTATGACTCCTTCTTTTCTCTTCCGACACATGGAGATGGAGAAAGAGAATAGAAAGGCAAAACTGTAGTGGAAAAGCTAAATAAAATGGTAAGTAAAAAACAATAAGGTAATGACAGTAATCATGGAGTTTAGTAGTCTTAGGGATTTTTATATGAAAGTGCTCCTGGTCTGGTTATTTTCTAGGCAATGTGAAATTGGACTGTGCGGTAACAGACATAGCAGGGAATAATAATAACAAAGTTATAAAACCTAGTACTTATAAAACATTTGCTTCATAACTGTTGGGTAGCAAGCATAAGTAATATTACTCCTACTAAGTAAGTAAGGGAGTTGAGGCTCTAACTGCTTAAATGAATTGTTCAATGTTATTGAATTAGTATCAAAATCAGAGCTTTAACTCTTCTGTTTTGCCTGTTGAATATTATTGTTCAAAATATAGATCTATTTAATTAGCTGCAGAAAAAATAGCACCTCATGTTTTAAGGTCTAACTTCACAGCAGAGAAGATTGCATTTGGGAGGGGGAAGAATATAAGTATTTACTTAAGCCACTTAAAACATATAAATATTGATGTCCAATTAAAGCAGGGAACAGGTCCATTAAATCATCTCAGTCTCTGTCCTAATCAACTTCAATAGATCAATTTATTTTAGGATTATTTCTATGTTCTATGTTTCTGTATCCTTTGCAACAATGGAAGATATGTCACCAAAGTCATTCATGAGGCATAATTATATATATTTTATTTTAGACTTCAAAAAAAAAAGTTATCTAATCTCTCATTCTCTTTTTATAAGTAAAAAAAAAAAAACTAAGATGGAAAGAGATGAGATATGATCAAGTACATGACTATGAATTAATATAATTGGAACTACTAAATTAACTGATAGTTGATGAGTCAGAGAATCTGGATTTGAAGCCTGGCTTCACCACTTACATATTTGACCTTGGGCAGGTCATTTAATCTCTCAGTGTCAGTTTCCTCATCAATAAAATGAAAAATTTAAATGACCTCCAGCATGCTTTCCAAGTTTACATATATGATTTCTAACTCAAATGCAAATTCTGGTCCAAATCTCATAAGGCATCTGGTGTCACAGGAGAGACAGAACTAGAATTGGTATCAGGAAGAACTGTTCAAATCACAACTAATTTTGTGACTCTGGTCATGTTACTTACTCTTATTTGCTTCAATTTCCTCAATTCTAAAATGGGGGAAATAATAGCACCTACTTCATGGAGTTGTTGTGAAGATCATATTTGTACAAAGTACTTAGCACTTTGAACCTAGAACATAATAGGTATTATATCAATAGTTATTCTCTTCTTGTTTTTATCCCATCCCTTTATTCCTACACCATACTATTTCTTTTTGATTCTTATTTTTAATTTGTTTCATATCAATTTTTGCTTTTTGGAATTTGAATGATCTAACTATAGATCTATTATTTATCCAGTTGTTTTATTTAACACTAATGATTATTTACTTTTATTCTTTTTTTTTCCCCCCAGAACCACAATTTCATTATAGAGATTAAGTGATTTTCACATGATCACATAGCTAGCTGGAATCAGAAATAAAACTTGGACCCAGTATTTTCTAACTCCATAATCAATTCAAACCACTATGTGCAATGATCTCTTGATACTTTAAAACCTAATTCTTAACCTGGCATATTGAGAGCACCAGTGTCCTTTATTATAGAGAAATTATGTTAGTAAGGTTTCCCACATATACATACTAAGAAAAGACTTTAACCTCATTTTTCCCTTTTCTGAGAATAACTACAGTGTAGGTATTAGTCATATTTTAATATAGGCTAGAATCAATCATTAGCAATAAAAAAAGAAAATATAAGAGCAATAAACCAAGTTCCCAAGAAAGCTTCTAGTCTGCAGGAAGTCAGTGAGTCCCTTAATATAACACACAGGGATGAGAGAGAAATTAATCAGCCTGGCTTAAACAGCTTGGCTATACAGATTTACGGGCTACTTCTAAGTAATATGTGGTTTGTTCACATTCTTTTTGCCACCCATTATCTTAGGGTGCTAAGTCTTTCTAATTAAAGGGATGATCTTTTAACTGTGAAATCTATATTCTATTATTTTCTCTATTTATTATACAACCTGCCTATTTTAAACATGTTTCTCTGCTTAGTTTCAGGATGATTATAAGTTTTATCATGAGAAATAGAGCAAAACATTTTTTTTTTCTTAGAAAACTTGTTAGACTCAATTAAATTACCAATTTAGGAGAAGATAAATCAGTTTTTTAATGCAAAAGCAGATTCACACTAAGGAAGAAGAAATATTTTCATATTGAAAGAAATATAAAATATGCCCTGGTTTTTTGATTGTTTTCTCACTTTTAGATAGCAATAGAGTTACAGTTTTGGCAAAGATGCAGACTCTAATATCTCCATTTATCTGAATTTAATATAAGCTAAACTGGAATCTAAAAATCATAATATGTGGGTATTGTTTTATCCATTGATTGCTTAATTTATGAAGAAAAAAGGTGGGATGACCTCACAAGTCATAGGAATGAAAATTCAAAAATGGAAAATTGAATGGAATGAGAAGATGAAAATTATCCATTTAAAGGATCAACTAAGATTTGTGACAATGACTTTGTATGAAAATAAATTAACCTCAAAATATTTTAATGTGCCATTATATATCAAGTGTAGGAAAATATTTATTATTTACTCTTTGTTAATATTGTTGAACCTTGTTTTATGTAACTAGGTAAGTATTTAATACAAAATCTTACTGAAGAGTTGATGCTAACTCTTGAGAGTTAAGCTCATTAAGCTTGAGAAGCTTAATGGCTACAGAGAGAATGTCTAAGATCTCATCAAGAGATCTTTGCAATGCTTTTGTTTTGGGCTTCCCAAATTTAAATGTTTATGGTTACTAATATAAAACTAAATGCTCCTTGCCTGGGAACTATCCTCTTTACAAAGTAGTTAGCTGCTACCTAAAATTCATGGTTGGTACTTTTCTCTGAATCCTAAATAATATAAACTTTGCATAGATTTGGAATAGAGGCATACCTTCTTCTAGCTCTCTTTTTTACCAAATAACCAAATAAATTTTTGACTTTATTTCAAAATTGGGGATTTATTCTCATGAATAATATGAGGACTTCACTATAAGCTAGAGAATAAAAAAAGAAACACAAATAATACTTGCCCTCAAGGAGCTTAGAATCTAGAAGAAAAATATTAGAATACTACTAATTATGTAGGAGAAACAGTGGAAAGTGGTAAAAGGTCTCACTTTTAGATGAACAGATAAGTAAATTCTGACTGGAAAAACAGAGATGGACTGGAGTTTGAAGGAATTGTCTTGCCCCTTGTCAGTGAAAGGGGCACTGGATTTGAATCAGAAGAGTTGCATTTAAAGCAAAATTCTGTTGCTTACCTGGGGGCAAATCACCTAATTAGTATGGTACTATTCTTCATTTCTAAGAGGATTAGACTAAAACTGAATAGTCTTCAGGTTCTAAATATATGAGCCAAGGATTTAAAGAGATGGGAGATGGGGAAGGATATTTAGGCATAGAAGTTAGGAAGGTACATTTTGCAAAAGTATAGGGGCTAGAGAAAAAGGAACAAAATAAGTGTAGGTAAATCAGTTTGTGTAGAAAAGGGAAGATGTGAGATGATTCTGGGGGAAAAAAAAAAAAAAAGCTTGGATCCAAATGCTAGAAGATCTCAAATATGTGTTTAAGGGTATTTCTATTTTTATCAGGCAATAGAAAACTACTGAAGGTTTTTTGTTTTGTTTTGTTTTGCTTTGTTTTTTTTTAAGCAGGGATCTGAAAAGAACAATGTTTCCCACTTAATGACACTTAAGGACTGAATTTAAAATAAAAATTAAAAAGTTTAATGCTTGTAAAGAAATATTCTACATAATTTTGGACTTATGGGGAAGGGTCCTGCTGGACAAGAAAGCCACTTGTCAAGTACATGGTAAACTTCTAAGAGGTATTTTTTTCCAAATAACTACTAAATGATTGCTCTGCTAATTTTCTGATTTTAAAACTATGTTTGCAGATTATTGATATTTAAATATGTTTTCCAGGACAGATTTGTAACTACAAAAATAATTTGATTCAATTAATCCAACATTTAAGTACCTACTAAAGTACATTCCTAGACACTATGAGAGGCCTAGCTAAATTATAATTTGCATTTAATTTAATTATTTGTTGGGTTTAATTAACTAATTTAATAAAATAATAAAACTGTGAGCAATAACAGTTTCATAAAGGAGCATAGAAGAGTGGACAAAGAGCTGACTTTGGAGTTGAGAAGACATTGATTTAAATCATTCTTTAAAAAAATATTTGGCATGTAATCATAGGGAAATTATTTAATTTTTGGATGTCTGAGGTTACTCACTTAAAAAGGGGTAGGGAACCTTATTTTCTGCCAAGGACAAATTGGATATTTATAATATCATTTATGGATCATGTAAAATAATCCACTTAAAAACTCAAGCAATGAGGTGTTGTACCTAGTTTTCATTTCACCATTGCCTGTACTTGCCTTGGCAGGGTCATAGAAAATAATTTGCAGAATGTATTCAGGCAGCCCATCAGCTATTCCCCACTTCTATTCTAAAACTAAATAGTAAAATAAAAATATTGATCTGATTTAGTAGATGTTTCCTTGTTGGCAAAGTAATTACTAATAATTTTTTGTACAAATAAAACTTCTGGTCCATACAAAGCAGTATTAGGAGAACTAGTAGAAAACATTTAGCATATTACTGTAAGTTTTTTTTTTTGTTTGTTTTTTAAAGTAGCTACTCAGTAGTCAATTAATAAGCATTTTTCTAGCACCTACAACACATTAGCCTCTATATTAAGTATTAGGAATGAAAACAAACAAACAAAAAAAGCAAAAACAATCTGGTTCTAAAAGGAGATCAATGAATTGGGCATGAAAATGATGTAAACTGTGTCCCCTTTAATCTTTGGGGGGGGAAGGGTAAGAAAGGAATCTGTGGGGGAAGGGTCATTCAGGGTCTCAAACCCTCCAGACCTCTAGATAGGGCACACCCTTCTGTCCATAAAAGAAACTCCCAAGATAAGTAATCTTATTCAGTTTTGAATTGAATTCAATTGAAAGTTTGTCTCTCTGATTCATTTGAAGTTAGCCCCCAAATTGAGGCCAAAGATCAAAGCAGTCCCAATATACTAGCACTATATGCACAGAAGTCCTAACAGGATTTTGCCCACAGATGAAGACACTTTCTTCTTAGTATAAACCCATCCTTGCTAATTCTTAATCGGGAAGGCATGCTGAGAAGTTGATTCATCTCAGTGTATTCCTCATCCAGGAGTAGCATACTGTCTTCTTAGAATAAATAAACCCAATCTTTGCCATAAAACTCGTGCCTGTACTTATTGGGGTTCAAGAATTCTTTCACAAAATCTGTGCAACCATCTAAGGGATCCCATTGCTGTTGAGGGATCTCTTACCCTCAATTCTTGTACCCCCTCAAAACTAAAAAAGCTAGAAAAAAGAATAAATTAAAACCCCCAAATAAATACCAAATTAGAAATTCTGAAACTCAAAGGAGAGATTAATAAAATTGAAACTAATAAAACTATGAAATTAATAAAACTGGCTTTATGAGAAAAGCAACAAAATAGAAAAACCTTTGGTTAATTTGACTAGAAAAAGGAAAGGGGGAAAAAACAAAAACAAAAACAAAAACAAAAACAAAAACAAACTACCAGCATCAAAAATGGAAAGTGTGAACTCACCATCAATGAAAAAGAAATTAAAGCGATACATAGGAGATATTTTGCTCAACTGTATGTCAGCAAGTCTGAAAATTTAATCAAAATAGCCAAATATTTACAAAAATAAAAATTGCTCAGATAAACAGAAGAGGAAATAAATTATTTAAGTAGTCCTATTTTGGAAAAATAAATTGAACAAGCTATCAATGAACTCCCTAAGAAAAACTCTCCAGGAACAGATGAATTTACAAGTCAATTCTACCAAACATTTAAAGTACAAATATTTCCAATAATAGGTAAACTATTTGGAAAAATAAATCAAAGATGTACTGCCAAATTCCTTCTATGACACAAATATGGTACTGATAGCAAAACCAAGAAGAGCCAAAACAGAGAAAGAAAATTACAGACCAATCTCACAAATGATTATTGATGCAAAATTTTTAAATAAAATATCAAAGTATTACAAAAATTTATCAGCAGTAAAATAAAATGTGCTATATTGGATTTATACCAGGAATGTTAGGCTGGTTCAGTATCAGGAAAACTGTGGCTATAATTGACCATATCAATAACAAAAGCAACCAAAATCATATGGTAATCTCAATAGATGCAAAAAAGCTTTTGACAAAATATAGCAACCATTCTTAATAATAACACTAGAGAGCATAGGGATAAAGGGATTGTTCCTTAAAGCCATAAACACAATCTATCTAAAACCAATGGTAAGCATTATTTATAATGTAGAGAAGCTAGATGCCTCCCCAATAAGATCAGGTATGAAACAAGGAAGCCCATTATAACTACAATTATTCAGTACTGTACTAGAAATGTTGGCTTCAGCAATAAGAAAAGAACAAAAAATTAAAGGAATTAGAATATGAGGAAATAAAACTATCACTCTTTGCAAATGATAATGATAATATTCTTAGAGAATCCTAGAAATTCATGCAAAAATCTACTAGAAATAATTAAAATTAGCAAAGTTGCAGGATATAAAATAAACCCACACAAATCATCAGTATTTCTATATATTACTGACAAACTCAAGCAGCAAGAGATAAAAAGAGAAATTCCATTTAAAATAACTGTAGACAAAATAAATATTTGTGTGTCTACCTGCAAGATAAACCCAGAAACTATATGAACACAATTATTAAACACTTCTCACGCAAATAAAGCCAGATCTAAACAACTGAGAGCTAATCGATGACTCATAGATAGTCCAAGATAATATAATAAAAATGACAATTCTGTCTAAATTAGTTCACTTGTTCAGTTTCATAACAATCAAAGTACCATAAATTATTTTATAGAGCTAGGGAAAAAATAACAAAATTCATCTGGAAGAACAAAAGGTCAAGAATATCAAGGGAATTAAAGAAAAAAAAAAAAAGACAAAGGATGATGGCCTAGCAGTATCAGAGCTAAAACTATAGAATAAAGCTGCACTCATCAAAACCATTTGGTACTGACTAAGAAATAGTGTGGTGGATCACTGAAATAGGTTAGATATACATGACATAATAAGCTATGACTATAATAATCTAGTATTTGATAAACACTCAAATTATAGCTTCTGAGATAAGGACTCACTATTTCACAAAAATTGCTGGGAAAAGTGGAAACTAATATTTCAAAAATTCAGCATAGACCTACATCTCACACCCCATAGCAAAATAAGGTCAAAATGGGTACATGATTAAGTGTGAAGGGTGATACCATAAGCAAATTAGGGGAGCAAGGAATAATTTACTTATCAAATCTTTGGAAAGGGGAAGAACTTATGACCAAAGAACTAGAGAACATTATGAAAGACAAAAGGCAAAATTTTGATTAATTTAAATTTTAAGTTTTTATACAAACAAAATCAATGCAAACAAGTTTAAAAGGAAAATAGAAAGTTGTGAAAAAATTTAAAGACAGTGTTTCTAATAAAAGTCTCAATTCTAAAATATATAAGGACTGTATAAAATTTACAAGAGTACAAGTCATTTCCTAATTGATAAATGGTCAACAGATATTAATAATTTTCAGATGAGGAAATTAAAGCCATGTATAATCATATGAAAAAATGCTCTAAATTATTATTGACAACTCTGAGGTACTACTTTGCCTCTCAGATTGGCTAAGATGACAGGAAAAGATAATATTAAATGGTGGAGGGGATGTGGGAAAACTGGGACACTAATGCATTGTTGGTAGAGTTGTGAAATGATCCAACTATTCTGGAGAGCAATTTGCAACTATGTCCAAAGGGTATAAAATTGTGCATACCCTTTGACTCAGCAGTACCACTAGACTATACAAAGCAGTATTAGGAAAATTAGTAGTTCATTTGTGGTAGCAAAAAAAAAAAAAAAAAAAAAAAAAAAAAAAGGAAAATGAATAGGTGACCATCAATTAGAGAATGGCTGAATAAATTGTGGTATATGAAGGTAATGGAATATTATTGTTCTTTAAAAAAATGTTAAACAAGCTGATTTTAGAAAAGCCTGGAAAATTTATATGAACTGATGCTGAGCAAAACAAGCAGAACCAGGAATACATTTTACACAGTAACAGTAACATGGTATGATGATCAACTATCAAAGATTTCATTTTTCTCAGTGGTTCAGTGATTCAAGGGAATCCCAATAAACTTTGGATAGAAAATACCAATTGCATCTAGAAAAAGAGGTATGGAAATTGAATGTAAACCATCACATGCTATGTTCATATCTTTCTTCTGTTTTTCTACCCTCTCTTGTATTTTTTTTTGTTTTGATTTTTCTCTACCAACATGATTCATAAAGAAATGTGTATTTAAAAATTAATATACAGGGATAAACAGAAAAATCAAATAATAAAAACACAAAAAAATCCCAAAATAAATACTATTATCCTAACCAAAATAAAATAAAATAAAGACAATCTGCTCACAAAGACTTTATAATTAAATGTGAAAAGAGATGAATAATTACATACAAATAAGATGTGTGCAGGATAAATACATGATAATAAACAAAGAGAAGGTTCTTATCAGGAAAACTTTCACATAAAAAGTGGGATTTTAGCTGGTACATTACTGAAAACATAAAAAGGCATGATCAGGTGGCCAGGATTACTACACAGAAGCTTTTGCTCCTTCACACATTTACAGAAGACAAATTCTCAGATCAAAAATACGGATATCAAAATATTTTGATAACTTAACAAACTCTATTAGAACTAGAACATCAACCTAGAAAAAAAAAATGTTGCCCCTAAAGTAACCAGATAAGACAATGGCCCATAAAAAATATGTGCTGCCTTATTAAATATAAGTAATATCCAGACTTGTAAAAATAAAAGTGATTAATCAAATCACTGAAAAATTTAGTTGACATATATTATCCCTATCATATTGTCTACTACTAAAATTGCTCAAGTAAAACTTTAAATAAAGTTAAATATGAGATTAATATCAATTGTTCTATTAAATTATAAGAAAAAAATTGTTTTACTTACCTTAGCAGTAGTCTATTATACAATCTGTGTATATATTCACTTCTTTATATACAAATATTTTTCTATTTCAGTATAGTTTCCTTTGTAATCCTTTATTTCATGATTTAAAAACATTATCCTGAGAAAGGACCTATGACACAAAAAAATGACCAAAAGCTCTGATCAAGGATTTATTAATATAAATTGAGGTCCCCTTTTATTATTATTTTACTATTTCTCCTTGCAATTCAGTTAGTTTTTTTCTTTAAATATTTAGGAACTATGGCATCAATTACATATATATTAAGAATTAAAAGCAACTAATTATCTATTACTTTTCAGTAGTATCCATTTTAAATTCTCTTTATTAAATATATTTTGGTTGGTACCTAGTCTAAAATTATATTTCTTACTCTAAATAAATCCAATAAAATAAATAAGAAAAAAATATTCAAATAAAATTTTAGAAGTATTAGATAGATTACACTAAGTTTAAAAGGATTGTGTAAAAATAAAACCAATGTATCGAAGATTAGAAGGAAAATAGAAAATTGGGAGAAAATGTTTATAGATAGTTTATCAGATAAAGGTCTCATAAATCAAATATATAAAGAAATTTTCCAAACTTATAGGAACATCTTCCCCAATTGATAAATGGTCAAAGGATATGAATAAGCAATTTTTCAATGAAGGAATAAAAATTATATATAATTATGATAAAAATGTTCTAAATGTTCACTATTGATTAAAGAAATGCAAATTAAAACAACTTTAAGATGTCATCTTACTCCTAAAATGATAAAATGGGAAAGGAACAAATATTGGAAGGGTTGTAGTAAAATTAGGATAGTAAGTCAATGTTTGTGGAACCATTTTGGATAGCAATCTGGAATTTTGAACAAAGAATTATAAAATACATTTTGATCCATCAATACCCCTATTATGTCTGTTTTCCAAGGAAATGAGGGGAGAGGAAGAAAGAACTTGTATTCTAAAAATTTAAGTCATTCCTTTTGTGGTGTCAATGAACAAGAAATTGAGGGATGTCAATCAATTGGGCAATGGCTTAACAAGTTGTGCTATGTGATTATGATGGAATACTACTGCACTATATGATAAACTGGCTTATTCCTTTGTAAAAAGTGGGAAAAGTTATATGAAATAATGGAGTAAAATGAACAGAACCAAAAGAACATTGTGTGCAATAACATTAGATCAATAGAAGTATGGATAGTATGATTTTATATCTAATTTAGATTTTTTAAAATTTAGGTGGAGAGGGAGTGAAAAAATAAAAAGTGTACAGCAAAGTACAAAATAAAACTTATAAGGAAGCATGGAAAAACAGGATAGTTTTTTTTTTTTTTTTTTTTTTTAATAATGTGTAGTTTTTATTATATGGTTTCTCAAAAAAGTAAATAATGTGAAACGGAAATTCAGTTTTATATTGAATCCTCTTTTTATACTATATCGTGTATGTGGAAATGTTCTTTTTAAAATTGAAGTTTAAAATTATTTTTAAAGAAACATTAGAGTTTTATTTACTAAGACTCTAATCTAATAAACATTTCTCAGCTGACTGTGCAAAATTGAACCTTTATAAAAATTAATAAAATAAAGTATAAAAAACCCTCACAATCATAGAAAATGAGAAATATCATAAACATCCTTTACTGATCACAAAGCAATAAAATTACATTAAATAATGTAATGACAAAAAAACCTAGAAACTAAGTAAGCGTTCATCAACTGAGGGATGGCTGAATAAGTAGTGGTATATGAATATAAAAAGTACTAATGTGCTAAAAGAAATAAGGAAATATATTGTTTCAAAAGACATAGCAATCGATACAAAGAAACATTAATGTCACCAGAAAAATACTTTATGCTATAACACCAATATTCTAAAATTAAAAAAAAATTGAGATTTTTTTTCAGCTGATAAAGAATAAAATTAGCATAACCAGAAAATAATTTATATAGTAACAACCAAATTGGGAAAAAAAATGGCACTTAGATACCCATTGCCTGGGGAATGTCTGAATAAATTTTGGTATATGAAAATAATGTAATATTAGTGTTCTATAAGAAATGATGAACAAGCTGATTTTAGAAAGGCCTGAAAAGGTTTACATGAACTGATGTTGAGTGAAGCAAGTAGAAACAGGGATACCTTGTACACAATAACAGAGGAATGTGTGATGATCAACTATGAAAGATTTGGTTCTTCTCATTGGTTCAGTGATCCAAAGTAATCGCAATTGATTTTGGAACGAAAATGCCATCTACATCCAGAATTATGTATATTGAATTTAATGTTCACTCCTTTTTCTGTTTTTTTTTTCTCTATTGTTCTGATTGTTTTCTCACACCATGACTCACAAAGCAATGTGTATTAAAATAAATATTTTTTAAAAAGAGAAAATAAAAAAAAAAGAAAAACAACTTTACCTATAATATTTGTCTTTTAAACAATGACCAGTCATGACTCTGGAGGATCAGTGATGAAATATGTTATCCAATCCAGAAAGGTGATCAATTTAGGTTACAGAATTATACATAGAGATATTAAAATATGTGGATCTAAGTTTACATGAATAGTTAAGGGTGAAGAGTTAAATCAATCTACATATATAGACATATATCTATTTATAGATGTGTATTAAAACCATATATCACATAAATTATATAAAATATAAAATTAAACAACATATATATAATATACATTTATTAATATGCTTATATAAATTTATAGATATGTCTAATTTTGTAGCCTAAAGTTATCTTCCTGAAATGAAAAACATTTTATCATTCGTCAAACATCAACATCCAAATGTGTAATATGTATACATGTTGTTTGTAATATGTACATGTGCAAATATATGTATATGTCTGCCAAGTTATACATATATTTTGCACATTTGCTATAAGAATTATGGGTTTTTAAAGTTTTTTTTTTAAATATGAACTTGGCATAAAAGGAAAATAAAAAACATATTTTAATGGAAAAATGAGAGAATGCCATAAATATGAAATGTTGCAAGTACTTTAATATTTATTATCATATTGGTAATTTTGCTTAACTATTTTAATTTGATATAAGAGAGTTTTCATGAAAAAGAGATGATGTAAAAACAAAACATATCAATAAAACAAAAAAGAAAGACAGAAATAAAGAAAAGAATTCTTATTCCAAATGGAATCAATAAAATAATAAAGAGCCAAAAGTTGAATTAAAAGGCCCTCAGGGAGCAATATCCAGATGAATTCAAATATGGTGACAAAATATTAAACAAATTGCTAAGTCAAGGATATTTATTTCTGAAAACAGAGGGGTTTATCCTGACAAATTAGAACCTACGTTATCATCACCAGAAATTATTCAGTGGTTATCCTTAAATGTCCCAGGCTTAGTGACAAATAAAGATTTTACAAAGAATAAGAAGTTAATCAATAGAGCAAGATAATAAACATGAAACAACTAGCAAAACATGACCTTGTAGTGGCTAAAAGTACTTGTCAGAATTTGTTTTATTAACTGACAAATCCTCAAATTAAAAATAAAGCCTTTAAAATATCCTGGAGGACGCAGTCAATAAAATATACCAGAACTGCTTCATTATCCCGGACCAGAGATGTGCATAATCATCCTAATATAACTTTTATCCATAAAAACTTAAGAATCTATATTTTTAGAAGACACTCAAATTTTATAACCCTAAATTATATGGAATGAAAAACTCTCAAAATATAGGGAACTAGCAAAAAAACCCATTTGGTAACAAGATGAGAAACATAAACTTGTCTTTCTGTTTGCTAGAAAAATGAATATGCTTTTAGTCAATCTATAGAAAATAGGCTGCCAATTGCATTCCAAAATATGTCAATTACAAAAAAGCAATAATTTATCCACTTGTATAATAATCCTCCAAACTTTATGCATTAAAAAAACAATAGCAGAATAGTTACTGTTTTTGCCACAGAGCAGTTTATATACAAATTCAATAAAATAAAGAAAAAACAGCAAAACTAATAGAAAACTAATAATAAATACTTTCTATTTTCATAGTGGAATATAGTTTATTAAATAATTTTGCAAATATCCAATGAAATCTGACAAGTTTTATTAAAAACATAGTATATTTAAAATTAAGACCAATCATCAAGTATGTATATTGCAGGCACTGTGCTAAGCACTAGGCATATAAAGAAAAGGAAAAAAAAAGTCACCCATCACAGAAGAAGCTGATCTATGTTGTTGTGAGCATTTATTAGTGATGGACTATGGGAAAGAATCCTTATCAGAGAATCTTCCTATCTATGACCTTCCAGCTGTACCAGGATGTTGGGAATAAACATTGTCAGGAGACAATGGGGACCAGGGGACATTTGTGTGAGAAAAGAGTTGGAATTTTCATTCTTGCTCTTAGCACTTTTGGTGTGACAGCTTGTTAAAAGACCTTATCCTTTTAGGGCTGTTTGCTAAGTCACCTTTGGTTTCCACCTTCATCTATGCATAATGACCAAACTCTGTTAAACTATCTTGGCAGACAGACAAAGTCAGGTTGTAACTGACAGGTCTCAAACCTATTGGTGAGTTTAAAAAGATATCTACCCCAAGCATGTGGCAATTTCCTATTATAGAATGGGTAGATGAGAATAAGTTGTTCCAACAGCCATTAAGGCAGTTGAAATACATACTGTGGGTGCTTAGAGCTTGCTGAGATTCCCAAAAATTTCCAGGTCATCTCCTGCATTCTGGGTCATCACCAGTTCTGACTTTTGTCTTGCTATTTCAATGAATCTAGAAGAGATAGTAAGGCTGACAACTTTGGGCAATTCTGATTCACCTAAGTCCAATTTGCTCAGAAGTCAAAATATCACCCATGAAAAGACCTTTGTTTTAGGAAGACCAATTTGAAAAATTAATTGAGTACAGACTGAAATTAGTGCAGTAAATGGCCACTCTCTCTGGATTATTTTTGTGTCTATTAATCTAGCAATCTTTAAACTAAAAAATGAATTATAATCAGCAAGAATTACTTCTCTAGGCAAAATTTCTTCCAGATACTTGACTTGAATATTTGTACCTTTTTTTTTTTTTTTTGTCTTGATATATATATGTTTATGAATGTGGAGGGGAGGAGGGGAATGTGCAGGACTCTGTGTGTGTGTGTGTGTGTGTGTGTGTGTGTTATTGGCAAGTAAAAGAAGAGAAAGGAAGGGAAATAGTCTTTCATACTTCCCATAAAGAATTAAATTGTAGGCACAGCCAGAGTATGATCATCAGAGAGAGAGAGAAATTAAAAAAAAAAAAAAACACACACAAAAAAAAAACAATGATGCTCTTCCTTTCTACAATTGATGAAACTGTTCTCTTAATAAGTAATAAATCTGGCAGCAATGATAGTAGACAGAGCTTGAGAATTAGCCTGAGCACAGGAATGAGACACATTTAGGATTAATCAGCACCTCTCTCTTTTTTTTTTTTTTTAATTTTTCTTTCTTTGTCCAATACTCTAGTCTGGACAGAAAATCCCAGAAGAGTAATTACCTTTGAGAAGAGCAATCATAGTCTATCTGGAATTGGACAGAATCCTTAGTTCTCTTCTTCTGGAATCATAGTGGATAACCCTATATGTGCTAGGTCATAGACTTGGGCATTTTTGTTGAGAGGAATAATATGACAGCTGACTATCTTGCATCAGTCCTAATGAAAATATTTTTTATCATGAAGTATTCCTTCTCCTCACCTCTCCAGGAGAGTCACAGTGTTCTTATTATTGCATTTATTTGTTGTATGAGGCAAAGTCTGCCTTTTCACTCCTAGATATTATTGCAGTAAGTTACCATTTTATTTTATTTTATTTTGAATCAACTTTATAGATTTATCATGAATGTTTCTTCCATTAGTGGGTTTTTGGGGTGAAGGGTGAAGAGTTTGTTTTTGTTTTTGCTTTGTTTTGTTTTGTTTTTTACCTTTTCAAATCTAAGTAGAAGAAAGATAAAGAATCTTTCAGCATCATTCATCTTCCTTATTTTATAGACTAATTGGGAAGTTACACTGTCTGCAGAGGAAATAAATATTACAACACTTTTTAAAAGCTGTATATGACGTAAACAATGTGTTGGGGACTCAGTTAAGCTAATAATGTATATAGCTGTAACCAGATCTATGCTAATAAATGTTTAACAACTGACTAAAAAATGCATGCATAACACTTTTAAGTTTAGTCTACATTCTTCACGTTTTCTTCAGTCTAGATAATCAACAAAGTAATAAATCTGGTCCTGACATAGTGTTTGCAGATTTCCAAGGTATAAATGCTCACATGGAAAACGTTACAATTAATTCTCATGAATCTACTCAAGATGGGAGCTCAAGAAGGGAGTTGGAGGATACATACCTTATGTTCTACTCTCTCCCGCAAGGCCATCATATCTATGTCAAAATCCTAAGCCAACTATCTCTTCTGACATGTGAAGAAATTGATACTCAGGAGATGAAAAAACTTACTGAAGGCCTAATGGGTAGGCTTTCAGAATAGACACAATAAACAGAATAGATAGCACTAGAACCTTGATCATGGATTCTTGATTCCAACATTTTTGTTTCAATATACATTTGGAAATGACAATAAAATTATCAAAGAGATAGAGATTGGACTTATGATTTCATTGACAGAAGAAAGCCTTAAATGTTGAAACACCCTCTGCCAACATAAGCCAGTGCTTTCTGTACAACTTCTTGTTGTTTTGTTCTTGAAGTGGGCCATGACATCGGGGACATGATGCCAGGATGTGCAAGTGAATTGGATTTAAGTGAGTGAGAGCTTTGCAAGTTACTTGCTTCACTTTCTCCTCCAGAGTCATCTGGGTCCAGTGGCAGGATATAGATTGTGATGACTGAAGATGAACCCAATGCAGTAGGAAACTTTGCCTTTAAAAAGCTAAAATTTTTCTCAGGTCTCATTTTGACTGAGGCAATGTCCAATCAGTGATTAAGGCTTTATAAGAAACGAGGCTGAGAATGCTTTCTTTTACCTAGTTTAAAAAAAAAAAAAAAAAAGTCAACTTGGGAGGGGAAGACTCTATTACCCCAAAGAGAAATAATTGCTATTTAAAGTCACTCTGAGCTAATCAGGAGGCAAACAATGACCAAGTAGGGAATAGCCAGGGATTGTTGTTGACCAATCAATGAGAGCCAGAGTGATTTGCATTTAAGGCATGGTCTTTAAGAATGAAACCTTAAAGCCCCATATATCCTGATAGGTTTGAATAAGAAAAATTGGCATTCATTTGGGCAGAGTAATTGTACATAAGGGTGTGATATCCTATTTTGACAGAAAGAATGGAAGGATGTAAAATACAGGTTAGCTCCCTGGAAGGCTTCAGGGTCAGTCTGAATCAGGATAAATCAAAGTCCTTGGTCTTTAGGGGAAGAAGTGAAGGAGCCAGGCAAGCTGCATAAGGCTTGCCAAAGATGTCTCCTGGATTCTGGAGTCCTGAGTCACTAGCCTCCCTCCTCCTCATCCTGTGGCCAAGTGCTTCTGACTCTCTCCCTCTCCCTCCAATCCTTGCCTATGACTATCTCACTACCAAATATTCAGCATACACCAATGGTAAGGAGAGCCATTATCCAAATATATGATAATAGACCCATTGTCTCACATCAAATAGTTAGCCTTAAGTGCTCTCTTGTCTGATTCAATTTCAGCCCTCTACAGAAGGGGAAGAAAAAAGAAGAGAATAAACAGAACAAAAAAGAAAGAAGAGAAGAGAAAAGGAAAGGAAAAGGAAAGGAAATGAATCAATGAGGGAAAGTAAACAGATGGGAGTCCATCAGATATAATATTGAAAATGTACTCCAAACTCCTTAGAGTTATACCTAGTATCCTGAGAGAAGCAGTAGCTTTGTTCTGGGGACCTAACTTACTAGTAGTATAAATGGAAATTGGGAGTATATATATATATATATATATATATATATATATATATATATATATATATATATATATATGTATGCTGCATATCTTGCATATCTGTCACAGACAAATAAAAGTTGTTCAATAAATATTTGGTTAATTGACTAAGTTCTCTAATTCTATTGATGCTGTTTAGCTCTGGATCTATTATTAATCTCTGTTCTTCCAGGCAGAACTGCATATAAATCTCTTTTCCCTCCTTAAAAATCTTCAAGGAGACATTCTCTATTAGTACTTTCCCACACTGACCATCAAGAAGTTTTTCTTCATGATTAACTTTAAATTCCTTCTTGTTCAAATAATTCCTCTAGATTTTGCCATATATGAAATAATGTTTATATTCCAGAAGTCTAAAAAAGGCAAAATAATTTAATGGAAAAATAATTCCTCTAGTTGAGTATGATTGTTTCATCATTCACTATGTTCAAAGACTTCCAATTCCATCCCTGTGGATACTCCTTTCACAAATCAAAATCAAAGTTTCCTTCAAGACTAAGCATAAGGACTATCTTCCATATGAAGCCTTTCCTGTTCTCTACATTAGTGTCCTGGTCCAAACTGCCTTGCATTTGCTTTGTATTATTTCTATTCTGCATATGTATTATATATGCATATGTGCATATTCTATGGACTATGTATATATGTACCATATATACACGTTTGTACACATGTGCACATATACACACACATATATATATATATATATATATATATATATATATATATATATATACATACATATATACATACAATATTTCACAAATCCAAGAGAATAGAATACTTGGAGAAGAATTCCCAATTGACAGGCCTGCCAGGGAAGCTAGAAAGCTATCTACAACTTATGGTCTTTGTGAGTTACCAAGATCATTATAATATTAAGTGATTTGTCCAGGATCACACCACCTATATATATATATATATATATATATATATATATATCAGAGGTAACACTTGAACTCAGAGCTTTTTAAATACAAGTTCACAGTGTCTCTGATATTGTTTTTCATAAGAAAATTAAGTTGGAAAAAGGTTAAATCTTTTATCCATGACCACTCAATAGATGGATTTTTAGGATTAATTTAGACATACTCATTTAAGGATCCTGTGAACATGGAGAATTCAATAAGCCATATGTGAGGGTTTTTTTTTGTTTGTTTGTTTGTTTTGTTTTGTTTTGTTTTTTCTCCTTTTTAAAAAAATTGTTTAAGCATTGTTAAGTAAATTATGGCAACAGAATTACAAGGGTAGGGTTTAACTACTGCATTGTTGGTAGAATTGTGAAATGATCCAATTATCCTTGAAAGCTATTTGGAATTATGCCCAAAGGGCTATCAAACTGTGTATACTCTTTGATCTAGTACTTTCAGTACTGGGTCTATATCCCCAAAAAACCCAATTAAAACCTAAATGTGCAAAAATGTTTGTAGCAGCTCTTTTTGTAGTGGCAAGGAATTGGAAATTGAGTGGATGTCCATATGTTGAGGAATGGTTAATAAGTTATAGCATATAAAGGGGTATATAAAGGTAATGGAATAATATTATTTTATAAGAAATGACGATTAGGCTGATTTCAGAAAAGCCTAGGAAGACCTATATGAACTCTGGCTGAGTGAAATGAGCTGAGCCAGGAAAACTTTGCACACCATAACAATAATATTATGTGATGGTCATTTGTGATGAATTTGGCTCTTCTCAACAGTATAGTGATTCAAGGTAATTCCAAAGGACTTGAGATGAAAAGTATCATCTGTGACCAGAGAGAGAACCTGGAAACTGAATGTGGATCAAAACATAGTATTTTCCATTTTTGCTTGTTTGTTTTCTTTGCTTCTCTGTTTTCTCTGTCTAATTTTTCTTGCACAACATGACAAATATGGAAATACATTTAAAAAAATTTTCCATATGTAACCTCTATCAAATTGCTTACTATCTTGCGGTAGGGGGTAGTAAGGAAGGGTGAAATTTTTAGAATAGATATAATAGGAAAGTCTTACAAAAATGAATGTTGAAAACTATCTTTGCATGTATTTGGAAAAAATAAAATGGTATTGGAAAAAAAGGTTGGAGTTTCAACAATCCCAAGAAAGAGATCTTCTTGGGATTCTATATGGGCATTATAAGTCAAGAAGCAAAGAAATATCTCCCAAAATTGATCGAGACCATATGTAATAAGGATTACACCTATAAATTGAAATGGTTTTCATCTTTCAAAATTTGGCAAGATGAATAGCAAAACAACACCTTAAGATTACCCGATCCAATTAGAATAGGTCTTACAATGAAATATATCAAAATGGAGACCTTATAGCAAAAATAGGAAAAAAACCAAACAAAAACAAACAAAACAAACAAAAAAAAAAACTCAGGAAACAAAGGACAATTAGAGAGTTCATAAATCCTTGTTCATTCATGTAAGCTAATTTTTCATAAGCTGTCCTATAGGCAATAGAATAATAAAATACTTCAAGATCTCTGTTATATCACTGACATGTTGTTGTTGTTGTTTTCTTTCCAAAGCTGCAGATAGAAAATCAATGATGACTGTCCATGACTGTCCATCCTGAATCTCTCATCAGGATCATTATCCACCCAAAGTGCCTTTTCTAAATTCTCTTGATATTATGAGGATGATGATAGGACATTCAGGATGTTCATTAATTTTGGCAGCAAAATCAAACTGAATGTAGTCAAGATGAGTAGGGCAACAGCGGTCACTCCACTATTGAGATAACTCCTTCCTTTTAAGTCTTTGAAAATATTTTTATCATATTTTTTCTCTTAACATTCACATATAAGTTCCTTTTATGTCTACTTTTATCCTCATGACCTTTATTTAAAGGAGGAAAAAAAAATGAATTTTGCCTCTTAGCTACTCCATTAATCTGATCTATGCTAATTACAGCTTTCAGTCATGCATGTGTCTAGCTAGATAGGAACTAAAGAAAAGCAAAAAGAATCCAATCAGACTTATTGAAACTTAGCAAAGGAGCTGCTAGCTGTGATTTCTTTTTTAAATGCTGGAAAAACTTACTCTATATTGTAAATCCTAAAACATCTCTGACAAAAGTTGGGTTCAGTCAGATCCTGGTCATGCATATCAACTCTTTTTCATTCTGTAGTAAACTTCCTTGTGTATAAATAGCTGTTTAACAAATGTTTGTTGCATTGAATTGAATTATCAGCTGCAGCAAAAATTTCCCCTTAAGCAAGACATTTTCACTGTTATGACTATTTCATTTTAAAAAATAGACCAAAATGATCCCACTTCAAATATTTTAGGGCTAAGTCCTATTTTTAAATGGGTAATATTTACAAGGCATACTTTGGTTGTTGGACATAAAAGTTGTTAAAGAGAGATGATAACTGGACAAGATCATAGAGAAGACAGTCTGGGGAGAGAAGAGTGAAATCTGAAAAAGATTGAAGACATGAAAGGCACAGGCACATTCCTTAAAATTGACTTAAAATCAGGGGGGGAAAGGAGATTGACCCTCTCTGAAAGGTCTTCAGAAATGGAATGAGTTTCCACAGTGAGAAGCCCAGAGGTTGTGTGAACCACAATGGTGAATACATAACAAAGATAGAGTGAACTTCTAGTGTGAGAAATCTCCTGACCTGCATGAGAAATAATTTAGGTGTTGATCCTGCTTAAGGGGAAATTTTTGTGGCAGCTAATAATCCTATTCTGACAATCTTGGCTGGGCATGGTTCCTCAAAATTGAGACTCTAGAAAAATATGTCAATCAGAAGAAAGGGAAACAGGAGCACAGAGAATTTCTGGAATGAGAACACTATTGTGGCATGATGGAGAAATTTTAGAAAGCAAGGAGTGGAGCCTGAAGAGGATTGAAGACATGGTTGTCCTGGATATTTTATTTAAAATAAAAATTTTCTTTCATAAAGCCTTTCTATTTCTTTCTTACACTATTCTCCTTCTTCAATATGTCCTAAATATCTTCAGGGAAGAAACTATTTTGTTTTTATCCTTTTTATCTTCTCCAGGTCACAGCAGATTGTGTCCTGAGGGTTTTTTCTTCTATCTTTGCTCTAAGGTTTCCATTTTAATATATTTCATTGTAAAGCCAATTCTAGTTAAAAGCCATTATATGTTAATATAATAATCTCAGTGTATTAAGGAATGTACACATGCCCTTCATGTCTTCAGTCTTTCAGACTTCACTCTTCTCTATCCAGACTTTCTCTTTTAAAACCCTTTGCAGATATCATTTTTCCTGTGCAATTATTTTTTGTACTTAATAATATTTTATTTTGCCCAATTACATGTAAAGATAGTTTTCAATATTCATTTTTGTAAAATATTTATTTTTAAATTTTTCTCCCTCCCTTCATTCCTATCTCTGTCTATATGGTTAAGTTGCTGGTTTATATCTTGCTTTTGCCATGCTATATTCAAGTTTTCTCATCAGTTGTCATATGATGAATTCTTATTGCAGATGCTGGCGTTTTGGGGGTTTATCAAACAGTTGCATGTTATGGTTATTTATTACTGTCTTATGTATCTAATTTATTCCAATGATCCACCACTCTATTTCTTAGGTAGTACTAAATAAATTTTCATAATTGTCATTTTATAATATACATTTAAAACTGGTATTTCTAGACCATTCTAATTTGCAGTTTTCATTCATTCTCATATTTGTCTCTCAGATGAATTTTGTTATTATTTTTTCTTGCTCTATAAAATTATTTTTTAATCATTTGCTTGGTATAAACACTGAATAAGTCAATTCATTTAGGTATTTTTTATTTTATTATTATTAACTATAGTATATTATGTGCCTATATTAGCTTGCCCTAGCTATTAGTAATAAATATTTTTTTTCAATTGCTTAGAACTATTTTCATTTCTGTGGAAGATGTTATGTAATTACTTTCATATAATTCCCGTGTTTGTCTTGGCAGGTAGCTTTCCAAATATTTTGTATTGTCTATAGTTATTTTAAATGGAATTTCTTTTTATATCTTTTGCTTCTGTGTTTCATCAATAATAAGTAGAAAAGTTAATGGTTTTTGTGTGTTTATTTTATATCCTAAACTTTTGTTAAAGTTGCTAATTATTGATAAATCGTGAAAGAATATGAACAAAGAATTTTCAGTTGATGAAATTAAAGTCATCTATAGTCATATGAAAAAATGCTCTAAATTACTGTGGATTAGAAAAATGCAAGTTAAAATAATTTTGAGGTACTACCTCACCATTTGAGAGGTTACTTCAATGTAGCCTCTCAAATCGGCTTAGATGACAGGAAAAGATAATGACAAATGTTGCAGGAAATGTGGGAAAACTGAGACACTGATGCATTGTTGGTGGAGCTGTGAAATATTCTGGAGATCAATTTGGAACTATGCCCAAAGGCTTTAAAACTGTGTATACCCTTTGATACAGCAGTACTACTATTGGGTTTGTTTTCCAAGAAAATCATAATAGAAGAAAAGGGACCCATTTTTGCAAAAATGTATGTTGTAGCTCTTTTTATGGTAGCCAAGAACTGGAAAATGAGTAGCTGCCCATTAATTGGGGAAAGGCTGAATAAGTTGTGGTATATGAAAATAATATATACATATATATATGCATGTGTGCATGTGTGTGTGTGTGTGTGTGTGTGTGTCCAAATAGTTATTTTGCTGTACAAAAATAATTGGATGTTGAAATAGCATACAATTAGCCTGTAAATGAAATAAAAAATGCAGGCGGACAAAAATAGAGGGATTTGAAATTCTATGTAGTGGTTCATAGTCATCATCCAGAGTTCTTTAGGTGGGTGTAGCTGGTTCAGTTCATTACTGCTCTATTGGAACTGCTTGGTTCATCTCATTGTTGAAGAGGGCCACATCCATCAGAATTGATCATTATATAGTATTGTTGTTAAATTATATATAATGACCCTGGTCTTGATCATTTCACTCAGCATCAGTCCATGTAAGTCTCTCCAGGCCTTTCTGAAATCATCCTGATAGTCATTTCTTACAGAACAATAATATTCCATAATGGAATATTATTTTTCTATAAGTTGATTTTAGAAAAACTTTGAAAGATTTACATGAACTAATGATGAGCGAAACAAGTACAACCAAAAATACATTGTATACAGTAACAGCAAGATTTTGTGATGATCAGCTTTGAAAGAATTGGTTCATCTCAGCAGATCAATGATCCAAGACAATTCCAATAAATTTAGAATAGAAAGTACCATCTGCATTCATATAGAAAACTATGGAGATTGAATGTAAATCAGCACATGCTATGCTCAATTTTTTTTCTTTTTCTTCTTTTTTTCTCTCTCCTGATTTTTCCCTTTTTTCTGATTTTTCTCTCCTAACATGATTCCTAAGAAAATGTATATAAAAATTTAATGTACATATATAATCAGTAAGAAAGAAAACAAAAAAATGTTAAAAATAATTGTTTCAAATAGTTTTTAGTTGATTCTGTAAGCATGCTCCCATTATCTGTAGAGAGCAATAGTTTTATTTCCTCACTGCCTATTCTAATTGCTTCAATTTATTTTTCTTCTTTTCTTTCTAAAGCTAATATTTCTAATATAATATTGAACAATAATGATGATAATGGACATTTTTTTACCTTTGATTTTATTGACAAAGCTTCTAGTTTATTCCCATTACATATAACACTTAGTGATGGTTTTAGGTAGATACTAACAGAAGTTTCTTAATAAATATTTCTTGGTTGATTGTTTGATTTATCATCCCTCCAATAATTACAATTGCCACTTATCCATTCCTGCTTATCTTGTATTACTTTTGTCAATATTTTCCTCTAAATTCACCATAAGGGAATCCAATTACAATGCTAGGCGTATTTCATTATTTTTCTTAATATCTCACTTTTTAACCACTGGCAATCCCCTCTGTTCTTTCCCCTAAATTTTCACGATGACATCTTTTCTTTCTTCTTATTTGCAAATTTCTCAGTTGTTATATTCTACACATATTATCATGATCTACATTATCATTGCCTAAGGCAGTCACCAAGTACAGGACCCCTATTTGCAATATTATACTGCAAGCTAATAACAAGAATTGTTTTTATAACTTTATTTCATCTTTCTCTTTTCTTCAAATTCTTTGATTCTAATTCTCACATGAGTGAATTTATATAAGACATATTCCATCTCTATAGAGCACCCTTTCTGAATCCCTGTCTTTAAAAAAATTCTTCAAGGCTCATTTCAAGTGCTAGCTCTTGCAGGAAACTTTCACTGAGCTCATCTAGAAAAACATTCCTTTCTTCAGAATCCTTACCCTTAAAGAGCTTACAGTTTATTAAGGAGAATATAACATATAAAACTAAACCAAAAACCCAGTGAAAGAATTTGGATTTAGGAATATACCAGTTTATTCAGTGGTTCAAGGCCAATTGACCCAAATTTCTTCTTTAACCAATTTAAGCAGATTCAATTAACAATCAAAGTTCAGCTATATTATTTTTTCTTTGTGTCCTAATAGAAAGAAAATAAAAGAAATAAAACTTGGATTATTGAAATAGATTTCAAGGATTAGGCAAAACCAAGAGATTATGTAGATTTAGCCTCATTGTTTACTTCTAGCATACTGTCACTTAAAAAAACAACAACAATAAAACAAAAAACAAAACAAAAACTTAAGTAACCCCCAAAATCAAGGCAAAAAATGTGACATTTACAATTTTTTTTTTCCCTGAGGCATTTGGGATTAAGTGATTTGCCCTAGGCCACACAGCTACAATGTGGTAATTGAGGCCACATTTGAACTCATTTCAGGGCTGGTGTTCTATCCTCTGTACCACTTAGTTGCTCCATAAGTTTTTTGAGATGAAAGAAAAGATAAAGTGCTATCACACATTATAAGTGTTTGTATATCTATCCATCTATCTATCTATCTATCTATCTATCTATCTATCTATCTATCTATATATGTATATATATATGAGAATTTAAGAATATCACAACCATTCTTTTCCCTAGCTTGTAATTCTCTAAAATATTGATCAAAAGACAAACCATTTTGATTAGCTTTGTTCCATTCATTAAGTTACCAATAACAAAGTGTATTATGAGAATATGAGCTAATAGCCAAGGCAAAATTATTGCTACCATTAAAATTATTTTGCTTAGAATATTCTAGTGAAAAAAAAAAAGGGAAACGATATGCAGAGTTCCCAAAGACCATTCAGAAACTTTTTTGAAGTGTTCATGCTCCTTAGTGAGCTCTTCTGATAACTAAAAACCTGTTTTAATGAAAGTAGGATAATTTCTAGCACTTTTGTTCATTAAGCACCAAACAACTTTAATTCTAATCAAGGTAACTTAATTCCCAACATCCTCACTGCCGATCTACTTCCAAAGGTGGCAGTTAGCCAGTATTTATCAACAGCCTGAAAGTTAAAATTATACATTTTGAAATTGAGGTTAGGGAGAAAAAAGCATTAAGAGGAATAAGATTGCATTTTTCTAAGATCTCAAGCATATGCAGTTATAACAGCATTTAAAGAGGAATTTGGCCAACTCAGCATAATTGGCACAAAATCATTACACACAAATTGCATTGGGCCTACTCCTTTCAGAGTAGCATGATGACAACCATCACAACTGCAAAAAGTCTTTCAGGTGCTGTAATGATGCTCCTAAAGGGATACTCATTTTCAGCTCACACATTTTAGCAATGAGTAAATATGTGATTTTATGCTTCATTTCTCAAATTACCCACACAAATAATTCAGTCTCACAGTTATGTTCACTGATCTTCCTATCAGACCAAAATAAAAATAAAAAATAAAGTATTTTACTATCCAAGTCTCCATTGACTGGAATGCTTCTCATCTTAGCAATAATTGCTGTAAATATCAAATAGAAAGACCTTAGTTTTGATTTTCCTTTTTTTTTTTCTTTACCCTTTGCTTTCATCCCTAGCAACCCTGAGATGAAAACATTGATATAAATTCCAGTAAAGAAAGTGAAAATAACCACAGAGTTGTCTCAACTGCCTGATTTTTAAACCACCTGGGAATTACCATTACCTACCTTAGGCAAGTGAGCAAATACTCAGATGGATGAAAAACTGCAATAACATGAGAATAGCAAATTTTATTCATTGCTATATTTTCTCTTCTTTGGGCATATGATCCCCAATTCTTTAAGTGAGGAATCTTTTTCTAATATTTTTTAAAAATCTCTTTTCTAAATCCTTTCCAAATTTTCCACTTAAAAGATTTCCAATTTCATTGCTATGACTATGTCTTTCACCAATAAATTACAATGCCTTCTAGATCTTAATAGATAATTATCATGAGTTGTATTTCAAAATAATCACTGCTTAATGGACAGTCTTTCTCAACTTAACTAAGCTAATCCTTAAACAATCATTCTACAAAAAAATATCATGAAGTCTATATGTAAAACATTTATCTTTACTTTTCTAGGACTTACCAGGTCTAATCTTTCACTGGAAATCTTAGCAAATATAGCAGGATAAGATATGGAAAATAGATGTCTTGGCTTGGTTTGATTATAGTCATATTTTCTCAACTCATTCTTTTCCTCAACCAGAGGGGAAAAATCTGCATGCATTAATACAAGCATGTATATGTATGTATGTATGTTTTCTCCCAACAAAATGGTCACTGTCAGTTTCATAAGCCTGTAGTAAAGCAAGGACTTACTCCATCTTGACCAATGAAACATTGGGATAGCTGTGGATGAATAAGAAATGAGTAATACCTGAGCCACTCCAATATAGGAACTGGATATACACAATGCAACACATGTCTAGGAGTAACACTATAAGACAGCTTTTGAAAAACAACCCTTCAACTCCCACTGCTACATGGGCAAGAGATTCTAGTCATGAATTTGGGGAAACTTAAGTCACAATCTGTTATCAGGAGAAGAAAAGAATACAGTATTATATCCATTCAAGAGTATAGCCTGATTATTTTCTAGTGTTTTTCTTTTAATTTCTATTTCAATTAAATATTTCATTTTTCTATACCTTCTCTTGTCTGTGTCTACATTAGCAACTAAATGCTTCAACCCAAGTTAACTTCAGATGTACAATTTTGAAAATAGGTGAAGATGAGCTATATAAATAAATGGCCTCTTGAACATTTCCACCTTTTTGAACTTGAGTTATTGAAGTCTTTTTTTTTTAATTTTTTTTATTATATATATATATATATATATATTTTATAATATTATCGCTTGTATTCATTTTTCCAAATTACCCCCCTCCCTCTATTCCCTCCCCCCGATGACAGGCAATCCCATACATTTTACATGTGTTACAATATAGTCTAGGTACAGAGTTATTGAAGTCTTGAATGGATAAAGAACAAATTGATTCTTCAAATCTGAGGCAAATTGCACGCAAATTCATCCTTATATAGTCTTTGCTGACAATTAACACGAATAAGCAAATGCGTTTTTTTTTTATTTTTGTTTACTATGCAATTGTTCAAATTTCTCCAAATATTCAAGTAATAGAAAATGGAGAAGAGACAAAGAAAACTGGTGGATTTATATTCCTTTATCATTCTATCATTCTACTTTTCTTGAATTCATACTGAGGTTTGGATGGCCAATCTATTTTGAAGAAAAATTATGAATAATCCTTTTTTCCTGTCAGCTCTCTTGTTCTTTTATATTCCATCTACCCCTTACAAAAATGATGCTGACTATCAGGGAATTAACATTTCTAATACTTGGTAGATGAAGATTAAAAAAATAGTTCAATACAAACAACGATGAATATTGGAGGGGCTGTGGCAAAACTGGGACACTGATGCATTGTTGGTGGAGTTGTGAAAGAATCCAACCATTCTGGAGAACAATCTGGAATTATGCCCAAAAAGTTATCAAAATGTGCATACCCTTTGACCCAGCCATACTACTACTGGGCTTATATCCCAAGGAAATACTAAAGAAGGGAAAGGGACCTGTATGTGCCAAAATGTTTGTGGCAGCCCTTTTCATAGTGGCTAGAAGCTGGAAGATGAATGGATGTCCATCAATTGGAGAATGGTTGGGTAAATTATGGTATATGAATGTTATGGAATACTATTGTTCTGTAAGAAATGACCAACAGGATGAATTCAGAGAGGCTTGGAGAGACTTACATCAACTGATGCTAAGTGAAACGAGCAGAACCAGAAGATCATTATACACTTCAACAATGATACTGTATGAGCATGTATTCTGATGGAAGTGGATATCTTCAACATAAAGAAGAGCTAATCCAATTCCAATTGATCAATGATGGACAGAATCAGCTACATCCAGAAAAGGAACACTGGGAAATGAGTGTAAACTGTTAATTTTACCTTCTGAATCCAATTTTTCTTGTGCAACAAGAGAACTGTACGGATCTGCACACATATATTGTATCTAGGAAATACTTTAACATGTTTAACATGTATATGACTACCTGCCATCTAGGGGAGGGGGTGGAAGGAGGGATGGGAAAAGTTGTAACAGAAGTGAGTGCAAGGAACAATGGTGTAAAAATTACCATGATTTTGTTCTGTCAATAAAAAGCTATAATTAAAATAAAAAAATATTTCAATGAATATTTATGAAGATGAAATATCCCTATTAAACTTGAAATTAAGAGAAAGCCAAGGTACAAGAAATTACACAGCAATATCACATATTGGAAGGAGCCTTTATATAGACTAGAAAATAAAATAATGCTTTCCCAAAAATCTATATGCAGATATCAAAAATTTTATTATATGTCAAAAATAGATTCTAATAGGTGCTTAATATTTCATTAACTTGTTGAACAAGCTTACTTTTTGATAGGGCATTTAATGTCCCAAAAAGAAACACTATGGTTTCAGTTTCCTAACATTTTCATTTGGATAAAAATTGTTAGGAGAAACTACAGGTTAAATCCCTATTCAGAATATGTGATATTTTCTTTGAATAAGACTAATGGCCCTTTCTAGTTCTACAACTCTTTAAATCAAAGTTCTGACATATAATTTAGGGACTTATAGATGACAATTTATCAGTTGTGTGACTGAGCAAATCATTTACCCCTGTTTACCTCAGTTTCCTCATCTGTTGAAAGAGGTGGGAAAGAAAGTGGCAAGCCACTCCATTATCTTATTCAATTAAACACCAAATGGAGTTAAGAAAAGTTGGACATGAATAACTGACAAATAAATAAATTGCCATAATTTTAGTTATTTGAAGAATTTATGTCTAGATTCTTTTTTATGTTATTGTTCCTCCTATTTCAAACATAACTTCAGTGCTTTAGGAAATTTCCAGTGATGATCTCCCCATTAATGAAAATTGAAATAGGCTTCACAATGTATAATTTTGTATAAAGCTTGGGCACTTATAGGTCAAATTGCTTGATCTGTATCAGATAGATGATATGTACCTCTAGTATTGTAGACGTAGAGCTAAAAGAAATCTGTGTGGTCATGTAATTGGAATTTCTTATTTTACAAATTGAGAAGCTGTGACCTGCAAAAGTTAAGTAACTTGTCTGTGGTAACAAAACCATTTAGCAAAAAGCTGATTTCAACTCACATCTTCTAATGCCTAATCTTTTTTTTTTTTTTTTAATAAAGGCTTTTTTTATTTTCCAAATATATGCAGATAGTTTTCAACATTCAATCTTGCCAAACCTTGTGTTCAAATTCTTCTCCCTTTCTTCCCTCACCCCCTTTCCCTAGACAGCAAATGATTCAATATGTTACACATGTATAATTCTTTTATACATGCTTCCAAAATTATCATGCTACACAAGAAAAATCAGATCAAAAAGGAGACACAATGAAAATGAGAACAAAAAGCAATCAAACAACAACAAAAAGGTGAAAAACTATGTTGTGATTCACATTTAATCCTGATGATCCTCTCTCTTGTTGCAGATGGCTCTTTCCATCACAAGCCTATTGGAATTATTCCCAATCACCTCATTGTTGCAAAGAGCTATCTGCATCAGACTTGATCATCATATGATATTATTGTTACTGTGTATAGTGTTCTTTTGGTTATACTCACTCCATTCATTTCATGTGAGCCTCTCCAAGCCTTTCTGAAATAATACTGATCCTTTTTTTATTTTTTTTTATTTTTATTTTTTTTAATAGAACAATTGTTGGAATACATGATAGCTGTTGGAATACACGGGAGCCACCTGACAGAGGCTGCTTGGAGATCCAATCCAGAATGGATCTCCTCTTGTGAGATGATGATACAAGGAGACTGAGAGGCAGTTGCTGTTCTCTGACCTCTCTCACCGAGATGTCATTGTGTTGTCTGACTTATCTCCTCTTCCTCTGCCTCCAATTTATCTCATTCCTAGTCCGCAACACCTGTGTGAGTAAAGGCTGCCTTGCAATACCTTCAGATGTTACTTCACAGCTGTGAAGGCTCTCGGAGAATTGACTTGTCCCTTAACAAACAATAATATTACTTTTTTAGCCATTCCTCAACTTATGGGTATCCACTCACTTTCCAGTTCCTTGCCACTACAAAAAGAGCTGTTTCAAACATTTTTGCACATGTGGGTCCTTTTTCCCTTTTATATGATCTCTTTGGGAAACAGACCCAGTAGAGGCACTGCTGGATCAAAGGGTATGCACAGTTTGATAGCCCTTTGGGCGTCCAAATTGCTCTCCAAAATGGTTGGATCACTTCACAACTCCACCAACAAAGTATTAGTGTCCTATTTTTCCCACAGCCTAACCCTGAATCTTGTATTTTTTTTTTTTTTTATTTTTACTGCTGTAACACAGGTTCTTCAAGATCCCAGGAATTTGCATTAAAAATTTCATATAATTTTGTTCACATAATTACTATTTTGGCAAATGTACTCCCAGGTAAAAAACCTTTTAGCATAAAAAATTATGTAAATAATAAAGTAATAATAATCATATGTTAACACCAATTGATACAGAAAGACTTTTGATAAAATGCAAAACTCATTTCTATTTAAAAAATACTTGAAAGCATAAATATAAAAATGGATTTTCCGTTAAATTGGTTTTATAAAAAAAAAAAACCAGTTATCTAATATCATCAACAAGTGTCCACTGTCATCAATATTATTCAAGATTGTATTAGAAATCCTAGCAATGGCAATAAGAAAAAAAGAAACAATGAATCATTATAGAAAATGAGGTGATACATTTGATTTCTTTTTATCGATTCTATGATAATATGCTTGGAAAATCCCAAAGACTCAACTAAAAAGTTAGTTGAAAAAATTAATAATTTTAGCAAAGTAGCAGGAAATAAAATAAATGCATATAAATCCTCAGTATTCGTATATATCACAAAGAAAACCCTGCAAGAAGAGATAGTATGAGATACACTATTTAAAATAAATCTAAATATTATAAAGTACTTGGGGGAAACTTTGCCAAAACAAAGCCAGGAGTTATATGAACAAAATTATAAAGTAAGGAAATTATGCAAGTAAAATCAGATTTAAATAATTGGAGAACTATTAAATGTTCATGAGTAAGCATGATTAATATAACAAAGATGACAATTTTACCTGAACTATTTTATATATTCAATAGCATTCCAGTTAAATTAACAAAAAAAAAAAGTTTTACTGAATTAGGAACTAATGAAAAAATGTAAATTAAGGAGATTTAGTAATGCTAAATCTTAAACTATGTTATAAAGCAGTATTTATTAAAACTATCTTATTGTGGCTAAGAAATATAAAAATAGATTAATTGAATACAGTAGATATAAAATTTACAGCAGCAAATGACTATAGTAACTTTGGCTTCGACAAGTGTAAAGACAAGTTGCTGGGTCAATATTTGATAAAAAAAATAGTTGGGAAAACTGGAAAGGAGTATGACAGAAATTGAGCATTGACAAATACCTTATGTCATTTACCAATGTAAGGCCAAATTAGAACATGACCTAGATATAAAAAGATATTACTCCCTCCCCCCCAAAAAAATTAAAGAACATGGAATATATTACCTATCAGACTAATAGATAGATAAACAATTTATGAATAAGAGATAAAGAGCAGTGGGAGGTATAAAATACATAATTTCAATTATGTTAAATTACAAAGGTTTTGTATAAATAAATATATCTTTGGACATGAGTTCTGTAATGAATATACAACATGCTAGAACTTCTCTTCTTGACATGGGAGGAGGACTATGAAACTACACTATAGCCAGCCAATTAGAAGGATTTCTGAGGTACAGAGCCATTTGACATGCCAATGCTTCTTTGCAAAGTGAATTCTAGGTGAATGTGGGGATGATTGCCAGGCTAGATCAACCTTGAAAAGGCAGTATTGAGTAGAAGCTGCACATTCAGAATGTTACCTCCTGGCTCATTCTATCTACAGATGTCTTCTCCCTCAATCCCCACTCTACTTTTGAAAGAATCCAGAAACTGTATTGTCTCATCCCTTTTCTCCACCCTTTGAGCAACTGAAGTATTTTATCTCTCTTTGCTCCCTTGTGGGATTGTCTTTGCCCTATAAGCCTCCTGTCAGACAGTAAATTCATTTAATTGATCTGCTGGACTCTATTTCACTGGTGGTGTCTTCATGGGCCTAGAAGCTATATATCAACATAGACAAAATTAGAAACAAATCAGTTTGGAGGGGAAATATATATATGTGTGTGTGTGTGTGTATATATATATGTATATATATGACAAATATATAAAGAACTTTGTTAAATTTATAAGATTATGAGTCATTCCCCAATTTATAAATGGTCAAAGGATATCAGCAGTCATTTTTGTGATAAAGAAATTAAAACAATTTGTAATGATGTGAAAAATTGCTCTACACAATTGTTGATCAGAGAAATGAAAATTAAATCATCTTCAGGATTTCATTTAACACCTATCAAACTGGCTAAAATGGTTGAAGGAAAAAGCTACAAATGTTGCAGGGGATGTGGAAAGATTGGGACACTAATACATTGTTGGTAGAGCTGTGAAATTATCTGACCATTTTGGAAAGCAAATTGCAATTATGCCCAAAGAATTATAAAATTGTGTATATCCTTTGACCCAGCAGTACCACTACAAGGTCTGTTCCAAAGATGATTAGAGAAAAAAGAAAATAACATATGTTCTATAATGTTTATAAGAGTCATTTCTGTGGTGGCAAAAAACAGAAATTGTGAGGATGCCCTTCAATTAGAGAATGGCTAAACAAGCTGTGGTATATGATTGTGAAGGAATACTACTATAAGTAGTAAGAATGGTGAGCTTGATAATCATAGCAAAATGTAGATAAAATTCATGAGATAATGAAGAAGAAAATGAGAAGCATCAGAAAATGTATATAGTAACAGTAATATTGTTTTAAAAACAATTTTGACCAACTATCATTTTGACTACAAATTCTCAAATTAATTACAAAAACCTCTAAATCCAGGGAAAGAATTGTTTTTTTTTTTTTTTTAAAGTGTGTATAGAAAGAATTTATGGATATTTGTATGTGTGTGTGTGTGTGTGTGTGTGTGTATACACGCACACAAATGTGTATTTGTGTCTAATAGTATCCAGTCCTTGGGGATAAAGGAAGAAAAGAAAAAAGAAAAGAAAGTTACATGATAAGTTATATAATATGAAATAGCAAATTTTTTATAACAGACCTGCAGGTCATGTGCTATATTTTTTTACTATGATTTGAAATGCTTACTTATTTCTTAAGTTCAGAATAAATTTCAGAAAAAGTTCGATTTATGGATAGTTTACCAATGAGCTAGCCACTAATATTCAGCTCTTGGATATTGCTTACATAGTACATAAATTGGAGATTTAAAGACATGATTAATGTTTAATATTTTGAAAGGAAAAATGTAGTTTGGCTTACTTTGAGAAGTGATCAAGGGAGAATCAAACAAATAATGATGGATGAAAAATACCATCAAGCTAACACCATTACACTGAAGTAAATAGTGTATAGGGAGCAGAATGTATTGCCACATTCTGATGAATTTTAATTGCAGTTATCAGAGTATATTAGCACATTTTAAATATCGTAATCTGCAATTCTTAAAACAGGCATGACAATACTATGCCTTGTGTTTGTTCTGATATGCTGAGAAAAGAACAAGGTAGGATTGATTTAAAAGTCAAGAATGCCTGGGGATTTGTCAGTAACCAGACATCAGGGAGAGATAGATTATGTCTTATTTAGGCTGAAAAAGAATGAAATTCAGCACTTCTTGGAATTGCACAAATACTTTTTTTAAAGCATAGATTAATAAAAATGATCAACAAAATGGTGACTAAGCTTTCTCATGGTGACCCCAAAACAGCTCATACAGAATCCAGTAGCAAATTTAATCAAGAAAACTAGCAGGATGGAGCTTTGCCACACTAAATAAATCACCATCGCTAACACTGCCTTGTGATAGATTGAAAGAAAACGTACATTTGCTATTGATGTAGTACATAGAGTTTCTTTCCAAATCATTTGTAGTTACAAGATACATCTATACTTTAGACACTTTAGGTGTTCTGGAGCCTATCTCTGACCAGATATTAGAAGGATTTTCCTTCTTCCTTCAACAGGTAAGAAGTCCACAGTCATCCTAGTGCTGGTAAATTGCCTCAGACAATTTTCCTAGCCAATTCTGTTAAACAATTCATCAAATTCATAAACACTTCCTATTTCATAGAGCTATTTCTATGGTACAATGAGATAATATGAGTAAACTTCATAAACTATTACCTAAATGTGAATGCTATATAACAGGAATATAATTATTATGAAAAGGAAATTTGGCATGTCCCATTATCGCTGCTTTTTTAGGTATATAAAAGGTATACAAAAGACTTCCAAAGAAGATGCAAACCAGCTAAAAGGGCTAAAACAAAAAAATAATTAACATCATTTATTAAACACATAATATGTGTCAGGATCATAGTAGGATATGGACATACAAATACAAAAATGATAGTGTGTGTGTGTGTACAAAATATATTTAATAAATATATTTAGATATATATATTTAATAAATATATTTAAATATATATTTTAAAAAACAAGATAATGTAGTGAGAGGAATGGGTCTCACATGTGGCAAGGAAGCCTCTCATTATGGCATTCCTCCCTTGTTCTCCAAAGCACACTTTTATTCTTGACAGGAAGAGAAATGTGAGATTGGGGATGGAAATCACTACTCTGCTCACTATAAAGAAAATGTAGTACCAGACTAGGATTCCTTTAAATATTATTCCCTTAAATATTATTTAACTATATTAATTAATTATTATTTCATTAATATAATTAATAATTAAATATTATTACTCTAGGAAATGTGTTTTGATCTGAAGTAACTTTTGATTCCTTTGTAATTTCAGAGATGTGCTCTATATCCAAAGTTTGACTCCTTTCCTATCTAATACCAGTTTCACAATAAACACATATACATATAGACGATAGCAAATATATATATATATATATATATATATATATATATATATATATATATAGATCTAGATCTAGATCTAGATCTAGATCTAGATCTAGATCAATATCTATCTCCAAATCATAGCAACACAGAAATCAAAGATTGTAATCATAGAAGTATATATATTAGACAAGATGGAGTGAATGAGTTATCTCACTGGGAGCATTATTACTCAGCTTAATCACCAAAATAGAGAGCCTGGCTCTCTCCTAAGAGGAAATTCAGGAATAATGGAATCCATTTGTTTCTCTCTTTCTAGAATCTTTTCCTTCAGGAATCTAAAGTGAGATTGGCCCTTCCCATTTCTCACTCACAGCTGGAATCCAACTATTGACTTGAAGCTTGATAAACCCTAAACAAGGAATTACTGAGAAATGAAGCTCTCTGTCTCTTACCAACTCTGCCCTGGCAGACAGAGTCTTTACCAATAAGGAGAGAGTCTCACATCAACAGGAGGGGGAGAAACAATGGGAAAGGCCTAATGTAGAAGGGTGTAAACAAAAGCACTACAATTTTAACCAACACAATCTGACTTGACACTCAATGCTTATTTCCATGGGCCATGTTGCTTCCAATCAGAAAAATGCCCCTAAGTCAAGTGTCTGAAAATTCTAACGATTGATATGCCTATGATAATGACAATAATGTTTAGGGCAGGGCCTGAAGTTAGGAAAACTCATCTTCCTGAGTTCAAATCAGGCCTTAGACTAATAACTATATGATCCTGGACAAGTCACTTAATCCTATTTGTATCTATTTCCTCATCTGTAAAAATGAATTAGAGATGATAACTTTGCTAAGAAAACTCCAAATAAGATCACAAAGAATCAGGCATAACTGAAATGACAGCAAAATAACTATAATACTAGAAATCTGTTTTGATAATAATTAAGAGATGAATTACTAAAGGAAAAATGCATTCCAAGTGATTGAAGTAAGAAGATAGTTAATTTCAGGCATATTGAACAACTTAGAACTTTGTAAAAACCAAATTTAGCAATACTGTAGCATGAGTGAAGTCAATGAATTTTTTAATATAAGCACATTTCCTCTCATACAAGGAAAGACATTTAAATCAAGTTGTAGAAAAAAGAGAAAAGTGAAGTAACCTATTGCTCAAAATCATTTGCATAAAAATCTCCTCATTGATGAGAATTGATGACTCAAAATTCTACTATTATGAGTGAAGTTGAAAGAACTTCAGGAAGAAAAAGCCTTGTCTGTTGGCTTTAAACTTGGAGAAAACACACCAGGTTCCAGTCTTTTCACATACTTGAAGGGAGAAAAAGATTTAGAAAAGAAGCCAACAGAAGAGCTTGTCCTTCAATCAAGTCCCTCTTGCAGAGGGGCAAGTTCACTACATTACAAGAATTCAGAAATTTCCCTTTGGGTAACATCTAGGATTGGTTCTTTTGGTTGAGTTGAAATCTTTCTCTCAATGGAAAAATATCTATTCCTTTTTAGGTATCATATGGCATATTCTCACCTGTTACATTACCTCTTATTTATGTTATTGATTTGAAGACATAGGTTTATATGCTATTGACTGCTAATGATCTTTGTGGAACAGGTATTTTCTGAGGAGTTAGATTTGCATATATACCTTGAAACACTCATTACTTGTTACTACATGATAGTGATCAGAAGCTAAACTTGAAACTAAAAAAAAAAAGTTTCCTCTAGACTAATGATAGGTAGGGAAGTAGACAGATATAATTCTAACCCAGTACCTCTTCAGTTTGAGGACAACAAAATACTCAGTCTATGGTCATAACATACTGGTTCTCCTCCTGGTATTAATCAATTCCCTTGAGAAAGAAGAAAGCAGAGAAAAATGGAGAAATTATTTTCTTTGAGTCACATCTTGACAGATTCGTTTGGAAAGAGCATATACCACTTTCAATATACATATGGGGAATTACAGAGAAGAGGGAATCTCTGTAAGGGTTAAAAAGCCTCTAGAAGCAAGGAATGCAGTTCAAGGCATGTGGGAGGACCTGAGGGATGAGAGTTTCTGAGGCACAGGCGAGTTCTACATGGAGGTGGGGCACAGCCCCATGAGGCGGTGTCTGACTCCAGGTACCACGCCTCTATCCTTACTGTTCTCAAAGCCTAGCATGCCTCCCTCCTTCTTCTCAGACCAATCCCATTATACCAGGTTCCTAGAGGACCTCCCCTTCCCCCATATCATCAGGGGATATAAATATGTGCTATCTCAGAATAAAGCTCTCTTTTGCTTCACCCCTACCTAATGGTGGTCTGTCTCTATGGGATCCAGGTTGGTGCCTGAAGACAGGTAAGTGTGGCCTAGCCGTGCCGTCAACAGACGGGCATTAAGAGTAGCTCTAAGGCGAGCTACCAGGTTAGAGTAGTCAATAGGGGTGTAACAAGTGGCGCCCAACGTGGGACACTTTTGGCTAGGACCTCACCTTGTAGCAGGCCTACAGGTGGGAAGAGAGACAGAACTCTGCTCTAAAGTGAGTAGAAAGTTAGGAAAATGGGACAGGTTATTGTGATGGTCCCAGACCAGAAGGTACCAGGGAAAGAAGCTTCTAGAATAGTAAAGCAAGTAGAAATGGAAATGGATTTTAAAAAGTGAAAGATAGTAGGTAGTCAGATGGCTTCCTATGATAAGGAAACTCCGGGAGCCATCCTTGAATGGCATCAAGTGATTAGGGGCACTTTAAGAGGTACAAGCCGCAATCCATTTAAAGTAGATAATGAAGTGCAAAAGGAGAGTCATAAAACAAATGAGAGTCATAAACTGGCACTCACCTGAACCAGCTGTGCCTATAAAATGGAACCGGTGGAAGTTACCTATGGAAAAGAATCAGGAAATAAACAGGAAGATGAAGGAGGTGGATGTGATGTGAAAGGAGGAAGAGGTAGTAAGGAAGAAGCAGGAAATGGATATGATGGAACAGGAGGGGGCAGGGATAAGATGAGTAATGAGAAAATAAGCAGAGAGACATATGACCTTGAAGTAAAGGAGGGTGATAAGACAAGGGAGGAGAAAGCGAACAGAGGGAAGGTCGCCTCTGTTTCTCAGGCACGGCCTTCCCCCTCATCCCCCGCCTTCCCTGAGGAGATATGTCTCCAGTCTGCTCCCTCTGGGCCTGCTTGTGAAGGCTTTGCAGATTCCCAGACAAGTTCAGGACAGATAATACAGAAAGCTGGAAAATATAAAAGAAATGAGGATCAAATGCAATATGACACAGCAGTATATGCATATGCATATGCCCAAAGAGCATTTAGCAAAATTCAAGCTTCTGGAAAGCAGAAGCCCTCAATGGCTAGGATTAAACAGGGCCCAGATGAAACTTTTCCTGATTTTGTGGCTCACCTACAGATGGCTGTTGAGAAGTCAGTGGTCAGAGGAGAAGCCTCCAGCCTCCTTATACAGAAATTGACAGGGGAGAATGCTAATACTAACTGCCAGAGGGCCATGCCTATTATAGATGGGGAGGCTGGCCTGGAAGACATGATAAAGAGATGTGAGAATGTGGGCTCCAGTGCTTTTTAAATGGATGCCCTCACAGCTGCTATATCTAAAGAGATTGCAGCAGAAGACCTGCCCTGGCAGTTTGCAGGCAAACGGGATATTCCAACCCCTGGTGGTTGCAAGTTTCAGATACAATCTATGGAACAGGGACATATTGAAGGCTTGTGGAGCCTCAATCTATGTACGACCTCCACAGGATTTTTAATTGGGGTCATTGAGTGTTTGGTGTTGTTTCATATCATGCCCACACCATTAACATGGAAATCTAACACCCTGGTTTGGGTACCTCAATGGCCTTTCTCAGTTTATAAAACCCGAACCTTATGTGAAATTATAAAACAACAGTTGGAGGCTGGACATATAGGATCAATGTCCAGCCCATGAAATAGCCTTGTATTTATTAAAAAGAGAAAATCTGGAAAATTCACAATGTTAGTGGACCTTAGGGCCGTTAATGCTACTATTGAAACTAAGGGAGCCCTACAGACTGGCATGCCATCTCCTAATCTAGTACCCACCGGCTGGCTAGTTACATTAATAGACATACAAGATAGTCTCTTCTCCATTCCTCTGGACCCAGAGCATAAGAAAAGATTTGCTTTTACTATTGCCTCTATAAACAATGTAGGATCTGATTTGCACTACCAATGGGAAGTTCTCCCCCAAGGGATTTGTTGTAGCTCTACTTTGTGTCAGGTATACATAGTGCAAGTGCTAGAGCCAATTTGGAAGGTGTGGCTTCATGCCATGATACTGCCTTATATGGATGATATACTATTATCAGTGAGCAGTGAGAAAGATCTGTCTGCCCTGCTTAAAGAGACCATGAGCATTCTTGCTCCACATGGACTTGTGGTAGCCCCAGGAAAGATCCCACATAAGTATCCTATCATTTACCTGGGACTCCGCATGGGGACTTCTGCAGTTACTAATCAGATACCTAACTTACAATTAGACAAGGTGAATACTCTGAACCTATTTCAGAAACTAGTTGGACAAATTCAATGGTTAAGGGCTCATGTCCTTATTTCTATTTCTTTGATGCAACCTTTATATGACATCTTAAAAGGGTGTAAAAGATACTCAGAGCCCCTTAATATCATATCAGACAGCTTAAATGCTGTCCAAGTGCTCAGAGGCATTGAAGATACAGTCCTACAGTCTCAGAATCCTTCAATTGCTAACCTTCTTGATGAATTGCAGCTGATTTTACAGACTAGGAAACATCCCATTTAAATCTTGCATGTATATTCTCACCAGTGCTGTGCAGGAGACATATTTGTTGGCAATGAGGTGGTGGACCATGCTTTACAATGCTCCCTTCTCATGGTCACCACACCCCCTGAATGTGCCCATGATTTTCTCCACTTACCCACTAATTCTCTACAAAGCCTCTATGGCCTCACCTGGGAACAAGCCCAACAGATAGGGAAGCAGCGTGCTCAGTTTCTCCCTCCTCCACCTAGTAAAGGAGTTAATCCCCGGAGTTTATTCCCCAATGATTTGTGGCAAATGGATGTGACACATGCGGATTGTGTGGTCATCCACATCTGTATTGACACTTATTATAAATTCCTTTGGGCCACAGTGGCCTCCTGTGAGAACACTCCTTCAGTCATTAAACATTTATATAGTTGCTTCTCTCAGAGTTCCTAATACCATAAAGACCAACAATGGGCCAGCTTATACCTCTAAGCAGATAGCCACCTTTCTCACCACATTCACCATTAAGCATGTTACAGGGATTTCCTATAATCCACAGGGTCAGGCCCTGGTGGAACAGGCCCATCATATTCTGAAGGCCACCCTTGTTAAACAGAAAGGGGGAGTAAGTAGACAGAACCCCTGATGGTCCACACAGGTGGACATGGATAAGACTTTATATAATTACAATTGTTTGTGCCTAGATAGGGATATTACCCTCTCTCCAGGAATGATACATTTGGCACAATCTTATAGACAGGACAGAAAACTAAGCTCCATGAAAACTGTGCTTCAAGTGCTAGAGAATATTCAAAATGTACTTTGGAAGGATGAGGAAGGACGTTGGCAAGGTCTATCCTTATTACTTTGGAGAGGGCCAGGATATTTATGTCTTGCAGATTCTGATGGGGAAGGCCGCTGGATTCCAGAAAGAAGGACAAGGAGAGTTACCCCTATTAAAACAGGGACTGAAGAAGAGGAGAAGGAGATGATCCAGGAGACACCCAAAACAGCGCCATAGCAGAGAGATGACTACCCTTGCTGGACCAACTTAGTGATTGGATCCAACATACTTCCCTTCCCAACCCCTTCTATTGTATCCCGTGGGCTTTATGTAGCCATTTTTGTATTGTTGCTTCTTTTATTTTTGCCTGCTTTGCTAGGATGCTTTGTACATATTCTTTAGAGGTGCTTATGGAAGAGCTTCTCATTTGTCAACATGAGAACATTTGGTCTTATTAATAAAAAAGGGGGATATGTAAGGGTTAAAAAGCCTCTAGAAGCAAGGAATGCAGTTCAAGGCATGTAGGAGAACCTGAGGGATGAGAGGTTCAGAGGCTCAGGCCAGTCCTATGTGGAGGTGGGGCACAGCCCCATGAGGTGGTGTCTGACTCCAGGTACTACACCTCCCTCCTTAGTGCTCTCAAAGCCTAGCACGCCTCCCTCCTTCTTCTCAGACCAATCCCATTATACCAGGTTCCTAGAGGATTTCCCCCTTCCCCCATATCATCAGTGGGGTATAAATATGTGCTATCTCAGAATAAAGTTCTCTTTTGCTTCACCCCTACCTAATGGTGGTCTATCTCTATGGGATCCGGGTTGGTGCCTGAAGACAGTTAAGTGTGGCCTAGCCGTGCCGTCGATGGACAGGCATTAAGAGTAACTCTAAGGGGAGGTTAGAGTAGTCCATAGGGATGTAACAATCTCTAGCCTCAAATAGAAACAGGTCCATTAAACCATAAATAAACATGTCTATAGGTCACACTGAATTAGAAAAAAACATGAAATGTATTTCTTTTTTATTATTATTAAGACATCAATACTTTCAGGAGTATTATGTGTTGCTTGCTTCTTGTGGATTGTAGTGTTTGACAATTCTTCTCTAGAATGTAAAATGCTTATTTAAAAAAAACTTATCTTTCAAATTATTATAGTACTGATTATTCTACTAACTCCACTAAAATTGCATTTACCTTACTCATATTTTCTGATAATATTCTTATGTTTTTATTTATTATGAAGTCTATTTCTTGATCTCCCCATCCTCAAAGACTAAAGGAAAATTACCGTTCCTTACAGCAACAACATTAAGCTATTCTTTTATAAAATCCTCATGAAATAAAACAATAAAGGAATAGAAAAGAGATGTGTTATATATTAACTTGTTTTAAAATCCTTTATATAATTATTTTAGGTCTTTCGGAATTTTTTTTAGCACCTAGGACTGTGGAAGATGCTTATTTTATTGGGTACTCGAATGTACCCAATATACTTCCACATATCCCCAGAAAAGTTCCTTGCTATTCTATTTCTTCACATTTTTTTCTCTTCAGAATTTTAAAAAGTTAGTAATAACAGAAAAGGAAAAACCTGCTCTCCTAGGGAATGTGAAAAGAAACCAGGAAGATGAAAAGATTTTTCTAGGCCTTCCTAAAACTAACATATATCTCATATTGCCTGCTGGCATAGAGAAAGGTAGGCATATATATGCCCCATTTGGAATATTTTTTGTATTCATCCTTTAAAATACTTCTAGCAGCTGAACTTTTAGGGGAGAGGGAGAAGACGTAAAGGGGAATTCAAAGGGATAGAGGGAAAGGAAAAAATAAGAAACAGAAGGGAGAAGAGAAGGGGAAATGAGAGAGAGAAAGAGAAAATGGGAGGGAGGGAAGGAGAGAGAGAGAGAGAGACACAGAGAGAGAGAAAGGAGGAGGATAAGGAGAGGAGGAGGAGGAGGAGGAGGAGGAGGAGGAGGAGGAGGAGGAGGAGGAGGAGGAGGAGGAGGAGGAGGAGGAGGAGGAGGAGAAGGAGGAGGGAAGGAGGGAAGGAGGGAGACAGATAGAGACAGAGAAGGGAGACAGTATAAAGACAGAAAGCCCAGGTGTTAAATACTAATTTTACCACTAAAAGTTTTTGCAAAAACAAAATGATAAGGTTAAACTATATAGATTGAAAGGCTCATAATAAGAATCATATATTGGGTCATCCCTAGAAAAATTATGAAGGCCCAGTGTATCTTTAGTCTTCTTTCTTCTCTGATGCCTGATATCTTCTATACTTTTCATTTCCCCATTTTCAATGCCCTCATGTGACATTTTCCCAACTCCCTAAGTATTTAACATAACTTATAAACAGTAATGTGTTAATATTGTTTCTCCCAAGAACATTTTCATTTCAATGTAAATAAAATTATGAAATTCAAGGAATTAAAAAGAAAATGTGAAAAGGTAATTTGGGCAGTAGCAAGAGAAGATGTTCCCAATGTTCCAAAAATCATATTACCTTCTTTGTATAGCAGGCCTTAGGGCATTGCTCTTTATAAGCCAGGCAGGGCATGGATGAATTGTCTCTGTGCAATTTTATCACTCAGTGTATATCTGATTTTATCACAATGGACAAAGCTGATTGGGAAGTGCTGAAACAGCAGTATGTGCCAGCAAGGATAGAGAAGAGATAAGGTGTCTCAGCAGCTATGTGACAAGCTGAGCTTGATTTACACTCTGATCCCCAAGAACACTCCCAAAGCACATATTGTATAGACTTATAGATAGAAAACATGGTGGTGATTTAGGAGCAGCCATCAGAAAATAGAGCAGAAAATTCTAAGGGGTAAAATGGAAAACTATTTTGGAAGACCATAGTCTGGGTTTTAAATGAACTAAGTAACATGATGAACAAATGACTGAATTGGACAATTATTATTGCAAGAAGCAATTTGGACTACTTTCTCAGAACCACATATGTCCTATTGAGAGAGCAGAGTATCAATTCTTTTAAAAATTAGGTTCAGAAATTCCTGAGGTATTAATAAAAAGACAAAAAGTTGTGAAATTAATGTATAATTCTGTTTTCCTTCAGTAAATTCAAGATCTGGCATTCTAGCCAAGCTAGTCCGATTATTCCCTGAACACCTCATGAAAATTGCAATTGTTATTATTGTTTAGTGTTCAAGCTATTCCTTACTCAGCTTGATCATTCATAGTTTTTCCTTAGAATCCAAGGCAAATAGTCTCAAGGATTCAGTTCCTAGCCAGGGAGCTTACTTGTGCCAATTAGGGAAGAAATATTTTTTTCTAATTAATTAATGAATAAAGATTAGTTCCTCTTCCTTGAAGTATCCTTAGGTCCCAGTGCCTCTATTTATATCCTCTATAATAGACACATTCTGAGAATATTAAAAAACCTAAAGAAAAAAAACCATCAGAGAAGAAAAAAACAGGAAAATGCAATGCTTAAAAGAATAAGAAACTCTAAGAAGTAAACAATAAGAGAAATGAAGAGTAGTTAAATCCACCGGCTTCCAGCAGCATTATGAGGAAGGCATTTTAGATGAATGTAGAATTCTACTGAATGAATCACCCCAGAAGTGTTTTAGCAAGCAAGGCAAGCAAGACTCCAGTTATTTCAGGATTATCATCACTTCAGGGGAGCAGTATCCTCTACTTGTTACTGGTTCCCATGGTTCAAACACATTTGTACCTCCACTCTGCAGGGGTTTTTTGGTTCCATAGAATTTTTCAGCCTCCTTTCTGTACTTCCCAGGAGCCTCTGAGACAAACAGAACTACATATCCTTCAGGGTCCAATTCAAGTTCTGTCTTTTCCATAAAGGTAGACTCTCTTAAACTATTTCAGTCTACATTACTATCTTCTTTTTTTCTGAATTTCTATCTTTTCTTTCACACGATCTAGCATTTTATTATAGTTTTAAATTGTTCAGATTTATGTACCTAAAATGGTTTTTCTAACCAAATCATAAAATTATTGAAATCAAAGCCAATTCCTTATGGTTCTTTTGGATCTCCCAACATTCCTAAGTACAGAAGAAACTCAATAGGTACATTTAGAATTGCATGGTATTTTATAAAGTATGTAGCAGGACTAAGGAAGAGACATAATACAATGTCCTTGCCTTTGAAATGACTCACACCATTCTTCCAGACCCTTATGAACAAAGGTGAACAACTACCAGACATGAGGTCATTCACTTATTGGCTAAATTTATTACCCTGTGCCCCTCTGCCATTAAAGCTGTAAGTGTACTAAAATAATGTTCCAGGACTGAGCATTTAAAAAATGTAAAATCATTGATCAAGAGTAGCAAGTAGATAGCATACAGATAGCCTCAGAAGTCTGATAGATAGACCAGGCCTAAACAAGGAGGGTAGGAAGGTTGTCTCAAACTGTGCACTTTTATGACAGGCTCAAGCTTTGTCAAACCAGCAGGGGAAAGGAAGGTTATGTTTCTCTTCAATCCAAGCAGTGTGCTATAGTACCTACTGTGACAGATGAATATTGCTTTTTGCACATTTTCCCCTAACTCAAACCTTCCCTTATCATAGCAAAGGACAGAGGAATATTTTCTTTTTGATTTAGGATATCCTGACTGTAGAACCCTAAAGCCTCCTTGAATAGCTAGATGCCATCTCTTTGCACTTGTCAAAAATATTCTCCTGAGTATATTTTCAGAAATAAAGGACAAATGGTCAGTCCTTGAACTTTAATGAAATTGTAATGAGTGTTAAATACAAAAGTATAATATTAAAATGTAGATAAGCTAATCACAAATTTAGTAGACATGGATATGCAATTATTAAATCTCAATTTAATCATTAATTTCAAATGCCCAAATCCCCATTTGAGCCTTATTAATTTAGTGATGAAATCTGCACACATTTCTTCAAGTGTCTGTGGCTGTGGTTTAACATCCCTCGACTGTCTAGACAACAAAGTGTGTCTGCTTCTTTGTCATGCTTGGTATTTACTGAAAGTCTGTTCTTAAATTGTGCTAGTCCCCAGTGAAATTTTATCATTCTCCATTGACATAACAGTTGTTTTTGGTTGTGGTTTTTGGGGGTGGTGTTTTGAGGCTAACAGAAATTTGATGAGCTTATCTGGTAGCTTTGTTAAAATAATCTGACAATACTAAAACTCAACTAGTTAAAATAGTTGATACAATTTTTAAAGGCTTGAAAATTTACTTTTATCTGACTACAAAATATTAATGGCCTTTCTTCATTTCATAAATTGAAAAAACCAATGACTCATGTATAGACCAGCTGAGAGGACAGATGCGATTTGTTTCAGTATGGAAATGAAACCCCACTGTCCTGTGATTAATGTTCATTTGTTGAGTCCCAGTGTTTTCAAATTATTATGGGTTGTTTGGGTGTTTGTGTTTGTTTTTGATGTTTAACTGTCATCTTGACATTAAATTCCCAATCAAAATCCTTGACTTGTTGGCCTCCAGATAAGATCCAGTTTACTAAATCAAAGAGATCTTTTGCATACCTATCTGATTTTAATACATATGCAAATTAATTATCATTTCTCATCAGAATTGGAAGACTTATGTGAATTACATGATGAAAATTTAAAACCAGTTGCTTTAAAGTATATATGTTCTTATGGAAAATTACAAATTAAAAATAAAAAAAAATTCACAACCAATTAAAACTTTTAGACAAAGTACCATAAATACTTAACCAAGAGCTATCAAAATGAGCACTTGAGAATAAATTCATGATGAGCAAAAAATAAGCTAAATAATAATGATAACAACAACAAAAATAGATTCTTTGAGTTAATATTCATGTATTCAAGAGGCTATGGAACAAGGATAGAAAAAGGAGGCCTTCTTTTTATGCTGAAACCACTGATCCTTTGGGCCACTGAATACTGAAGTCCTGATTCCATAGCTTTTTCTGCCATTTGTTTGCCTCAGGTTTTTTTCATTGCTATTTGATAAATCTATGTTCTTCCTTATTGCTTGCTGTTCCTACTCAGATTTTATCCTTTTAGATTAGGAGAAAGGGGGATGCAGAGAGGTGTTGGTAAAGAGACAAGGGTTTGAGAGAACCTACGTAAGCCAATATTGTTAATGTCCTTTTAGAATTTTCACATTCAATCTACCAAGACTAAATATTGGGAACTAATTGTCCCATTTTTGTCTTAATTTTTCATTTGCCTCATATCTCCACCAAGATGATACCTAAATGGGCTTAGTACTTATTACTTTTCTCAGCACGTTCTTTAGTCCTGACTGCTCCCTGGGTTAGGAAAAAGAACTTCTCTAAGCTCTTCTTTAGCTCATATAAGTGTTTTCTGAGGCTGTCAGTGAAATATATTCAAACCTTTTTGTTGCTGTCAATTCCCACTATGGCTTGCTATGCAGACATATCAGGTAACATTTATAGGTTTCAAAGAGACACCAAAACATTGGTGGGTAGGGAAAGAAGTAGAAGCTGTGAGCCATTTACTGGTATTTTTATAAAGTTCCTTCTGGGATTTATAGATAAAAAAGGCTACAAATGTCATCTAATCCCTCTCCTCATTTTAACAAGTGAGGAAACAGGCTGAAAGAGATGAATTGATTTGCCTAAAGAATGTAAATGTAAAACTTTCCATCAGAATTGAGGCTTTAAACTTATATCTTGGCCATCGTTAGATCATATCCTTGTTCATTCCATCCCCTTTCCCTTTCCAACTTCCTTTAATGTGTTATTTCCCCCATTAAAATATAAGCTATTGAAGACAAATACAGTTTTGCTAATATTTGTATCTCCAGCCCTTAGCACAATGCCTGGAACACAATAACAATTTAATAAATGTTCTACCAATCTATCTACATCTATGTAGCTATCTTATCTATTATACCATGCCATTACACTGCTTATCTTCCCAAAAAGATTATAAACTTTTAGAAAGTAAGTCCAGGTCTTACATGCCTTTTGTATACCCCATATACATAGTATAGTGTTATCAGCAGAATAAGTGATTAATAAATAATTGATGAATAATTCAGTTCACAACCACTACAATTCATAATTTTATTAAAGTTGACTAAAGGCTTTTCAGTAGAGGATAGATAGACATTTGTTGGGTAGAGAATTGATTTTTATATAGATAGTGGTTGGACTCTAAGAGACATCTGAGATTGTGTCTAACTCTGAGAATTACCATTTCATGACTTGTGCATAGCAAATGCTGACTGTAATATCCAGCATTCTTATTAGAACATGTTGGTTTAAGATGGCTCCATGTTTCTTGTGAAGATTTTTAGTTGTTCTACTATTGTTTTTGAAAAATGTTATTAAAAATCACATGATATGAATTAAATAGAAAGGTCCTCCAAATATCCTGTTTATGAACAATGGTATGCTGATTGCATCAAACTCCAAGACAAGATTCTAAAGTGCTCCAAATGATTTAGTCAAATTATCTATACTGGTGGAGAAAGGCGAAGGAAGAATGACTATTAGCCAGATTATAACATCAATTTATAACTTATAGAACTCACCTATCAATACAAACATAGCTTTAATAGATACTAGATATTGATCAGGAACTGAATAGAAAGAAAAAAGTTGGCAGGGTTACATTTGAGAATTAACATATATATATATATATATATATATATATATATATATATATATATGTGTGTGTGTGTGTGTGTGTGTGTGTGTGTGTGTAAAATATATATCTTAAAGAATATTGACTTCTACCTGAAATGATAGTTCACATTTAAAAAACAATTTTGTATAAATGTTGTTTAGTTGCAAATCATGCAAAGAACTAAAAATGAGTAACATTCAAAGGGTAATGAAGAAATTCAAGAGGTACATGGGGTGAAGGCCCACAGGTGATACAATAAAATGATATGAAAATATAGAAAAAAGCAACTAAATCAAGTCATCGAAGAAATCTAAGATTAAAAAACAAAGATACATTTATTAAGATTGAGGAATATAATAGAAACAGATGCTCTACTGTCAGACTTATCATCTCAAAACAATATTAAAAAAAAACAATGTTGGGTGGATCCTCTGTGCTGAATTTATATGCAGACATGAGATATGGACAAGAAGTACCGGATAGATCAGTGTGAATGAAGGGAACATTCACAGAGATAAAATCATGGATCCATTTTAGTATATCATGCTTCTGCAAACCAAGCACATTTGTTTATCCTTTGTGAGGGGTAGAGAAATTTAGAAGTAGTAAGAGGGGAAACTTGGGTAGCAATGGGAAAAAAGGCACTTTGAACTACTAACCAAATATAGTTATGCCAAAAAATAGAAGTTAGAAAAAATGAAAGCTATAGGAGAATTCAGCTTTGGTTCTTGTGCCAGTTATTTTCTATTTTTCATTTATTTTATTTTTAAGATATTTCAAATGGAAGGGGAGGTAAAAGAGGAGGAAAAATGTTAAAATAGTAATCAAAGCTATGCACAGCCATTTGTCAACACTTAAAGCAGATTTAAAAATATGACACATGTCAAAAGATCTTCTTTTCCCCATGCATGTTTTTTTTTTTTTATGAAATAATATTAAGATAAAAATGCAGAACCACAAAGTAGCTGAGGTGATTTTGTCCTTTGTGTAATAAAGTGATAAAGGACACAATTCAAAAAGAGACAGCCACATGCTCATGAATAGTTAACTCAAAAATGTACTTTAATTGCTTCATGAGACAAAAGTAGTCCCCCTGTTCCCAGAAAGGAAACAAAAAAAATCTAATTAAGGCTGTCATTGAGCTAGTAGATGAAAAACCACAACTTCAAAAGTCTCAACTAGGTTAAAAATTTCACAGTCCCCTATTTGGCAGGGGTACTAGAGATAAAGAAAAATTGGTTCTCATATGTTTTCTTCCAAGGATGGGAATTCACTTCTGTGCTGTTCCGACTGGGGAAAACCATAATTTTTAATAATTGAAAACAAGACAGATTAAAGTCAACATTCAGCAAATAGGAGTTACAGAACTCCAGGCCCTATATGCCATGTAATTTATTTGCCACTGCTTTTGCTCAAATTCAAAACATAGCAAACCAATAAGGATTCTGACTAACTCCATAAAGAATGCATTTATTCTATAGAGGAATGGGTAGCTGAGCATGCATATTCTTGCCTTCTCAAATGCATATAGTTGTGATGAGTTCATTCCTTCTGGCAGCCCCTCAGCACTAACATATAAACTTCTGTGCTGTTGTAATTGGTTAGGTATTTATTTACATGCTTTCATTGTAGATATCTTATACTTCTGTCCTGTCTCTGCTATCACACTGAGAAGCTTTTGAGGTCAGGAACCACATTTTCTATATCTACTCGCGGAGTAAGCACTATATAAATATTGTAGCATGTGTGCAATTTAATTCACTTCAGGAAAAGGGTTAACAAGTAATTTCTGGACAGAAGTCATATGATTTGTCTGAAAAGGAAAAATGTCCCTTGTGGCAACTCAACTATAGATCAACAGATAACAGCTGGAGAACTTGCTTTTCTAATATAAAATAGTTTGGACTTACTAAAAGGATAATCAAATAAATATTTTTGTTCAGAAATAGTTTTGGACCCTAGGCTAGGAAATTAAATTATTTTTCTTTCTACCATAAAATGACCAATTCCTCAAACTAAATCTTCTCTCATCTCTTAAATCAACATTCATCAATTGAGTGATCCTTCCATCTTCTCAGTATATTGTAGAATATGGGTTTTACTATAATATGCATGTCAAAAATTAAAAAGACCAGATTTAGTGGGCCAATTAGTGGATACCACAACATATCAAACTTTGAAGGGGTCAAGAAGCAATATCATCATTTCCATTAAGGTTAATAAGTACAAGTCTACTAAAGAGACAAAGTACATGGATTGTATTTCTTGGTATGCAGAAAACAGAACCTAGACTGTTCAATAGCAAAACTGTCTTCTGATCTCTATCCTCCTTTTACTCTTTGATGTCTTCATTTCCTCAAATTTAGTGACTCCCTCCTTTATAATTTCCTCTTTTGAGCAAAAAAGTAATCTATCTGCATTTATAATTTACTCAAAACTCTAATTCCTTAATAAAATGGAAACCTGTTTTGAGGCAGTTGAATTCTATATGAATGTGTAACAACTCTCACTCTGCAGATGACAATATATGGATGCTGTTGCTTCAGCTGTTCCTGCTTTTGCTGCTTCTGCTGTTGCTGCTGCTGCTGAAATTGTAGCAAGAATTCTAAACTTCAAGGCAAAAGACTGTGTGAATCCTGCTTTCTGAGGTGTAACAATGAGTTTCAGGTTCCTAATTTATAAAATGAGACACAACACCCATTACTTCTTCTTATACTATATAGATTTGGTGTGGATAAAATAAACTGTACATCTTAAAATAGTTTTGTGTTGCTTCTGACATTATTATTAATACTTTGAACACTGGTTGTAGATATTGAAGAGTTAATAAAGAAGAGAAAAACACAAAAATGGGTGTCATTGAAATTAGTGTGAATTGCTACTTATTGCATGATTGCTAAATTCTACAACAATGTTTGTGTTATCATTCAATTTAATTTTGTTGTTAATTTATTTGATCAAAACACTAAACTCTACATGTGCTAAAATTTCCATAGTTTATTGCTCATTAAGAATGATCAGAATGCTGATTTTAGAATCAGAAAAGTGATGCCTTTTACTATGATTAGTTTGTGACCACATGAAGGTATCGGTGGGAATTAAAATTGTTCCACCTACAATAAAAGAGACTGAGGCAGAGTTCTGAGCCAAAGACATCTTATTAAAACATCCACGGTCCCTTTGCATGGGTTCTCAGATCTTTCTTACAATCTAAGATTACCCTTTCTTCAAGGGCTCTATTTAATAGAGGGTTAGATATTTGGACATTCAAAAATTGCTAAACAAAATACATAATAAGTTTTGTCATATAATGCATAAGCTAAAATAAGCAAAATAAAATGACAACAGGATCACAAGTTAGATGAAGCAAGGAATATCTCTACTATATAGGTGGTGACAAGTTAATCATAAGATAGTTGGCTGCTCATATTGGACAAGAAGGAATTCTCCAAAGGCGTGAAAATAATTTGAAGAACTTTCCATGTAGTTGAGCCACCTCTGCTACATTACACTTGGTCACCATGATAAGGAAAAACAAGGATATAGGATCCTTAGTTAATTTACTATGATTAAGCAAGTGAATTTAGAATCTTTAACTCACAGCTCTGGGGCCCAATATGCAAAATTTATAATCACTACCCTGACATAAAATCAAATTGATTAATACTGGTTTGTAATAGAGCCAGGATCCAAGATTGTTATTCATATCTCTTTGAGCCTCAATTTCCTTAAATAAAAGGTGAAGATAACATGATCTGTGTTTACCTTACAAGAATGTTATGAGATACAGTGAAATGGCACATACACAGTATCTCAAATGTTTTAGTGTTACACAAATGTCAGATGTTACTACTATTACTACTACTACTACTACTACTACTACTACTACTACTACTACTACTACGACTACTCATTCCAGTCCATGGCATTACAACAATGGGTTATTGTTGGAACATATGAGCAGCATATACAGGAGAGCAAGTTCATGGCTAGCAACAGCAAATTGTTCTATCTCTCCTAAATTATCAATCATCTACCAAAATGAATGAAGTTAAACCAATTTTAAAATATTGCTTATTCATATTCTCAAGAAGGTTATTACATAGTGTCTATTAATATTTCAGGAAACTATTAAATGGAAAACATTCTAATGAATATTCCAAGGATAATATCTGGACCTCTTAAGTTACAATTATTTAAAAGAAAATAAGAAGTTTTAAAATGATACACTATATAGGGCACATTGAAACACTTTAATCATTTGAAGGAGATTTAATATGCCACTGGCTAAAAATCAGTGGTGAGATTCCCTTTCAATAACTGAAATATAGGCAAATATTTTTTCCACACTTTCTATAATCTATTGTTATATCTTATCTTGAGCCATATGTGAAATGCTAACAAAAACTAAATTTACTTTTGTAGCAAACTTTGAAAGAATTCTCTTTCTCAAATAGTTTATATCACCTAGTTCAAAACAAACAAAGCAATGTGTTTGGTAAAAGATTATATGTATATACATAGATAATTCTGAGGTGACAGAATAGGTTAGAAAATTCTAAACACTCCAGATTTCCTCCACAAACAAGACAAAATAACACCTCGGGGCAAACACAGAACAATAAAGATAAAGAAGAATTGGAGTAGAATAGGAATTTGGTAGTTTGGGGACAACCTCTTAGGACAACCTGAGAATATCCAAAGAAACATCCCATGACTGAAGTTTGGCCCAAATGAATATGATACCTCCAGGCTGGCTTCATTGAAATAGTAAGTGATAAGTCCTAGGGCTAGCCAGATTGGGAAGTAGCCTTCTTTCCAGCAATGGGAATTTTCACCTTCTAGACCAGGGGTCCTCAAACTATGACCTGTGAGCCAGATGCGTCCACTGAGGACGTTTATGTGGCCCGTTAGGTTATGGCAAAATCAGACTGGGAGTGACTTTCGACCTAAACTTGAGTTAGCAATGCACACTTCCAGCACTGGGATGAGGTGGCAGAGACAGAGTGTGAGGTGATGCCAAGGTGAGGTGAGTTCCCAGGCCAGGGTGTATGGTGTGGGGAAGGGAGAGAGGTGCAGAGCCACCACAACAGACAGGCACAAGGGATGTACAGTGCATGCTGTGCATGTCACAGCCGCTACAGGGGGAATATATGGGCTGTGTCTGGTGTGCGGGTATAGTAACAGTTATCCCCGCTTCACTCTATCACTGTCATCATGCTGTAATGACAATGTAACGGCTTTCTCTCTAGGGCATGTTGCAGTACTGACTGCTATTGTCGCCCAGAGTCAGGCTCCTAGTACCAGGCCATGGCCCTGTATTCATAGTGACCTCATGTCTGGCTGTTGTGGTCATCAGTTTTATCACTGTGTGTATGTTCTGTAGTTTCATAAAGAGATGGAATATTGCTAACATATGTCATCACCTTATAATCAGTGGGGGTCTGACCTTAGTGCTCACCCACTTATCCTGAGTATGAGGGGCTGCAGAGCTGATGTATTGCTTCATCCCCCTCCAGATTCTTAAGGTCCCCAGACACTTGTGCAGCTTCAAGTTGCATGATGACCTCCCCCGGAAGCCCCAATGTACGATTTGTCAATGAAGCTCATTCTGCACATACAATATATCGCATAGTTATATACACATATGCAGAGTCTTGCCTGTGATTATGATGTTACAAGTGCAGCATGTATGATCACGCAGCGCTGGATCATGAGAATTGATCCCAGGATCCAGAGGAAGCCAGGGCATTTGGGAGGGCCGCCTGAGCAGTGACTTGTGTGCAGTGAAGGTCTGAAGTGGGAGAGAGAATGTGGGAAACGAAGGCATCACAGCACAGAGGCAGCTGGAGGAAGTTGGGCATTGCAGTCTGTATGTCTCTGTGAGGGCAAAGTTATTGCTGGTATATTACTTTTGTAGCATTGTATATACATATATATATATATGTGTGTATGTATGTAGTTTATTAATACCAATTTTGAATCCCTTAGAAATAATGATGTCAAGAAAAAGAAAAATTGACTTGGAGTGTAGGATTTTCAAAGAACGGTGGACTTACAATTACTTTTTCATGAAGTACAAGGAAAGAGCTGTATGTCTGATATGCCAGAATATAGTGTCTGTGTTCAAAGAATATAATTTGCATCAACACTATGATACTCAACATAAAAATAAATATGATTGTTTGGTTGGAGAAGTGAGAAAAGATAAAATATTAAAACTGAAAAATACATTGACAACTCAGCAAAATATTTTTGTGAAGCAGAAGCAGCTAAACATTTCATCACTGCAAGCAAGTTTTCAAGTTGCCAAGCTGATAGCATGCACTGGCAGACCATTTGTGGAGAGATAATTTGTTAAAGAATGCCTTCTTTCTGTTGCCAAAGAGATGTGTCCAGAGAAGGTCGATTTATTTGGTACAGTGAGTCTTTCAGGACCTACAATTACATGGAGGATTGAAGAAACGGGAGACAATCTGCATCAGCATTTGCAAAATTCAACAAAAAAAATTTCATATTTTTCCTTGGCACTTGATGAAAGCAATGATGTTCGTGATTCTGCACAACTTCTAATTTTTATTCGTGGGATGAATGATTATTTTGAAGATTTGCCATAGAAGAGCTTGCTGCACTGCAAAGCATCAAAGGAGCAACTAAGGAGAGGATAGCTATGAAAAGGTTTGCCAAACTAGGAATGGTTTGGAGCTGGACTGGGCTAAACTAGCCAGCATGACAACTGATGGTGCCCCTAGCATGGTGGGGTCTAAGAAAGGAGTAATTGCTCGCATTAACCAAGAGATGGACAAACATAACCATTCTCATCCAATAGCCATACACTGCCTCATCCACCAACAAGCACTGTGTAGTAAATCACTGTTATGAAAATTGTGGTACCTTATGTTAACTTCATTAGAGCTAATGCAATAAATCACAATTTCAGGAATCTCTGTCTGAGCTAAATGTTGAGTATGAAGATGTTCTATATCACACAGAACTCCATTGGCTGAGTCAAGAGAGAGTTTTGATACATTTCTATGACTTACTTCTACAGATTACAACTTTTTCTGCTTTCAAAAAACAAAGAAATACCAGAGCTCAGTGATCCAGAATGGAAATGGCACCTTGCCTTTCTGACAGATGTAACAGAGCTACTTAACAACTTCAATATGCAACTTCAAGGAAAGGGGAAGCTCATCTGTGATATGCAATCACATGTCAAAGCATTTGAAGTAAAATTAGGCCTCCTTATCAAACAAGTGAAGGAGGAAAACTTCTGCCATCTCTCCCCAATTCACCAATTCAAAATCTGTTAGCAGAAAAACCACTGATTACATTTCCAAACAAAACATGTGTGGATTCATTGGAAAAATTTCAAAAGGAGTTCCACTTTAGATTTAAAGAGCTTCATCTTCATGAACAGGATACAGCTTTTCCGTAACTCATTTTCTATTGACATTGAAAATGTGGATACAATTTACCAAATGGAACTGGCTGAACTGCAGAACTGTGACTCTCTGAAAGATGCTTTCAAGTCAAGCAGCCTTCATAATTTCTATGCATCTCTCCCCTCTGAGACATATCCTCATCTCAGGAACCATGCACTCAAAATGGCAACAATCTTTGGCAGCACTTATGTCTATGTCTAGAATGAAACATTTGAAATCTCCAATCAGATCAAGACTAATGGATGCACACTTGCATCACTTGTTATGACTAGCAGTGACAAATATGGAACCAGACATTGACCATCTCATTAGCCAAAAGCAGACCCATAGTTCCCATTGAAATTCTGGTAAGTTTGTTGATTTAACTTTACTTCATTTTAAATATTGTATTTGTTCCAATTTTGTTTCTTCACTTCAAAATAAGATATATGAAGTATGCATAGAAATTTGTTAATAGTTTTTTGTTTTTACTATAGTCTGGCCCTCCAACAGTAAATTGGTCCCCTATTTAAAAAGTTTGAGGACCACTGTCCTAGACAGTATGGAGAATGGGAGCACCTGAGTGGCAGAAGATTGATAAGGATGATAAGGGATGCCAGGACAGCTGTGCTGCCAAGCTGTAGCCTTAGGCAAGAAGGAATAAGTACATGATTAGTAAGTGCAGAAGGAAGGCAAATATGCTGCTGGCTATGGATACTTGAAAGAGGGTAGAATTCATAGTTTTGATATCATGTCAGATTGGAGAACTTAAGACCTGAGGCTAGAATCACCATTCCCCCACACTTCAGCACTAGAAGTGATTATAGTAACAAGCTGTTATATATATATATATATATATATATATATATATATATATATATATATTTTTTTTTTTTTTTTTAAATGAGCAAGTAAAAGAGAAAGAACTCAATCATAAAAGGTTACTATGGGGAAACAGGAAACTGAGGTTCCTCTTCAAAGGAGGACACTAAAGCAAAAAAAAAAAAAAAAAAAAGCCTTTCCTACCCCAAAAGTAACATAAAATGATCACCTATCCAAAGAAAATTCATAGAGGAACCAAAAAAAAGACTTTAAAAAACAAAAGAAAGAGATCGATAATTTTAAAAATAAGAACAATGTAGAGAGGCACAGCCAAGACAGGCAGACACTCCAAATTACTTTAAATAATGATTCTACATGAATTTTGGAGCATCAAAACACCCCAAAAGACAGAGTAGAATATTTTCCAACCAAAAGCAATTTAGAAGGTCTGCAGATAAAGGTGGGAGTCCTCCTGAAGTCCTAGTGCAAGCTGCGCTAGCATAGCCCCAGTCCTGGCCCTAGCTGTGTTCCTATGCCACTAAAGCAGGAACAGATTGAATCAGTAGCATCACTGGCATTTTCTAGACCTCTCATCTTAAAGACGTCAAAGAAGACTTGAAAGGTCAGCAGAAAAGATCTGTGGAACTAGAGTGGGAGTCCAGCACACAATCCCAGCATAGGCTGTGCTACCACAACCCCAGTCCCAGCATCAGCAGAGCAGGACTCTGCTGCATTATTTCACTAGATCTTACAGTTATAATAGGTCAGGAACACTCCTAACAGCTCTAGGGCAAAAAAGAGCGCTTTTTATCAGATACCACAGTGGTCCTCAAACTTTTTAAATAGAGGGCCAGTTCACTGTCCCTCAGACTGTTGGAGGGCCGAACTTATTAAAAACAAAAACATATACTCTGTCTCCGCCATAACCTGGCGGGCTGCATAAAAGTCCTCAGAGGGCTGCATCTGGCTCTTGGGCTGTAGTTTGAGAAACCGTGCTAAAAGCATCTCTAAGAACAGCTGCAAAAAAAAAAAAAAAAAAAAAAAAAAACCTTGAAGCCTGGGACAATGCATCCTCTACCCTGAAAACAGTGCCCTAATTTTTAAATTAAGTGATAGACTAGGAACATGAGCAGATAACAGAAAACAAAAATTCTGATCATAAAAAGTTACTATGGTGACAAGGAAGATTAAAACAAAACACACACACACACACACACACACACACAAACACACAATCAAAAGAAGATAAAGTCAAAACTCCCACATGAAAAGCCTCCCAAAAAGAATAAGACTTTTCTCAGGCCATGGAATAGTTTAAAAGCGATTTGAAAATAAAGTTAAAAGAAACAAAGGAAAAATTAGAAAAATAATTAAGAGAGTTGCAAAAGGAAATACAAAAAGCTAACTAGGAGGAAAATGATGTAAAAAGCAAATTGGCCAATTGGGAAAAGAGATACAAAAGTTCACTGAGAAAAATAATTACTTAAAAATTAGAATTGAGCAAATGGAAGCCAATGACTTCAACAAAAATCAAGATACAATAAAAGAAAAATCGGGGAAAATGGGGAGAAGTGGTATATGAAGTATCTCATTGGAAAAACAACTGACCTAGAAAATAAATCCAGGAGAGATCATTTTAAAATATTCATCTACCTGAAATTCATGGTCAAAATTAAAAAAAAAAAAGCCTGGACATCACTTTTCAAGAAATTATGAAGGAAAATACACCTAATATTTTAGAAGCAGATGGTAAAATAGAAACTAAAATAATCCACTGATCACATCCTGAAAGAGATCCCAAGATGAAAACTCCCAGGATTATTATAGCCAAATTCCAGAACTCTTAGATAAAAAACATTGCAAACATCCAGAAACAATTCAAGTATAGTGTAGCTACTGTCAGAATAAAGCAAGATTCCACAGTTTTTACATTAAAGGATAACAAAGCTTAGAATGTGATATCCTAGAGAACAACGGAAATAGGATTACAACCAAGAATCACCTACCCAACAAAACTCAGAATAATCCTTCAGAGGAAAAAGTGTTCATTCAATGAAGTAAAGATTTTCAAGCATTTGTGATGCAACGATCAGGGCTGAATGGGATATTTGATTTTCAAATAGAGGACTCTAGAGAAGCATAAGGTAATCATGAAACTAATATCATTAGGGACTTAATAAGGTTTATCTGATTACATTAAAATTTTTCATTATTATGAAAGTTAGAAGAATTACATATAGACAAAGGACACAGGTATAAATTGAATATGGAAATATAATATCTTTTCAAAAAAGGTGAACTTAAGGGTTGAGAGAGAAATGAACTAGGAGAAAAGGAAAGAAAGAAGTGGAATAGTGTAAATTATCTGCCATAAAAAAAGGCAAGAGGAGCAGCTAGTTGCTGAAGTGGATAGAAGTTGATTCAGCCCTGAAGTCAGGAGGATCTGAGTTCAAATCTGACCCCAGACAGGTAACATTTCCTAGCTGTGTGACCCTTGGCAAAGTAACTTAACCCCAATTGCCTCAGCAAAAAATAAATTAATAAATAGAAAGAGAGAGAGAGAGGAGAAAGAAAAAGCTTTTACAGTGGAGTGAAAGAGGGGGATGAGAAGGAGAGGAGACTGTCATCAGAAATGGCAAAAAAAGGAAATAATATACATACTTAATATGGGAATCAAATTCAATTCTATCCTGCAGGAAAATGAGGGGATTGGGTTACTAGAGGGGAGGGAAAGTAATAAAAGAGATGATAGTGGTCAGTAGCAAAACACTTTTTGAGAATGGACAGGGTGAAAGGTAGAGAGAATATTTGGGGGAAATAGCAATAGAAATTGTAGAAAAAGAATTTTAAATCAAATTTCTTTGAAAAAGCCTCATTTCAAACACAGTGGGAACTGAGTCACATTTATAAGAAAAGAGCCATGCCCCATCAAAAGATATGATCCAAGGGGCGGAGCCAAGGTGGCAGAGAAGATACAAGCAAATTTGTAAGCTCCCTTCTTTCCTCAATACCAATTAGTTAAATCAGCCTCAAAAATAACACTGGACTGATAAAAACCACAAGGATTAGAAGCACAACTTACCAGCTGAAGAGAATCTGGAATTTCAACAGAAAAGGTCGGTTCCAAGGGGAGGAAAAAAAGATCAGCACAGACAGGGTTAGTTGCTAGCACACTGTGCCAAATGGGCTGGAAAGAACTCTGGCATCAGAGAAGCCACTGAGATAGAGGAATCTGGCACAAGCTGTTAGCTCTTCTCTGCTTATAAAACAGCAGATCAGAAGAGAAAACAAGCCACTTTAAAATATAAAGCCAGATCCTAAATCCACCCCAATCTGGAAATGACCTAACAAATCTCAGCATGGCTGTGCAGCCGCCTTTTACTGCCCAGGGCTTCTCCTTGGGGTAGTTGAGAGCCTGAACAGCGGGGGACACAGCCCAAGGCAGCCACTAATCCACATAGTGCAGGGCTCAGCCTGAGGGAGTGGAATTCTAGCAGCAGTGGAATTCCCAGAGAAGTGGAACTCCCAGAGAAGCAGAACCTTTGAAGTAGGGACTTCCTGGAAGACACTTCTGGTTTGAGCACAAGGGCTTTTCAGGTCAGCTGCTAATATCCACAGCCCCATGGGAGGCATTGGCAGGGGTTTGTGACGCTTTCACTGTTCAGCCTTAAACCTCAGAGCAGTTGCTAGGCCACACAGCGGGGTCCTTCACTGGGCACTCCTCGAAATTGCAGTACTACCTCTGAGTCATTTCTGGGGAGAGGGAAGGGGAACTCTCTCCCAGAGCTCTCTCTTAGCTCAGGCACAGGACTCACTGCATCCATCCAGTCTGGGAGGAAGATGGTAAATAAACATTTTACTCCAAGGGAAAATCCCAACAGATTTTTAACAATGAGTAAGAAGCTGAAGAGAATGATTGAAACCTTCTATACAGAGAAAGAGCGGGTATTCAACCCTGAGGAAGCTAACAGCAGACAGTCTCCAGATAACACCCTAAAATGATACCTGCCCCCCATCACATAACTCTCTTCTAGAAGAGCCTATTAAAAAGTTAAGAGAGTTTGAAGAAAAATGGGGAAAGGAAAGAGAAGATATGATAGAGAATAAAAATGTCCTGAAATTTGAGTTGGAAAAAATAAACAATTCACAGGAGGTGCAGGGAAACAAAATTTGTGAATTACAAAAGGTTAAAAAATCACAGGAAAGTAGGAATAGTGAATTGGAAATAGAAAATAACTCACTTAAAAAATTAGTGAAATGGAAAAAAGTCAATAGAGCAAAATAATTCATTTAAAAACTCAATTGGGCATATACAAAAATAACTAAAAAATGTGAATGAAGAAAATAACTCATTAAAAATCAGGACTGAACAAATAGAAATGAATGATTCATTGAGAAACCAAGAATTAGTCAAACAAAAAAAAATGAAAAAGTGGAAAAGAATGTCAAATACTTCCTGGGAAAATCTATAGACCTGGAAAATAGATCTAGGATAGATGATGTGAGGATCATTGGACTTTCTGAAAATTATGATCAAAAAAGAGCCTAAATTCTATTTTACAGGAAATTATAAAAGAGAACTGTCCAGAGATAATAGAAACAGAAGGGAAAATAGGCGTTGAAAGAATTCATTGAACATCATTTGAAAAACACCCTAAAAAAAGAACTCCACAGAACATTGTGGCTAACAGAACTACCAAACTAAGGAAAAAATATTGCAAGCAGCTAGGAAAAAACAATTCATATATCAAGGTGCCACAATAAGGGTCATGAAAGATCTGGCTGCCTCCACATTGAAGGATCAAAAGGGCTGGAACCTGATATTCCGAAAGGCAAAAGAACAAGGATTGGAACCAAGATTAAACTACCCAGCTAAGTTTAGCATTTTCTTCCATGGAAGAAGATGGACATTTAATAAAACAGGGGAATTCCATTTGTTTCTAAGAATAAAACCAGACTTAAACGAAAAATTTGAACTACATCCACAAGAATGAAGAGAAGCAGTAAAAGTTAAAAAGAACTCTTGAGAACTATATCTCTGTTGTGGATATACAAAAAGTCCACATGGATAATTTCATTTTACTGATATAATATTAAAAAAAAAAAAGGGAAGTAGTAAAGGGAAGGGGATAGTATCAGAAAAAGGGGAAGGAGAGATAAAAAGAGGGAAAGTACATCCCAGGAAGAGGCATAGAAAATCTACCACATCTGAGGGAATTTAGAGAAGGGGAGAAACATTGTGTGAATCTTACTCTCATCAGAGTAGGCTCAAAGAATAAATACTTTTCATTTTGTTTTTCAGAGAATTCTCTCTCACCTCATTAAAAGGGGGAGAGGAAAAGGGAAAAAGGAAAAGGGGAATAAGGGAATGATACAAGAAAGGGGAAGGGACTTAAAAGGAGGGGGGAGGGATATTAAGAATGGAGGGCTGCGTGTCACAAGTGGGGTCTATAAATTAAATAGTGGGAAAGGGGTTCAGGGGGGTCAAGGGAAAAAAAGTATAATCAGGGGATAATATGATGGCAGGAAATACAGAATTAGTAATTTTGACTGTAAATGTGAATGGGATGAACTCTCCCATTAAACAGAGGCGGATAGCAGACTGGATCAAAATTCAGAACCCTACAATATGTTGTTTACAGGAAACACACTTAAAGCAGGGAGATACATACAGAGTAAAGGTAAAAGTTTGGAGAAGAATCTATTATGCTTCAGGTAAAGCCAAAAAAGCAGGGGTTGCCATCTATATCTCAGATCAAGCAAAAGCAGAAACTGATCTAATTAAAAGAGATAAGGAAGGAAACTATATCCTGCTAAATGGTAGCATAGACAATAAAGCCATATCAATACTAAACATATATGCACCAAATGGTATAGCATCTAACTTCCTAAAGGAAAAGTTAAGAGAGTTACAAGAAGAAGTAGACAGCAAAACTATAATAGTGGGAGATCTCAACATTGCACTCTCAGAATTAGATAAATCAAACCACAAAACAAATAAGAAAGAAATTAAAGAGGTAAATAGAACACTAGAAAAACTAGGTATGATAGACCTTTGGAGAAAACTGAATGGTGATAGAAAGGAGTATACTTTCTTCTCAGCAGTTCATGGAACCTATACAAAAATTGTCCATATATTAGGACATAAAGATCTCAAAATTAAATGCAGGAAGGCAGAAATAGTAAATGCCTTCTTCTCAGATCAGAATGCAATAAAAACTACATTCAATAAGAAGTTAGGGGCAAATAGACCAAAAAGTAATTGGAAACTGAATAATCTCATCTTAAAGAATGACCGGGTAAAACAGCAAATTATAGAAATAATTAATAATTTCACTCAAGATAATGACAATGATGAAACATCATAACAAATTTTAGCTGGGATGCAGCTAAAGTGGTAATAAGGGGAAATTTTATATCTTTAGAGGCTTATTTGAACAAAATAGAGAAAGGGAAGATTAATGAATGGGGCCTACAACTTGAAAAGCTAGAAAAAGACGAAATTAAAAGCCCCCAACCAAAAACAAAACTTGAAATACTAAAATTAAAAGGAGAAATCAATACTATTGAAAGTAAAAAAAAATTATATTAATAAATAAAACCAAGAGATAGTTTTATGAAAAAGTCAATAAAATAGATAAACCTTTGGTAAATCTGATCAGAAAAAAGAAAGAGGAAAATCAAACTGTTAGTCTTAAAAATGAAAAGGGGGATCTTTCTACCAATGAAGAGGAAATTAGAGAAATAATAAGGAGTTACTTTGCCCAAATTTATGCAAATAAATTTGATAACTTAAGTGAAATGGATGACTACCTCCAAAAATATAGGCTTCCTGGATTAACAGAGGAGGAGATAATTTGCTTACATAGTCCCATTTCAGAAAAAGAAATAGAACAAGCTATTAATCCCCAGGAAAAAATCCCCAGGACCAGATGGATTTACATGTGAATTCTACCAAACATTTAAAAAACAATTAGCCCCAATATATTATAAAAACCAATATATTATAAAAACCCAATATATTATAAAAATTATATTATATTATATTATATAAACTATTTGAAAAAATAGGGGATGAAGGAGTCCTACCAAACTCCTTTTATGACACAGACATGGTATTGATACCTCAACCAAGTAGAATGAAAACTGAGAAAGAAAACTATAGACCCAATTTCCTTAATGAATATTGATGCTAAAATCTTAAATAAGATATTAGCAAAAAGACTTCAGAAAATCATCCCCAGGATAATACATTATGATCAAATAGCATTTATACCAGGAATGCAGGGCTGGTTTAATATTAGGAAAACTATTAGTATAATTGACCATATTAATAATCAAATTAATAAAAACCATATGATCATCTCAATGGATGCAGAAAAAGCATTTGATAAAATATAACATCCATTCCTACTTAAAATGCTTGAGAATATAGGAATGAATGGACTATTCCTTAAAATAGTCAAGAGCATATATTTACGACCGTCAGTAAGCATAATATGTAATGGAGATAAACTGGAACCTTTCCCAGTAAGATCAGAAGTGAAACAAGGTTGCCCACTATTTCCATTACTATTCAATATTGTATTAGAAATGCTAGTCTTGGCAATAAGAGTCAAGAAAGAGATTAAAGGAATAAGAGTAGGTAATGAGGAAATCAAACTGTCACTCTTTGCAGATGATATGATGGTATACTTAGAGAACCCCAGAGATTCTAATAAGTTATTAGAACTAATTTAGAACTTTAGCAAAGTTGTTGGATACAAAATAAATCCACATAAATTTTCAGCATTTTTATACATCACCAACAAAATGCAACAGCAAGAGATACAAAGAGAAATTCCATTCAAAACAAATGTCAAGAGTATAAAATATTTGGGAATCCATCTACCAAAGAAAAGTCAGGAATTATATGAGAAAAATTACAAAACACTTGCCACAAAAATAAAGTCAGATTTAAATAATTGGAAAGACATTCAGTGCTCGTGGATAGGCCAAGCGAATATAATAAAGATGACAATACTCCCCAAACTAATCTATTTATTTAGTGCTATACCAATCAGACTCCCAAGAAACTGTTTTAATGACTTAGAAAAAAATAACAACAAAATTTATATGGAAGAACAAAAGGTCGAGAATTTCAAGGGAATTAATGAAAAAAAAGTTAGATGAAGGTAGTCTATGTGTACCTGATCTAAAGCTATATTACATAGCAGCAGTCACCAAAACCATTTGGTATTGGCTAAGAAATAGACCAGTCGATCAGTGGAACAGATTAGGTACAAAGGACAAAAAAAGGTACAACTATAGTAATCTAGTGTTTGACAAACACAAAGATACCAACATTTGGGATAAAAATTCATTATTTGAAAAAAAAACTGTTGGGAAAACTGGAAATCAGTATGGCAGAAATTAGATATGGATCTACACTTAACACTATATACCAAGATAAGGTCAAAATGGGTCCATGATTTAGGCATAAAGAATGAGACCATAAATAGATTAGAGGAACAGAGGATAGTGTACCTTTCAGACCTGTGAAGGAGGAAGGAATTTATGACCAGAGGAGAACTAGAGATCATTATTGATCACAAAATAGAAGATTTTGATTAGATCAAACTAAAAGGCTCTGCACAAACAAAACTAATTCAAACAAGATTAGAAGGGAAGTAACAAATTGGGAAAATATTTTTACAGTTAAAGGTTCTGATAAAGGCTTCATTTCCAAAATATAGAGAGAACTGACCCTAAGTTATACAACTTCTGGGCTTATATCGCAAAGAAATACTAAAGAAGGGAAAGGGACTTGTATGTGCCAAAATGTTTGCAGCAGCTCTTTTCATAGGGGTTGGAAACTGGAAAATGAATAGATGTCCATCAATTGGAGAATGGTTGGATAAATTATGCTACATGAAGGTTATGCAATATTATTGCTCTGTAAGAAATGACCAGCAGGAAGAATACAGAGAGGTTTGGAGAGATTTCCATGAACTGATGCTGAGTGAAAAGAGCAGAACCAGAATATTACTATACACTTCAATAACAATACTGTATGAAGATATATTCTGATGGAAGTGGATATCTTCAACATAAAGGAGAACTAATTCACTTCCAGTTGATCATGATGGACAAAAACAACTACACCCAGAGAAGGAACAATGGGAATTGAATGTAAACTGTTAGCACTTCTGTCTTTCTACCCAGGTTACTTATACCTTCGGAATCCAATTTCTTTTTTCTCATTTAAATCCTATATATATATATGTATATATATTTTTATAATATTATCCCTTGTATTCATTTTTCCAAATTATCCCCCCTCTACTCCCTCCCCCCAATGACAGGCAATCCCATACATTTTACATGTGTTACAATATAACCTAGATACAATACATGTGTGTAAATACCATTTTCTTGTTACACAATAAGCATTAGATTCTTTGGAATCCAATTCTTAACATGCAACAAGAAAATTGGATTTGCACATATATATTGTATCTAGGTTATACTGTAACACATGTAAAATATATGGGATTGCCTGTGTGTGTGTGTGTGTGTGTGTGTGTGTGTGTGTGTGTGTGTATGTATGTGTGTGTGAACTTCCTTCTCAGGGCAAAAATAATTGGAAATTTATGAGATGCCCACAAGTTGGTAAGGAGGAATAAAATGGGGTATATGTTAGTGATAGAATATTATTGTTGTATGGGAAATGATGAGCATGATGCTCTCCGAAGGGGGGAAAAACACTAGAAAGTCCTCCTTGAACTCAAACAAAGTGAAATGTGCTGTATAGAAAGTATAAGTAATGTTCTGGAATGACCACCTGTAAATGATTTGCTATTTTCAGCAGTATAATGATTCATGATTACTCTGAAGCATATATGATGAAAAATCCTATGCATACCCAGACACAGAATGGGACTGATTTTATCTGAATACAGATTGAAACATATTCTCTCTCTTTATCTCTTTCTCTCTGTCTCTCTGTCTCTCTGTTTTTCTTGTTTTTTTTTTTTTTTTTTTTTTTTTTTTTTTTTTTTTTTTTTTGGTGAGTGGGAGATCTTTGTTTTCTTTCACTAGATGACTTTTGTGTAAATATTTTCTGAAACTTCACATGTGGTTTCTTAATGGTGGATGAGGTGGGGAATAAGGGAGGAAACCTGGAACTCAAAGACTTTAATAACAAATGTAAAAACATTTTTAAAAAATTTTTTTTTGTAGTGGCAAGGAACTGGAAAATGATTGGATGCTCGTCAGTTGGTGAATGGCTGAATAAGTTATATTATATGAATGTTATAGAATATTATTGTTCTATAAGAAATGATCATCAGGATCATTTCAGAAAGCCCTGGAGAGACCTACATGAACTGATGCTAAGTGAAATGAGCAGAAATAGGACATCATTGTATATGGCAACAAGAAGATTATATGAAGAGCAAATCTAATGGACATGATGACTCTATTTAAGTATTTTATTTCTTTTTCTGTTAATCCAGAAAATATATATATATATATATATATATATATATATATATATATATATATATACATATATATGTATATATACATATATATATATATTCATCAATTTCTCTTATATTATCAGATTTATTGGCACAAATTTGAGCAAAATAGCTTCTAATTATTGCTCTAATTTCCTCTTATTTGGTGGAAAGTTCACACTTTATATTTTTGATACTAGTATTTTAATTTTCTTTCATTTTCTAATCAAATTAACTAAAGATTTATCTATTTTGTTGGATTTTTCATAAAACTGACTAACTTTTGTTTATTAGTTCAATAATGTTCTGACTTTCAATTTTATTAAAATCTCCCTTTTTATTTTCAGAATTTCCAATTTGGAAATTAATTGGAGGTTTTTAATTTGTTCTTTTTCTAGCTTTATAGTTGCATGCCTACTTCACTGATCTTCTCTTTTATTCAAGTAAGCATTTAGAGATATAAAAATTTCTCTAAGAACTATTTTGGTTCTATTACATAAAGTTTGGTGTGTTGTCTCATTATTGTCATTTTCTTGGATGAAATTATCGATTGTATCTATGATTTGTTGTTTTACCTATCTATTCTTTAGGATTAGATAATTTAGTTTCCAATTAATTTTTGGTCTATTTTTCTCTGACCATTTATTGCATGTAATTTTTATTATATCATGATCTGAAAAAGATACATTTACTATTTCTGTCTTTCTGCATTTCATTTTGAAGTTTTTATGCTCTAATAAACAATCAATTTTTGTGTAGGGTTCATGTACTGCTGAGAAAAAGGTATATTCCTTTCTGTACCCATTCATTTTTCTCCAAAGGCTTATTATACCTAACATTACTAAAATTCTATTTATCTGCTTAACTTCTTTCTTGTTAATTTTGTGGTTTGATTTATCTTGTTCTGATAGAGTGAGGTTGATATCCTACACTAATATAGTTTTAATGTATATTTCTTAATGTTCTCTTAAATTCTCCTTGAGGAATTTGGATCCTATAGCACTTGCTGCATATATGTTTAGGACCAATAGTAACCTTTAGCAAGATGTGATGTCCTGTTTTATCTCTTTTAATTGGATCTATTTTTTGCTTTTGCTTTATCTGGCATCAGGATGACTACCCCTGCTTTGTTTGTTTGTTTGTTTGTTTACTTCAACTGAAACATAAGATTCTATTCCAGCTTTTTACCTTTTCTCTGTATGTATTAGTCTGCTTTAAATGTACTTCTTGTAAACAACATATTGTAGGACTCCAGTTTTTAATGCAGTCTGCCATCTGCTTCTGTTTTGTGGAAGATTTCATCCCATTAACATTCACAGTTAAATTTACTAATTGTATTTCCTGCCATCATATTTTCCCTCATTTATACTTATCTCTTTCTTTAACCTTAGCTTCTTATCACCACCTCCTTCAATCATCCCTCCCCTTTTACAGACCCTCCCCCCTTTCTGATCCCTTTCCCCTTGTTCTTCTTTTCTTCCTTCTATTGGCCTTCCTCTTTCCTTTCCTCTTTTTCCTCCTACTTCCCTAAAGAGTGTGACAAGTTTCTCTGTCAAACTAAAAATGCCTCATAATCTGTCTTTTGACTTTAGGATTTCAAAGTAGTTTTACTTAATAATTTCTTAAAATAAGATATTTATGCTTTAAAAAAATCATCGCTTTCAGGTGTACAATAATTCATAAATTGTTTGTCCTCCAGTTTTATTCCAGTTCAGTTTCTTTTTTCCAATAAGATATTTCACATTTTCTTCACTTTTAATTCTTGATTATCTTATGGAGAGTGTTTCTATTTATCTAATTCTAATTTTAAGGGATTATGTTCCTTAGTGAAGAAGTTTAGCACAAGTTTCTTTATTAAACTGTATATGTCTGATATTCTCTCTGTAAGCCAACTCCACACAATGCTCATACTCACTTTTTTTCCTTTTGTAACAGGTGTGTTTTTTGCCTCTTCATGTGATGTGATTTATTCCATTTTACCTCCCCTTTCCTCTTCTTCCATTAAAATCTCTTTCTACCCCATTTTCTTTTTTTTGTTATCATCACAGTAAAGTTAAATTATACCTACAGCCTCTAAGTATACTACTAACAAAGATACAGCTCTCAAGAGTTAAACATATCATTTTCCCATATAAAGATGTAAGCATTTTAAGCTTTAAAAAGTTTTCTTTCTTCCTTTTTTACCTTTCTATGCTTCTCTTGAATTCTATATTTGAAGATCAATTTTTCTGTTCATCTCTGGTCTTTTCATTAGAAATAGATGAGAATCCTCTATTTCATTGAATGTTCATCTTTTTCCCTGAAAGATAATGCTTAATTTTGTTGGATAGTTGGCTATTGTTTATAGTACTAGTTCCTTTACTCTGCAGAATATCATATTCTAGGCCATTTGATCCTTTAATATGGAACCTGCTGGGTCCTGAATAATCTTAAGTGTTGCTTCCTGATACTTGAATTGTCTCTTTCTGGCTTTTTGAAGTATCTTCACCTTGATTTGATAAGTCTTAAATTTAAATTTAGCTATAATATTCCCTTGGAGTCTGTATTTTGGGATCTAATTCAGGAGGTGATTGGTGGATTCTTCCAATGAGTATTTTTATCCTCTGGTTCTAGGACACTAGGGCAGTTTCATCTGATAATTTCTTGAAAGATGTTGTCCAGGTTGTTGTTTTTTTTTTTTTTTCCCATTGTGGCTTTCAAGTAGTCCAATAATTCTTAGATTCTCTCTCTTGGATTTATTGTCCAAATCAAATGTTTTTTCCAATAAGCTATTTCACATTTTCTTTTACTTTTTTCAGTTTATTTATTTATTTATTTTTTTGGTCTGACTTGACTGATTGTTACTGTCACATTGATACATTCACTTCCATTTGTTCCATTCTAATTTTTAGTGAATAATTTTCTTCAGTCAGCTTTTTCAATCTCCTTTTGTATATGGTCAATTGAACTTATAAAAAGGCTGTTCTGTTGATTAGATTTTTTTTTTCATTTCAAAAATTGTTTTTCAAGGAGTTGTTCTCCCTCCCCCCCCCACCCATTTTATCAAAATTATTTTTTATGGAGTGATTTTCTTCAGACAGTTTCTGTTAGGTTCTTACTAAGTGCTAATGAGATAATGAGACCAAGTGCTTAGTAGGCACTTAACAATTTTCTAGTTCTGGCCTTTCCTGGGAGTTTGACTTGTGAATTCCTGGGGAAGAGCTTGCATGCTTAGGAGGAGCAAGTTCATTGGTTGAAGTAACTCTTCCCAGAAGCCCTTGCATTATCCCACGCCCATTCTCTGGGAGGATAAAGGGGCAGCTCTGGAGGAAAAAGGGACTCTGCTCTAGACAGACTTGAGGCTGCTCTCTGCAGGAAGGGAAGTCGGCTCTCTACAGGAAGAAGAATCTGTCCGAGAGATTTGAGTTGACACAGCAGTTCTACTCCCAGAGAGCAATCGGCAGCTTCTGGAGACAACAGCACGTTACAAGTTTCTGTGTTTCCTTTTCAAGAATTGTCATTTCCTTTCCCCATTCTTCTTCTAATACTTTTTAAGATCCCTTTTGAGAATAAAAAATAAAATAGAAAAATTGGGAAATAATAACAAGGTTATTGTGAGGATCAGATGAGATGGTATTTGTAAAGCATATAGTAGATAGTTAATAAATGCTTGTTTGTTTCAAAAAAGAGATTCTTTTTTAATACTTTCAAGAGAACTTTATGAGATAGAGAACAACTTATATCACCTTTTGAGACTTCATCTGGAGATGTTTTGACTTTAGTATCCTCAGGGTTTGAAATTTGTTCTTCTCTGTCTCTAGAAAAACTATCTATAGTCAGAGGTCTTTTTGCTTTTTTGTATGAAGATGTATTCTGATGGAAGTGGATATCTTCAACATAAAGAAGATACAACTCACTTCCAGTTGATCAATGATGGACAGAAACAACTACACCCAGAGAAGGAACACTGGGAAGTGAATGTAAATTGTTACCACTACTGTAGTCTATCTACCCAGGTTACTTATACCTTCGGAATCTAATACTTAACATGCAACAAGAAAATGGGATTTACACACATATATTGTATCTAGGTTATACTGTAACACATGTAAAATGTATGGGATTGCCTGTCATCAAGGGGAGGGAGTAGAGAATTTGGAAAAATGAATACAAGGGATAATGTTTAAAAAAATTACTCATGCATATATACTGTCAAAAAATATAAATAAATAAGAATAAAACAAAAAAATAAAGAAAAAAAAGAGAGAGAAAGAGAGAGAGAGAGAAAGAGAGAGAGAGAGAGAGAGAGAGAGGAGGGGGAGAGAGAGAGAAGAGAGAGACAGAGAGACAGAGAGAGAAAGAGAGAGAGAGAGAGAGAGAGAGAGAGAGAGAGAGAAAGAGAGAGAGAGAAAGAGAGAGAGAGAGAGAGAGAGAGAGAGAGAGAGAGAGAGAGAGAGAGAGAGAGAGATCTCTTTTGAATTCTTACAAGAGAACCTTCTGAGTTGAAGCCCAACACATATCACCTTTAAGATTTCTTCTGGAGATGTTTTGACTTTAGTGTCCTCAGGGTTTCAGGTCCTTATCAAAATATCTATCTATGGTCAGAGCTCTTTATACTTATTTCCTCACATTTAAAGGTTCAGGTCTGCTGTTAGGTCAAAGGGGAGATTGTCTCAAGCTTCCTCTATAGATGACATTGTCTTCATGCTCCCCTGGGCCAGTGCTGCCTGCTTCCTTCTCATGCTGGGTGGGTATGGACAAGTCCCATTTGTCATGCTGGGTTTCAGGGGCTCACCAATTATCCTCTGTAGTTGTGTTGATGGTCTTATAGCTAATCTGCTGATCCACTGGCTTCTAAATCAGGACAAAGTAGGAAATGCTGCTCTGCTTTGATTATGAGCCTCCCAGTAGATTACCGAAGCCTACAGAAGCCTCTCCTCCTTGGGTCTCCCTGAACTGTGCTATGCTGGATTGATATCTATGGTGGGCTGAAATCCATTTTCCGACTTCCCTATGCCTTACATTATTTCTCTTTCTGCCCCATTTAGAGAGACTCTTCCTCATGTTCCTCTAAAATATCTTCTGCTGAAAATTTCTTATTCTCCAAAATTTTGTGAGTTCTGTCACTCCAAAACCTTTTTTCAGAGCCATAATCTGGTATTGATCTGAGGGAAGAAAGGAAGATCTCAAAGAAAAACATATCTGCTCTCAGTCGTCTTGATTCTGCACCTATCTTTTAAAAAAATGATTAAAGTAAGGGGTGAGATAGGAATATGCTGAGAAAGAGGGAAAGGGAGAAGTGTAATGATGCAAATTATCTGCTATAATAAAAAGAAGCAAGAGAAAGTGTTTATATTGGATGGGAAGGGAGGACAGGGAAAGTGAGTGAACCTTACTCTCATCAGAATTGGCTCAAATAGGAAATAACATACATATTTAATAGGGGTATCTATCTTATGCAGGAAAATAGGATTGCAAAAAGTATTGCAAAAGTAAATGGGATATGGGAAGGGAGGAGGGTAATAAAAGAAAGGTCATATTGAGGGAGAGAGTGATTAATAGCAAAACACTTTTCAGGAGGGATAGGGGGAAAGGAGAGAGAATAAATGGGGGGGGAAATACAATTAATGATAATAATTATAAAAAAATGAAGCAAGTATCACTGAAAAGTCCTCATTTTTCAAAAATAGAAAGAACTGAGTCAAATTTATAAAAAATAAAAGCCATGCTCCAACTGATAAAAAAATCAAAAAATATGATTTGTGCCCAAAGGGCTATAAATTCATGCATAGCTTTTGACCTACCAATACCACTAGTAGGCATAAATATCAAAAGAGATAAGGAAAAAACAAAAACAAAAAAGGGTGGGGGGAAATGACCTATATGAAAAATAATATTCATAGCAGCTCTATCATCAGGACAAAAAAAATTGCCAATGAATTGGAGAATGGCTCAATAAATTGTTATGTGTTTATGATGGAATTTTATTATTCTCTGAGAAATAATGAATTGGATGCTCTCAGGAAATTAAAAAAAACCTGGAAAGTCCTCCAAAAACAAAATGAAATATACTGTATACAAAATAATAGCAATGATTTGGGATGATCAGCTATAAATGACTGTTATTCTCAGGAGAACAATCACCCACAACTACTCTGGAGATTTTATGAAAAATCTTATACATACTCAAAGAAGAAACTGATTGTGTCTGAATGCAGATTGAAGCATTCTCTCTTTCTCTTTTTAACCTAGTCTTTCAGGAAGGTTTTTATTTTCATTAAGTGTTGTTTACATGGTTCCATGTACACAGTATATATACAATATTGTATATTTTAATCACCCCAGCATAGGGGGTATATCATCTAGGCTAGCTCCCTGGAGGATCTCAGGATCAGTCAGAGTCAGGATCAATCAAAGTTCTTGGTCTTTAGAGGGAAAAGTGAAGGAGGCAGGCAAGCTTCCACGTGGCTTGCCAAAGATGTATCCTGGATTCTGGAATCTGGAGTCTCCAGCCTCTCACCTCCTCATCCTGCAGCCAAGTAACCCTGACTTCTCTCCTTCAGTCCTCCAAACCTTGTCTACAATTACCTCACCACCAAATATTCAGCAAGCACTAAGGATGAGGAGAGCCATCACATTACCATCTCATCTAAATATATATATATATATATATATATATATAGAGAGAGAGAGAGAGAGAGAGAGAGAGAAGAGAGAGAGAGAGAGAGAGAGAGAGAGAGAGAGAGAGAGAGAGAGAGAGAGCAATTGTCATTGAATAGGTGATTAGCTTTAAGTGCTTGCCTCTCTGATTCAAGCACACATACCTTTTAAAAGTTTTAGCCCTTTACATGGGGGTTCTAGAAAGCATGGTAAGTTTTGTCCCCCAACTTGGGGGTTCTAGAAAGCAGGATGTAACAGTTAGGGTAGGAAATCTAATAGGTCTTCTTTCACAATCTGACTTTTATGGAAATATTTTGCATAACTTCACATGTGTTTTTTTTTTTTTAATTGGGGTGGGGATAATGGAGGGAACCTAGAACCCCAAAATCTTAAAAGCAAATGTTAAAAAATTGTTTAATATGTAACTGGGAAAAATTAAATACAATACTTTTTAAAAGAAAATAATAATTATTGCTCTCTTCTAATGGTCTTTGCTTTTATTTATTTGGTAAACATCAAAACCAATATACACATAAAACCAATACTGTTCAATCAATTTTGCAATAATGGGAATTAAGAATAAAACACGCAAATTTGGATAAACAAAATTTTTATATACCTGCTTTCTAATTTGTATAATCTTAAAAATAAAAAGTAAAAACTTCAAAATAAATAATAAATGCAAACACAATTGAAAAAAAAAAAACAAAAAAAAAAACAAGATTTGAAAAGTCAACCAACTAAAAAAAGAAACCCAATGCTTTTTTTTTTTTCCCCTGAGGCAATCTGTGTTAAGTAGTATGCTCAAGGTCACACAGCTAAGTATGTTAAGTATCTGAGTAAGTATTAAGTATCTCCACTGTGCCACTGAGTTACCCTGGAAGTCTGGAAGTCTAGTATGTTAAGGTAGGAAATAATTCCTTGAAAATTAGGATTGGGCATAGAGAAACCAATAAAGTTGTAAAAGACCAAAAAAAATAATAAAACAAAATATAAAAAATAAAGAGAGTAGGAAATAGAAGAGAAACAACTGAGCTGGAGATCATAACAAAAAGAGAAAATATTAGAATAATCAGACTACCTGAAAGCCATCATTTAAAAAAAAAAAAAAAAGAATCTTGATATAATACTACCAGAAATAATTAAAGAAAATTTCCTAAAGTGTTAGAATAAGAAAGGGAAATATAAATAGAAAAAAAAAAAAAAATCATGGATCAACACTTGAAAGAAAACCAAGGAGTAAAACCTGCAGGAAAATCATAGCCAAATTCTGAAATTTCCAAGTCATTGAGAAAATATTTCATGAGCAACAAGGGAAAAAAATCAAATATGCCAGTCACAACTAGAATGACTCAAAACCTAGCATTATTTATAATAAAAGACCTCAGTCTTGGAGCAAATAATCAAATATTCTATATAATATATTTTCATATATATTACATCATTATAGAATTATTATTAAATATATGTCATTATATATATCAAAGAGTAAAACAACTGGGGTTGTGGACAAAAAATATAATATTCAGCTAAGTTAAGCACAATCATGAATGGGGTTAGGGGAGAAGACCCAAAAATCTGAATTGGTTTGGGTAATATTTGTTTCTGTCAGATATACATAATAAAGGCAGAAATGTAGTCCAGGAGGTTAGAAATCAGTACTTTTGCATTTTTATTTTAGTTTTCCTTAACTTTATTCTCATATCAATCAGAAAGGATTTTGGGAGAGAAAGGGACTTTATAGCAAAAGCTTCTTTATACCTCTTTATGGATTTTTTTTTTTTTTTTTTTTTTTTTACTAATCTGTATCAAAGGCTAGATGCAAAAAAACCAAAACAAAACAAAACAAAACAAAAAACAGGAACTTGTCTAATTATAGGTAAGAGAATTGTCTGCAATCACAGACTTTAAATCATCACAGTACAGAGGAAATTAAAAGAATAGATAATATTTGCCTGGGGAAATTCTGATTTTTTTCTTCTTTCCTTCCTAGCTTCTTTTCTTCATTTTTTTTGTTTTTTTTTCCCTTTTTTCTTTTTTCCCTTCCCTCTTTCCCTACCTCTTTCTTTTCCTCCTTTCCTTCTTCCTTCCTTTCTTTTTATCCTGTACTTGGCTAGGTTACAGAAGACTAAAAAAGAACAATAAAAGTAGACTTGATTTAAAATTTTAATTCTATAATTTAGCATCATCACTAAACTTCTCAGGACCTTAATTCTACATCTATAAAATGTTGGAATTGTGCTAGATAGCCTCCAAAATCCCCTCTAAGTCTAAATCTATGATTTCAATGATGGGTTAAATAGCAGTAAGTTTTAGTGGATGGAAGTCAAGACCTTACAAGATGGACTTGAATAACAATCCCAGAAGATGGTAGCAAATAAAAAGTCATGAGACAAGTAGAGATGATATATCCAGCAGAGACAGAACCAAGAGGCAATACTTTATAAGAAAAGGCTAAAATACATTTTTAAAAATTCTGTTATCTATATAATATGTATTCCAAGCGGTGTTTAAAAGAAGTTCAATAAGTCATTCTCCTAATCATTATGGCTTTTTAAAATGGAGAGCAAAGTAAAAGACATATGTTCCAGGCATGAAATTCTTGTCTAAATGTCTTTCTCTTTACTTGGTTTGGTTTCATGAGGAATATATGTATATATATATATATATATATATATATATATATATATATATATATATATATATGTATGTATATCTTACTGGCCCTGCCTGTAGAATTGTACCAAATAAGACAAGTCACTTGCAGTTTTCTATCCATTCACTCACTGGCATTCAGATATCCTCAAATGTCAGAAATGATAAATATATATTGAAAATATTTACTTGGACTCTATAGCATCACTAGCATGTAGTTTTGGTCGTAACTCATCAGATGAAGGGCAGATAATTGGGAAAAGGTAGTATATTAGATATTTGATGATCAGTATGCACACCAGCTGTTATTACAATGGTAATTTAGTATGTTTATGGTTTCAAGACAGCCATAAGAGCTTATTTGACAATTCTCAATATATATTTTTGAACGGGTGTCCTACTCTGTTTTAACTTAATGTCAAGCTGTATGTGTGAACTTTCTGCTGTTTCTATATTACATTATTTTATTTACAGATTTTTGGTAAAAAGGTTATGCAAACAGATGGCTAGATTTAGAAAGCTTTGCCTTATGAAGTAAAATGAAACTCTGTCCAGATGGACCTGCAGACTTTTGTGCCAATATTGTACCTTTACCATATGGACTCAAGTATTTATGGAAGAAGAAATTATGTTTAGTTTCATACTTTACAAAGAATATTTGATTATTTGTCTATATTAATTGTTGTGTTATTAGAAAATGGAAGAACATGAGTCTCTGTCAAATGAACAATTAAAAAGTATAACTTTTTAAGATTCCTAGGCAATGTGTAACTTACAAGTGACTTATTTCATAAATTTTCAAATGGGTAACAAAGGTTTGTTTTTAAACAGTGAATTGCTATAAATTCTACACACTGTCCATGAATTAACATTTTTTATAAATAATATTAGTTTAGGTTGGCAGCTAAAAGCAAGGTCAATCCAATGCAAAGTCATGTCCAAAAGATAAGTTTAGAAGAGTAATGAAGATACTTTCCCTTAAGGTAGCTGAAATATGATTTAGACACTGATGTGATAAAGGAGTTGATTAAAGTTTCATTATTTAAGCCACTATTCTTCTAAATGTAATGAATGAGAGAAAATTTACATGTTTTCAGAAGTAAAATTTTTACAATACATTTTCTTACTAGCCAGAGATGCATATTTGGAAAATTTAATACATTTTATTAATGAATGGAGAAAGACACTATTATGTACTGGATAGAAAGAGAGATTCTACTGGGAAGAACTGGGTTTAAGTTCTTTCACTGATATACCAAGCTATATGATCTTTGGCAAATCACTTAATTTTCCAGTGCCATCAGGTAACTCCCTCAGTCTCTAAGTTGCAAGGCATGTGCCAGTCTGCTATGGTAGCATCATTCCTCATTTATGTCAGTGAAAACCAACTTTTTAAAAAAATATCAAAGCAAATAACTATTTGAAAATTTCCCTGACCATGTTTTAAACTATGAACTAGCTAGCTTTGCAGGGAAAAACTATTTTCCAAATAAACTTTGAATTCTGTGTCTGAACCAACTATTTCTAAATATACAGCATTGATCACAAAGAAAAACACAGTGTATAGTAATTATTATGTGTAGTTATAGTAAAATGTTTGTTCAGATCACTAAGAATTCCTTCAACACTAGGAAAAAATAGGAAGAATATAGAAGCTAATTTCTCCTTAACACTGGATAAACAGCATCTACTCAACAAATATTTTTAAGCAACCACTATTTGCAAGACTGTTGTTATTTTCTTTCATTCTCGAAGTGGAGCATAAAACATCAGGGAGGTAATGTCATGATATCCAATTAAGTGATGAAGTTCTGTGCAAGGTCACCTGCCTCAATTTCTCCTCCAGAGCCATCTGGGTCTAGAGCAAGATATAGTTCAAGATGACTGGAAATGGATGGCCCTGGATGAAAGGGGAGAGCTTGGCCTTTTTAAGCTAAAGTCTTCAACAACTTTCAGTTTCACTAAGGCTGTACCCATTCAGTGATTAAAGCACTTGGGAGCTTGGCATACGTATTTAGAACAAGAAGAAACTTCAAAGGCTTTCAAGTTCAGTATCTTCATTTTTCAGAAAAGGAAACTAAAACTAGGATATTTGTTAAATGACTTTTCCATAATCCAAAGGAAAAATTGAGGAGGATTTCCAGAACTAGTACTCTTTCCATCACAATATGTTGCCTTCTTGTTAGAAAGACACAAACAAAATTTTTAACCTCTCTTTAAGGAACTTAAGACCTTCTGGCTTACCAGGTGAAGTTTTTAAAGGAAACAAACTCTATACATCGCAAAGGATGAAAAATTCACATGTACTAAATGAATTAATGCCCTGTTGAACTATCTGGGTTATAGATTAATAATGCTATTTTCACTTCTCTATTATTATAATTAGAGCAAACAGCTTTGAAAGGACCAATATCCTTTATCTGAATCAATAAAGCACTTTGTAAAGCGCTTTTCAAAGGACTTTCATGTTTATTATATTATTTGACCTGCTCTGTGAAATAGATAGATTTGTTTTCCTTTTATATAAGGACACAAATACACAAAATTTTCACTTGTGGTAATCCATGACCAGTGCTATAAGCCACCTAGAGCCTTCTTTCCCTTCTCTGAACTCTTTTTCTTAAAACAGCATATAATTATCTCAGAAAATATCTGACTTAAATGAATGTCACAAGACTCATATAATTAGCAGTCTCCCATCATTATTTTTGTTCAGGTATAGATCATTGTATGGGGGGGTGCATAGCAATAGGGGCAAGGCATGCCAGGGGGATACCTTAGTATTCTAATACCTTTATTTCCTCTTTCCCCAAGCCTGAATATTCAGGTGAAACTGACCAAACACTCCCATAATCACTCACTCTCACTTTTTAAAACAGTTGGATCTGTGATTTCATTGATATACAACATTCCTGGAAAGGAAATTTATTTTACCCACAGTAATCAGTGCTTTATTTGCAACCTATAACCTTAGAGAGTTGCCTGGTACAAGGAAAGGTTACCTATATGTGTCAAAGTTAAAGCTTGAACCTAGTCATCTCTTCTAACTACCCCATATTGCCTCTTTTCTCTAATACCACTTAAGAATCTTTACTTCTGTTCAATCATTCTCAACTACCTCTTTCCAAATTCTTTTGATTTGTTCCCCCTGAATATCTCCTTCCTCTCCCTTATTCCCAAGCACTCAATACTTATACACTCAACTATTTTTTCTCCATCAAAGCACCAGCTTTCCAACCATATTCCTTCCTCCTTTCAACACACCTTTGCCAGTTTGCTTCCAAGAAAAGGGTTACTATTAGGTCTAAGATGACTTTGTGACAGCCTTAAAAGATAAAATAAGTGACAGCTATATAAACTCATCTATTTCTCCATCCACTAGTGGTTAAATATTTCTCCTTTTTTGATTACCTCAGTGTCTAACAACTTGAATAACACAAGTTTCTCATGGGAACAAACAAAAAGTATCAAAGTTTGAATTCAGGTATTTCAATTCATTTCAATGTTTTTGCCAATATGAGTATTCCTCCAAGGAATATTTACAGCGCTAATTGGCATAAAAGCTAGCTTATTCTCCAACTTAACAATCTAAATTTTATTATTAACTTTTATAGTGTTATGAGGGAAAGAGTATTCAATCTAGATTAAAAAAAAAAACTATTTGAGTCCCAGCCTCTATATTATCATCTGTGTAATAGATATAAGAAAGATACAAAACAAAACAAAAAATAACTCCTACTCTTAAGGAGCTTGAATCCTATTATGTTACCCATATACATATATGCAACATATATACAAAATGATTACATGTGGAAGGAGTTAAGAGGATAAAGAAATTATTTGTGTTAACACATGATATTATGAACTGGGTTTTGAAGGAAAGTATTGATCTAGGAGATAAGAGTGAGAAAGGGGAGAGTTTTAAGTAATAGAAGTTGACCAGTGCAAATGAGTAGAGAGAGTAGAACAATTGGCATGTATGAGAAAAAGAAAGTGGGTCAATCGCATTTCATTGTGGAATGAAGGAAGATAATGTGAAATAAGCTTAGTAAATTAGGCCAAAGTCATATTATAAAGGATTTTAAATATAAAACAGTTTACTATTTTTTTAAACAGAAATTTGTTTCTTTTTCTACCAGAATTAATCATCAGTAGTGGCTTTTTTATTTTAAAAATCCCATTTGAAATCAATAGCTGATTCTAAATTTATTCCATAGAGAATTATAATGTCTAAGAATGCAGAGTTGAAACAAACATGGTGTCAAGTAGGAATATGAAAAGTGATATCAATTTTTACCTCATGCTGTGGTGACAAACACGCATTTTTCAAAGAATCTGGCTTACTTTGAGGTATCTTCAAACCTAAATAGGAGTGTAAGATGTTCAATACCAAAAATAGAATTATTGAGTACAGAGATAAGATTGGTATCGAATAAAACTGTTAAAAAATTTAAGGCAGAACAAAGGGCAGATGCCATTTGCATTTTGTATTTCATAATAACTTCTCACAAAAGATAAGAACAAAAGGTTCTAATCTCATTTTAGGTATTTGTGTTTTGGCTCATTTCCTTCTGACTCTCATGCTGTGAATGTAATGTCCAGATTGAGAGTCCAACTGTGGCAAAATATTACCAGTAGTTTATGGTAAAACTTTAAATAATATTGACAGGAAAACAGAGATATTTTCTAAGTGAATTTTCCATATAAATTAAGCTTATATTTTAAAAGTAATGAAACTAGTGAGTTCATCAGGGAAGCCAGAGTATTTGAGACCCTCCTAAACCAGATGAAATTATAAAATATAAGATGAAGCTAAAAAAGAAAATAAGATACTATAATTGATCCCACTGACAGACTTAAGTGGTTTTTTTTTTTGTTTGTTTGTTTGTTTTGTTTTTTTATAAATGGTATGGCCCTTTCAGAATTTGATTGTCCAGTGGAAAGGAAGCATAAATAATTTTAATCAATTCTTTTCTCCTTGAGGAGGTATGAAGTTCCTAAATCAACTTGATGAAATCATAAGCAATCTAGTCATTGACTATCTCCATAATCATCCATTGTTCTGATGCCCTTTAAAATTCAAAGAGCATATTCTGAGTTCATTATCCCTATTAGTAAAAATGTGAATAACCACCTCTTTCTCCATCCTGCTGTCAACTATTTCATCCAGCAAAAATTTTTCCCATAGGAAATGGGATCTGAACCAAAGAATCTAGCTGCAGAGAAAACTTAGGTTGCACACAGAAGCAGTGTGAAACCAATATAATCACACCAGAAGTGGATGGGATAGGATGTGGGGGAGACAGGAAGAAGAAAAATTCTGATCTTGTAATATTAGAGTTGTGAGTTATCTTACCTACATGTGTTCTCTCTATGTGTGGTTCTCTATTGGTGAAGTTACAGGAGAATTTTTTTTTGTTACTATTGTTCATTCTATATTATTTCCAGAAATACTTTGAATAAAGTGTGCCCTTCTAGCAAACTATTAAAGGTATAATAAATACATCGTTAGAATCTGCTCAGTTTTAGGAAATGGGATACAGAGAGCATCCTAAATCTAGGTTAATAAGGCCTAAGGGTGAAATGTTGTAAGGATAACTTAGACCAAGGCCCTACAATTGGAAAACTTTGTTGTAGTTATTGTTGTTATACCACTTTGCACAAAAACATAAAATTGCATTATATAAATAAACATACAGACATTTTCCTTCTTAAGGAAATTTAAATTAGCTTTGGCATTTATGTGTTAACCAATATCTATTTTGAACTATATGAAATATTCTAATAATCTCAGGAGGCACTGGACCTGCAGCCTATTTTGCATCATGACAAATAATTTGTCTACCCAATAAGATTATTGATTGATAATTGCAGTAATCTTTTTGATGTGATCCTGTAGACTGAAAAAACAGATCATTAATTGTGTTTTATTGTATGTGCTTTTGAATGTTTTGAGTTTTATATGATTGATTATAATGATTGTTTTCCTAATGTTCAACTATTTTTGCATCCCTGGTATACATTCCTCTTGATTATTTGAAGGATTTCTGACATAAATTTTTGTAATCTGTTTAATATGATTTTGTTTAAAATCTCTGAGGCAATGTTCATTAATTGTAATGGCTTGTTTTCTTTCTGTTTTATCTTTCCTTGGCTTAAATATTAGGACTATATTTATTTCACTAAAGGTATTAGGACTACATTTGTATCACATTTGGATGGTTCTTTCTCAGTTTTTAAGAATAATTTGTGAAATGTTTACTAAATATTATTTTAAAATTTAATTCTCGTGTGAATTCATCAGATTCAAGATTTCCCTCCCCCCCCACCCCTTTTTGGTAATTTCTTTACTACTATGTCTTTTTCCTTTATGGACGGTAGGTTAAGATGTCTATCCAGTCTTCTGAGAGTTTGGTTATTTTAAATTTTTGAAGGTGTTTATTTCTTTTGGGTTCTCAGTTTTATTTTGTTTTTAGCACATAATTTTTTTTCTTTCTTTTTATTGCTTCCCTATGGTTTCTTCTTGTCCATCTGCTATTTTATTGATTTGATTTTCTCCTTTTTTAATCAGATAATAATTTATCAATTTTATTATTTTTCCCAAGGGGGAGATGATGGACTAGGTCGACTAAATGTGAAACTCTCCAGATTTCCCCCACAAATAGAACAAATTTTCACCTCAGGGTGAAAAGAGACTGGTGAAAAATCAAGAACACTTGGGCCAGAACAGTGGCCTTCCTGGTACAATCCAAGAAGATCTGAATAAAGTCCCCAGGCTGGGGATTAATCTGTGTGAAGTGTAAACAGGTCCAGGCTGAGCAGAAATCTCAGGTAGGGAGCCCCAGTGGTGAGCTAGGTTTGGTTGGAGCCTCAGCAAGAATCACAGAAACTTTTACCTCCCAGACCATGTGATAAATTAGGGGTCTGAGTACAGGAAAACTGTAGGAACTTCTGCTGATTAGGAATGCCAGGCTTGCAAGGCTAGACTGTGATGCTGACTCCAGGGCCTGAGCAAGAAGGAATCAGCACGCCCAGTGAATGCAGAGGCAGTGGAGCAGAGATGCTGCTGACTTCAATCACTTGCAGTATGGGGGAGCTTTTGGTTTGGGCATCTAGATCAGAAAAGAGAGCTGAAGGGAAGCTTGAGGTACCATAAACCTCCCCACAATTAGAGGTAATTACATTAATACTTCTCATTTAAAAAAATGGATCAGCAAAGAAAGAATACAACCATAGAAACATACTATGGAAATAGGGAAGACTGGGGTTCATCTATAAAGAATGAAAAAAAAATAGAACAGAATGTGAAACAAAATAAAACAGTAGATCTGGAGAATAGTTTAAGAAGAAAAAATATAAGAATAATTGGACTACTTGAAAGTTGTGACTAAAACAAAGAATCTGGATACAATAATGCAAGAAATAATCTAAGAAAATTGTCCTGGAGTGATAGAACAAAAAGGGAAAATAGAAATAGAAAAAAATTCACCACTAACTACCTCAAAGAGATTCTTTGTGGAAAACAAATTGGAATATTATTGCCAAAATTTAAAACCCTTAGATCAAAGAGAAAACTTAGAAAGAGAAAAAAAATTCAAATAAGCTGGTGCTACAATTAGAATTATATAGGATTTATCAGCAGCCACAATAAAAGACCCATAATACTGGATGAAAATAAAAATGGATATTCAATTTTCTTGCATATTTTGGGGACTTTCTTTCATTCAAACCAAACTCAATAGAAAATCAATTTCAAATAAATTATTTACGTTTTTTACATGGAATTGCATACCACATGTTTAAGATTGACATCAACAATTGGGTGGCTCAAAAGAATGATTGGGACAGAAGTGAGGATAATCTGACTTTAAAAGCTAAATCACCTAAAAAAGGTAAAAATAGTAATTTTATTATACAAATGAAGTGTAGAGGAAGAACAGCCATAGAGACATTAGAGGGAAGAGGTTAAATAGGAAAAACTATATGCATTGCTCTAATTTCCTCTTTATTGGTGGAAAATTCTCTTTTTATTTTTGATACTAACAATTTGATTTTCTTCTTTCCCTTTCTAATAAAATTAATTAAAGGTTTATCTATTTTTTTGTTTTTATCTAATTTCATTCATTAAATAGTTTTCTAACTTTCAATTTTTATTAATTTTTCTCTTTTACTTTCAGATTTTCAAATTTGGTATTTAATTATGGGGTTTTAAATTCTTCTTTTTCTAACTTTTTTTTATTTGCATGCCCAATTCATTCATTTTATTTTTTTTTTTTTTGTGCAAAGAAGCATCTAGAGATATAAAACTGCCCCTAAGAACTGATTTTGCTGCATTCCAAATTGTTTGGTTTGTTGTCTTATTATTATCATTCTCTTGGATGAAATTATTGATTGTGTCTATGATGTGTTGTTTCACCCACTCATTCTTTAGGATCAATTGTTTAGTTTCCAATTAATTTTTATCTACTTTTCCCTGGCCCTTTATTACATGTAATTTTTATTGCATTATGATATGAAAAAAAAAGATGCATTTACTATTTTTGTTTTTCTGCATTTCATTTTTAGGTTTTTATGGCCTAATGCATGATTGATTTTGTAGAGGTTCAATGTACTTCCAAGAAAAAAATTATATTCCATTTTGTCTCCATTCAATTTTATCCAAAGGTCTATCATACCTAACTTGTCTAGAATTCTATTTACTTGCTTAACTTCTTTCTTATTTATGTTGTGGTTCATTTAATCCATTTCTGAGAGAGTAAGTTTGAGATCCCCACTAGTATAGTATTGCTATCTAATTCTTTTTGCAGCTGTATTAACTTCTCCTCTAGGAATCTGAATGCTATTCCCCTTGGTGCATATATGTTTAGTATTGATATTATTTCATTATCTATAATGCAAAATTACTTCATTATCTATATAGCAAAATACAAATTCCTAACTGATCTCTTTTTAGATCTATTTTTGCTTTTGCCTGATCTGAGATCAGCATCATTACCCCTGATTCTTTTTTTTTTTTACTTCACCCAAACATAATAGATTATATTCCAGTCTTTTACCTTTACTCTTTATGCATCTCTCTGTTTTAAATGTGTTCCTTGTACGATTTGGGCTTTTAATTCAGTCAGCTATCCACTTTTGTTTAATGGGAGAATTCATCCCATTCACATTCACAGTTAAAATTATTATTTCCCACCATCTTATTTCCCCTAGTTATACTTTTCTCTTTCCCTTCCTCCTTCCCCTCTTCTCCAGTGCTTTGGTTCTAACCACAACCTCCCCTTTTACTTCTGCTCTCCCTTCTTTTAGCCCCCTCCTTTTCTTTCCTATTTCTTCTCCTACTTCCCTATAAGGTGAGAAAGTTTCTCTCTGAGCTAAATATGCATAGTAGTCTCTCTTTAAGCCAAATCTAATGAGAGGAAGATTCACAATGCTCATACCTTTCCTTTCTTTCCCTCAATTGTAAAAGGTCTTTTTTGCTTTTTTAAGAGATGTAATTTACCCCATTTTACCTCCATTTTCCTCTTCTTCCAACAAAATCCTCCTTCTAACTCTAGTTTCTTTTTATAACATCAAATAAAATCAAAAGCATTTTGTATTTTACACACTCTAAGTATCTCCATATCAGAGATATAGTTCTCAATAGTTAAATATATCATCTTCCCATATAGGGATGTAAACTTAAACTTTTAAAAGAAACAGTTATTTTTTTTCCTTTATACCTTTTTATGCTTCTCTTGAGTTCTGTATTTGAAGATCAAATTTTCTATTCAGCTCTGATCTTTTTAACAGAAATAAATGAAATTCCCGTATTTCATTGAATGTTCATCTTTTTCTCTGAAAGATAAGGCTTAATTTTCTTGACTGCAATCTGAGTTCCTTTGCCCTTTGGAATATGATATTCCAAGCCCTTTGATCCTTCAAAGTGGAAGCTGCTAGGACCTGGGTAATTCTGATTGTAACTTCTAGATATATTTGAATTATTTATTTCTAATTGCTTACAATATTTTCTCCTTAGTCTTATAATTCTGGAATTTAGCTATGATATCCCTTGGAGTTTTCATTTTGTGATCTTTTTCAGGAGGTTATAAGGGATTTCTTTCAATGGCTATTTTACCCTCTAGTTCTAAGATATCAGGGCAGTATTCCTTGATAATTTACTCAAAGATGTTTTATAGGCTCTTTTTTCATCATGGTTTTCAGGAAGTCCAATAATTCTTAGATTGTTCTTTCTAGGTCTATTTTCCAGGTCAGTTGATTTTCCAATAAAGTATTTTACATTTTCTTCTATTATTTTAATTTTTTTTGTTTTGTTTGACTGATTTTTGATATTTCATTAAGTTAATCACTTCCATTTTTTTTCATTTCTAATTTTTAGTGAATGATTTTTTTAAGATAGCTTTTCTATCTTCTTTTGCATTTGACTAATTGAATTTTTAAATGAGTTGTTTTGTTCATTGAGGTTTTTTCCCCATTTCACAATTTCTGGTTTTCAAACAATTGGTTTCTTTTCCCATTTTGTAAGGATTAATGCCTATTTTGTAAGGGTAATGCTTTTTCCAGTTCTTTAAATATATTTTAAAGGAGTTTTCCTCAGGTAATTCCCATGCTTCCTTCTCTAAACTTTCTAGCAAAGTTTTCATTTCCTTTCCCCATTTTCTTCTCTCTTTTAAGATACTTTTTCAATTCTTCTAAGAGAGCCTTATGACATGATGACCAATTCATATCACCCTTTGGGGCTTCATCTGGAAATGATTTGCTTTAAGTGTCCTCAGGTTGTGAGATATGTTCTTTCTCTCTATAAAAGCTATCTATAGTCAGAGTTCCTTTTGCTTTTTGGCTCATTGCCAAAGGTTGAGGTCTGCTCTTAAGGAAAAGGGACAATTGTCCCAAGCATCCTCAACAAGCTATGCTTTTACATGTCCCTGGGGCCAGTGCTGCTAACTTTCTTCCTATGCTTGGTAGTCATGGCCAAATCCCATGTTATTCTGAGGTTAAGGTCTTACTATCTGCCTTTTAAGGTTGTATTGGAGATGTCACAGCTAGTCTGCTGATCCACTGGCTTTTGAACAGAGTAGCCAATACTGTCGTATTTTGGCTAGCAACCTCCTGGTAAATCCCCCATTGCTTAGACTAAGAGCTGGTTTTATGAAAAAACACAATAGACTAGATAAACCTTTGCTTGCTTTGATTAGAAAAAGGAAAGAAAAAAACACATTATCAGCATTAAAAATGAAAAGCCTTAACTTGCCACCAATGAAAAACAAAAATTAGGAGATATTTTGCCCATCTCTATGCCAGCAAGTCTGACAATCAAATTGAAATGTATCAATATTTTAAAAATATATAAATTACTTAGATTAACACAAGAGGAAATAAATTTCTTAAATAGTGTCATTCTAGAGAAAGAAATTGAACAACCCATAAATGAACTCCCTAAGAAAAAATCTCCAGGGCCTGATGGATTTACAAGTGAATTCTACCAAACATTTGAAGAATAATTAATTCCAATATAGTTAAAGTATTTGGAAATATAAGTAAAGAAGGGGTACTGCCAAATTCCTTCTATGACAGCAATATGGTACTGATACCTAAACCAAGAAAAGCCAAAACACAGGAAAAAAATTATAGATCAATCTCCTTTATGAATATTGATGCAAAATTTTTTAAATAAAATATCAGCAAAGAGATTAAAACAACTTATCAGCAGGATAATACACTATGAACAAATGGTATTTATAACAGCAATGCAAGGCTGGTCCAATATCAGGAGAGCAATTTCCATAATTAACCATATCATTAACAAAATCAATGGAAATCATATGATGATCTCAATAGATAAGAAAAAGCTGGCAAAATATAGCACCTATTCCTATTAAAAACACTAGAGAGCATTGGGATAAAGGTGACTTTCCTTAAACCAATAAGCAGTGTTTATCCAAAACCAACGTAACCATTATTTGTAATGGAGAGAAGCTTGACACATACCCAATGAGAATAGGGGTGAAACAAGGATGCCCATTATCACCACTATTATTCAGTATTGTTCTATAAATGTCAGCTTTAGCAATAAGAAAAAAAAGATATTAAAGAAATTAGAACAGACAATGAGGAAATAAAACTATTCCATTGTATAGATGATATGATGATATATTTAGAGAATCCTAGACATTCAAAAACCTATTAAAAACAAGTAACAATTTTATCAATTGCAGGATATAAAATAAACTCATACAAATCATCAGCATTTCTTTATATTACTGACAAAGCCCAGCAGAAAGGGATAGAAAGAGAAATTCCATTTAAAATTACCATATACAAAATAAAATATGTGGGCATTTATCTGCTAAGACAAACCCAGGAACAACAATTACAAAATACTTCTCTCTCAAATATAATCAGATTTGAACAACTGGAAAATATCAAATACACATATTATGCTGTTATTTTTTTCCTTTTAGTTTATCTATTTTACCTTCAAAGTTTTTGAAAGGACTTCTTTCTGGAATGTTTGATATTTTCTATTTTTCTTCCCTCTTTGCTATATTTCTACCAGTCTTCTGATATTATTTTCCTTACTGCTTACTTCTTCTCCTCTGATTTTGATTTTTTAGGGAGTCAGAAGTAATGACCCTCTTGATATTGTACTCTTCTCTCAATCTTGGTAAAGAGTTGTACAACTCCTCACATATATAGAGTCCTGTCTCAGGAATCTGTTCCATTCTCTTTGTTCTGACAGTGTCAGAAAATCAGAAATTATTTTCCCTGGGACCAGCAATTTAGTACTTTGTAGGCTCAGCACTTCTAGGTTGCAGTTCTTGGAGGGTTTTTATTCCTGAAGGCTTGTGGCCAAGTTGACTATCAAATTCTTAGAAAACTTCTACCATCTTTTGGTGAGGCCTTTATAAGTACTAGGAAGAGGGAAGGGAGAAAAGGGTTTAGAGAAAGGTTTTCACATAAGTACTTTGTTGTGCCCTTAGGTCTTTTAGTGCAGATTCACTGCTGGTAGCTTGAGAGGCATGGGAGGAAGATGAAATTAATGCAGGAGTTTGAAGATGTTCTTTTTTTTCCCCCTGTACCTTCTTTTGGATTCTGAGTGTATAAACAGTTGAAGTTGTATTATCTTTTATGCATAACTTCTGTTTTGGAGATGTTTGATGAAGGGTATCAGAGAAAATGTCTTATCTTGTGCTTATGTAAGCCTTGTTATCATTGTATGTAAAATTAGTATAAATGCATTCAGAGTAAGAGTTTAAGGCCTCTTCTACAAGGTATGTTGTCTTTAGTGCATGGATTTTGAGAATTTTTTTTCAATATCTTATAGGGAGAGAAGATACCTTTTCATTTGAGTTTTTTAATCTGCAGTTGAGGCTTCTGGATAAGTGACTTTTTGTTAAGTGAGGTATAAATGTCTTTGCAAATCCAAATTATACTCCTATCTAAATACCTTCTAATGACTTGGAGAAGAATGAAGAGAATGAAGATTTAGGGCATACATTGCTAATACAGAAAATTGGGAATATTTTTAGTTTTTGAAATGTGAAGATCCTGAAATTAAATATGTCTGCTAAATGTGACCATGAAGAAATAATGAAAAACTAGACTCTAGCCTCCTTAGCCAAAGCCTTTGGTAACTCCTGGATTGTGACAGTTTATTAATACCTCATCATTCAATCTGTGGGTTAACAAACATCTCTTTTTTTTCTATTTGTATCATTTATAGAGAGCCTTTTTACTCATTTTCCTTGATTATTAGCAATAAAAGAAAGTGGGTATGAAATGAAAAGTGTTCAGTTTCACTTTTTGTTAAAAAAATGAAAAGAACAGTAAAGCTATTAGGCTTGGGAATTGCCTAGGACATTGTTAAACCATACTATACCTGTCTCCCATTAACATAAGTACTCAGAAATTGTCTATAATTTTTACAAATACTAGAATTGTATATGATTGCTGCAGCTTTCTTGCCAAAGAGCTATTGTGCATGTTGAAAATGCTTTCATTTAAAAGTCAGCTATAACACAAAGAACCTTTTTATGTAAATATCTCAAGCCAAATGATTAATTTACAAGATATTATCAACCTGAGGCATTAATAAGATTACTGAAAAGTTCATCATCACATATACTTTTAAGAGGTACATTATAAAGATCTATATGAATAGATACAATCATCTTTTTTCTTTCCTTTAAAAGTAATAGTAAGGCAACCTCTTTTTTAAGAGACATCACTATCTGTAGGTTAAAAATCTGATTCATTTGCTGGGGAAGAAAAGAAACTACAAACAAAAGCCAAAGAAAAAATTCTCCAATCCTCTATATGGCATAGACAAAGGGCCTTAGAGTTGTTTGGGGATATTATGTCCATTCATCGCAACAAAACAAAATTGGTTCTTTAGGAAAAATGAATTGTGCTCAGAGGTTTGACAATCCTATTTAACACGATGAGAAATTACTTATTAAACTAGTTCTACTTCTCCCTACAAGGACTCAAATGAAGAGAGTTGAGTCTCAAATGATTCTTTGTTGTGCTGAATGGTAGAAAAGAAGTTCCTTACTGGACAGGGACTGGACTGGGGTCTATTACCTAGGATAGTGGTAAATGTGCTACAATAATTACCAGGTAGTGAATAATGCAGCAAAATCACTGATGTGTACAATGTAAATAATGGGAATGATAGAGGACATCTGTCCATGTCAACAGAAGGTTTAAATTAACAGGAACATTTGGTCTGATGAAATATTAATTTAGACAATTATTATAACCTCTATGTAAAACAGACATTTCTGAACTTTTAGGAGCATTTGAAAGTAAGAAAACAAATGGCATCAGATCTCTGGAAAATCATATACATGCATTGTACTTTGTAGGAGAAAATGGATTTAGGTAAACAATATTAAGAGCAAAATAGAAGAAAAAGTTAAATTCATAAGATTTTCTTATATTTATAATTCTTATATTTCACTATTATCTTCACTCACTATATTTAGGGATATAAGGATAGGCTTATCTCTAACACTATAGAATATTGATGCATGACAATTATTGAGTAATTTTCAATGATTGAAACTTCAATCAAATGAAGAAATAAACAATTTGTTTTTGTCTATTAGGTCAACTTTGGTACTTCATGACTCCATTTGAGGTTTTATCAAAGAGTAATCTTTGATTTAAATTCCAAAGATTTAAATATCAAAGCTATTTAAAAATTATGAAAGATATTGGACTGGTATGTCACTTCCTTCTCCAACTTATTTTACAGATGAGAAAAGTAAGGCCCACTTAGTTAAGTGACTTGACCATGTTCCTACAGCTTAAATGCCTGAGGTCAGATTGAAAGTCATGAATTACTTACTCCAAGGCCAGCACTCTATCCATTGTACCACTTAGCTGCCTTATAACATGCCAGGCAAAAGCCACAGGGTCTGGAATTATTCTTTTGGCTATGTTTCCTCATTCCTTGTCACCTATAATTTATCACAATTTGTGATTGAACATCAGAATTAATATTTTTATGGTCTGTCAAATCAAAATTTGTGAGCCTGTGTTTCTTCTAATTATTTGAGGGACTCTCACTGAAAAATAAAAACAAATTAAAAAAAGAGTATTGGATAGGATGAGGTTTTGGACAACAAATGTTCTCTTTAGCTGTACTATAATGTTCCTAATTGGCTTTGGAGTAAAATAAATGGTATGTATAAAAGCTTTTAAACACAAAAGTAGTAGCCAAAGAAATTAAAGATAATTTAGAAAATGAGAAAAAAAGGAAGAACAGTTAAAGAGTCCATTATTTGCATTGTTGGTGGAGTTGTGAAAGAATCCAACCATTCTGGAGAGCAATTTGGAACTATGCCCAAAAAGTTATCAAACTGTGCATACCCTTTGATCCAGCAGTGCTGCTATTGGGCTTATATCCCAAAGAAATACTAAAGAAGGGAAAGGGACCTGTATGTGCCAAAATGTTTGTGGCAGCTCTTTTCGTAGTGGCTAGAAACTAGAAGATGAATGGATGTCCATCAATTGGAGAATGGTTGGGTAAATTGTGGCAATGAAGGTTATGGAATATTATTGCTCTGTAAGAAATGACCAGCAGGAGGAATACAGAGAGGCTTGGAGAGACTTACATCAACTGATGCTGAGTGAAATGAATAGAACCAGAAGATCGCTGTACACTTCAATGTTGTATGAAGATGTATTCTGATGGAAGTGGATATCTTCAACATAAAGAAGATCCAACTCACTTCCAGCTGATCAATGATGGACAGAAACAACTACACCCAGAGAAGGAACACTGGGAAGTGAATGTAAATTGTTAGCACTACTCTCTATCTACCCAGGGTACTTATACCTTCGGAATCTAATACTTAATGTGCAACAAGAAAATGGGATTTACACACATATATTGTATCTAGGTTATATTGTAACACATGTAAAATGTATGGGATTGCCTGTCATCTAGGGGAGGGAGTAGAGGGAGGGAGAGAATAATTTGGAAAAATGAATACAAGGGAATAAAAAATTACTCATGCACATATACTGTCAAAATTTTATAATTATAAAATAAAAAAGAGTCCATTATTATGGACTAGATACTTTGACAATACTCCCTATACAAAAGGAATAGCTTGAAATTTTGATGGCAGAGATTTCCAGAGTAAGAAGTCAGATATATGGGAAGGGAAGGAAAGAGTCAAAAGCAAGTGTCCATTTGTGAACAATGAAAGGATAGTAATTTTAAAAAGTTTTATTCTATGTTTTGCTTGTATACTATAATCATTTAATTAATGTTACTTTGTGAGAGGTCTCTTAACAAAGCAAAATAGTTAAATAAAACGAAAAATATAGTAGTCTCCTTTGAAAGTGTATGCAACATTTCACATTTGTATTCTCTACTCACTTCTTTTAAAAATTAACATAAATCTATTTTATCTGCTATCCCACTGCTAAGCCCACAAGAAATCAAAAGATGAGGAATCGGTACTTCTTGTGCAAAAGTATTTATAGCATCTCTTTTTATGGTGGCAAAATATGATAAATTAAGAGTATATGAATCTGATGGAGCATTATTGTGCTGAAAGAAATGAGGCAAAAAGAGAAGAAGAAAGGGAATGAGGAAGGGAGGAAGGAAAAAAGGAAGGGAAGAAAGGAGAAAGAGAGAGGAAGGAAGGGAAGGAGGATGGATAATCAATTTAAATAAATTAATTACAGGAACTTCTAATAGGGCCAATAAACAAAAACAGGGAAGGGAGAAAGCTTGTGGGACCAGACTGGTATCAATGTAATATACAGGAAACTGATCTTTGAACAAAATATTAATAAAAAAAGAAAAGGGAAATGGAAGGCAATATAAAAGAAATAAATGGATCTTGATGTTGTTGGTGTCACTATGGAACATGAAGTTAATTAGCCGATACTCAATCCTTGCTCCCTACAATTTTTTAGTCTTCATCTTTTTGGAAGCTAGGGTATGGTCCTTTGTCCAATCACCATACTTTTTTTTTTCTCTATCTCTGGATATTAAATCATCCATACCCAGTTACAACAAATATTCACAAGAAGAATGCAAGAGCAATAGACTTGTTACAACTGATGGTGTTAACAAATATAGTGTCTATACCAGAATTATTCTTTTAGGGGAAAAAAAGGATTCATTGCTGGGAAGAATATGAAGACAGACACAGAAGTGCTTTGAGTTAGATCCTCTAGGATTCTACCAGGGAAATGCAAAATGCTTCACAAAGGATTTTCTTCTGTCACAATTTTCCCAATCAGGAGCATTAGAATCTTATAGAAATCTGTTCCAATAAATGCTGAAAATGAGAAAAAAATCTTATAGATTAAAAAAAAATGTTCTCTATTTAGTCTATTGGCCCTCTTGTCAAGTATTCCTTTCTTGTTATGAATTGAAAATACTTAAGGCAACCACAATACTTCAAAGCCCACAATTAGAAAAAAAATTCTAATATCTACTTTCATTTAAATCTTTGTTCATTTCTAGCTAAATTTTTTTCTTCTTTATGTTTGAGGCAAAAATAAAATGGAGATACGAGACAATTTTAGCTAAAAGAAGAGAACAATGTATAAAATCGCTTACTGAGCAGGCTGGAAAAGGGAAGAAAAGAAATTTGACCAGTTCCTGAATGTGTGATTACAACTGATTCCTTCAGTTTCGGTAATCTGCTCTGAGATGTGTAGAGGGCTCATTGACTCACTTTGAACTCTCTCTTCTTTGATATAGCTCATTATTCCTTTGAATTTTTCCTTTTTGGAGGTTCCTTCTTTTGATTATTGTCCCTTGTCTCATTCTTTTTGACTCTCTGGTGATGCTGTCTCCCTCTGATTTTACTGCTGTTAATTCAACTCTTGTAGTAACTACTCCATCTTATCAATTTTTTTTTCAGAGATGGTATGTTTGTGTGTCATTTTAAGGACTTTCAGGTGTGAATCAAGTTCACTCTCTGGTTCAAAGATCAAAATAGTCTCAAATTCCCCTAAGGGCTTATAAAGTGCTTCCCCTCCAACTTCAAATTCCAAGGATCCAGTAAGTTCTCATAACTCTAATACAAAAAGAAAATAAAGACTAAAAATCATAACTTTATATGTGAATGGACAACGTGATCTAATAAAATGAAAATGTATAACAAAATGAATGAGAACATAAATCCTCTAAAAAAGAGAGACAAAAAAAAAGAAATGAGAATGGAACAAAACAGCACATTTATTAATACAACAAAAAGGAATAAAATGAATAATACCAACAGAGATATGGAAATATCATTATGTTTAAAAATGTGTGATGAAATAATAATATTAATTATGTGTATACATATTACATATGCACATATATACAATAGGTGTACATACATGCATAAATACACACACACACACACACACACACACACACACACAGCATATATATACCAAATAGCCAAACACCTAAAGCTATAAAAGAAAAGAAAAGTGTGTACAATAACATACATGATAATTGTAGGAGACTTTAATGCATCTTTGTCAAAGTTTAATAAATTTATTTTTTTAAAGTAAAGTATGGAATTTATCAAATTAATATAGAATTCAGACCTGAAAGTTGCACTGCCTGCTTAAATGAGAACATATATGAGGAAATATTTCTTTAAACCTATAATAGCTTTAAAAAGATAGAGTATATCCTAGGACACATATTAAGTATAAAAATAATTCTATAAATTGAAGAATTCTCTCATTATATTTAAATGAGGTGATATAGTGTAGAATGAAAAAACACTGGAACACTGGTTGTTTTAGTAGAAGATCTAGGCAAACTCCTTTATAATATTGTGCAAGTCATTTAACCACTTCAATTTTAGTGTCCTTATCTGGAAAAGTTAGAAACACAGATTAGATTACCTTTATGGATTCAATAAATTAAGTTCTTGGTACAAGGACACAAAATAGCAGACAGATCTAAGTTTGCCTGAGTCAAATCTCTCTCCATTAAGCTACCTGCCAGTTTATACTAAAAGTGCTAATTTAAACTTTCACTTGAATCATTGGCAGGAGAATACTCTCCACTGTTGCATATTGAAACTCATTTATACATTCTCATTAGATTTTTTTTCTATGTTGTTCCATAAATTGCCCTAAATCTAATGATCTTATATCTCAATAAACAAGCATGCTTAAATATAGTTTGATAATTATTTCAACATGATTGTTTTCTTTTGCATTTCTATGTATTTTGTTTTATGTATTAAATTAATTCCCATGAGGAGCTCATAGTGCTAAAAGTGTCTAAAGTACATAAAAAGTTTAAGAAGTCCTATTAAAATATTTCTCCCTGAAGTATATTTAAGTGAAATAACTTTAAAATTACAAAAGACATGGAAATTCAAAAACCGTTTTGTTTCAAGATTATGAATTGAAATTCAAATTAAATTTGAATTATTTCTTAATTACATTTACTGACTAAATGTAATAAAATTAAATTCTTTTAAAAGACCAAATGATTTAGTCAAATTAGAAACATTGCAGAAAGTGAAAACAAAGATTTTGAGACTTTCAAGGGATATAACAACTATCAGGATGACTACCTTCATTACAGGGAAGAAGAAAAATTAAAGAAATGATTAAAATAAAGGAAAGGAAACAGCAGAAAATAAAAATTTAAATGGGAAATATGCTCTTATCTCAAAGTATCATCTACCTGACCTTGAACTTATCTAAATTTTTCTTCTTTATGCCACTTAAAATGTTTCACATACAATCTTCCCTCTTCTATTGATATATTTCTACAAGATAGGAATATTAGCATTATGTTAACATATAAGCATGTAAAAAATGAAACAAAGAAATAAAGCTCTTGTACACACACAATGGCAGACAGATTTAAATTTGCTCAAGCCAAATCTCTATTAAAATAAACTGTCCATGTTGGTGCTGAAACAGTAATTCCAGCTTTCCTAGTTGTATCAACACTCCATTGTTGAAAATTGAAACCCATTTATTCCCTCTCATTGTATTGTTTTCTATATTGCTCTATAAATTCCAACCAAATTTGAGTACTATGGAGCCTACATCTTTTGTTTTCATGGATACTAATATACTTGATACACTTGAAATTTTCATCTGTGATCTCATTTTTTTCATTGACTTACTACTTTCTTTTCAGTTCACATATTTCCTTGATGTCTTTCACAGTATTTTAAACATGTATCCTTGTGAATATTATTCTAAACTCTTGCTTAATTTTATATTAACAAAATATATACTGTCAGAAAGGAGAATGTGATAGAATAAATGAAAGAGAAAAAGAAAATGTTCTTGTCATTTCATTAAAGAAATTTAAAATCTATAATTCATATTTGTAGTGATTTAAGATTTATGAATTTTTTTCACAACAAACCTCTGAAGTCAGTAAATGAAGAAACTTAATATTCTATGAGGCTGACTTGCTTAAGATCACACAGATAATAAATATCAAAAGGTGATTTGAACCAATGTTATCTAAGGTAGAACTCGACCATTTTTCTTCAAAAGGGCAGACTGCCTCCTACAATACTCAATGTAAAGGCAATATGTGCATTCCAGAACTCTTTTCTTTTATCACAAAAATGTCTACCAGACTAGACATACAGTCATTATTTATTTCTTCCAAAGACTCTACTACTAAGAAGAGTTATCTTAGGAGGGATGCACTTCTTACTAGGAGGTAAATTTTAGATGAGAGAAGCATTCCCCCCCCCATCCCCAAAGCTCTCCTTGACAGCAGTTTGACCTCCCAAATCTCTCACATTTTGTGAGTCATACCCATCCAAAGGCCACATCTTGCCCTCTTACTCTGAGCAGGTATAGATAGCCTGCCATCTGGCAGCAGCTGCAAAAAGAGCTGTGAATCAGGCAGAGGGCAACCAGGGATCTGATCTGTATGCTGGAGTTTCTTTTAAAATTCTAAAAGTTAATCTTTGAGATTCATGATAAGGTATCCTGATCTTAAAGAAAATATAGGGAATTGGAGTAAAGCAGGAGAGAGTTAAATAAAGAGAAAAAGAAATACAGTCACACACACAAGTCTAACATTCAGTGTAGGGTGCAAATAAGAAGAATTTAGAAAAACAGAAAATAAGGGAAGAAATGGGCAACTTGCCAAGAATCTTTTTATTTTCTCCCAAAGACAGAAGCACTGTGCTTTTAAATGGAAGGGAAAAAAGGTGATAGGGTTTTTTTGTTTGTTTGTTTGTTTTAATTTCAGACGTTTTGAGGTTTTCAAAACTTTTTGGAACAATAATAGCTTTTTCCCCCCAAATACATGCAAAGATAAATTTCAACATTCACCCATGCAAAACTGAGTGTTCCAAATTTTCTCCCTCTCTCTCCCCCTACCCTAGACAGCAAATAACTGTAAATATATGTTAAACTTGTGCAAGTCTTCTGTACATATCTCCACAATTATCTTGCTGCACAAGAAAAATCAGATCAAAAAAAGAAAAATTAGAAAGAAAACAAATGCAATCAAATAACAACAAAAAGTGAAAATACATTTTGGTCCACATTAAGTTCCCACAGTACTCTTTCTGTCACAAATCTATTGGAATAGGCTTGAATCACCTCATTGCTGAAAAGAGCCAAGTCCATCACAATTGATCATCATGTAATCTTGTTGTTCCTGTATACAATGTTCACTTGGTTCTACTCACTTCACTTAGCATCAGTTCATGCAAGTCTTTCCAGGTCTTTCTTTTCAAAACTTTTCTACACACTTATATACATAAACACCCATACAAATACATATTTACTATGAATTTAATATAAAAACCAATTTAAAAACTCATTAATTTAGAATCAGGAAGAAAAAAAAACAAAATGTGGGCCTGTCATGTCCCAAAATGTAAAATTATGCAAATTATCGTTAAAGATATGTTAAGTTTGACAGAGCTTTACTACCCATCTTGCAGTAAATATTTTCTTTCTTATATGTTATTTTTCAGTATTTTGACCGCTCCAAATGCAACCAATGAAAAGCATTGTGATATTCACAGATCACTGAGACCACATTTAAATCTTTGTAATGGCCACAATAAACCACATATTCAGGGAAGAGTTGAACATTTATCTGCAACTGCATACTGCAGTGATCTCTCTAGCATGATAGTACTACTAAGTGTATCAAGATTTTAAAAGAGTTACTCATAAATGAGCATCATGCAACTTAAAATGATTTCTGGCCTTTAGTCCTATTCCATTGCACACACAGCATAGAAGATTGCAACTGAAAATATATTCTAATGTGGATTCTTTTTTTAAAATTAATTCATCAATTATAACCAACCTTTTACAGACAGGCTAATTACTAAACTAGAGGGTAATAATAATAGTTAAAATTTATATAGCACTTACTAAGTTCCAACACTCTTCTGAGTGCTTTTATAATTGTTACCTCCTATAATTATTATCACAACAACTTTGGGATGTAGGTGCTATTATCCTCATTTTAGAAATGAGAAAACTAAAGCAAACAAAAGTTAAATGAGTTACCAGAGTCACACAGCTAGTAAATGTCTGAGGTCATAGTTAAAGTCTTTCTTCCTGCAGATCAGTTACTCTATTCACTTTGCCACCTATGCACCAAGAAATTTATTTAAAAAAATATATGAAATATAATTCCAGCTCTCAAGAGTTTATAAAATCGAATTATTTTATTTTCCTAATTTATTTGTTACTGTCAAAGGTACCAATATCCTCCCAGTCATGGAAATGATTCATAAACATAATAGGTGCTTAATAAATGCTAGATTGTTAACTCTAGAAAGAATTGTTCTATCTAGTCCAATATAACTCATTTTACATAGAAGAAATTGGTGTCTTTTTTTGTCCTCCATCCCTTTAAAAACACAGGTGCGACTGAAATAAATTAGAAATCACAGAAATGGCAATGTTTTGATTGTTTAATATTTAGTTTATGCCTTCCAAGAACAAAGTGCTATATACCATGTACTATAGAATTTGATTTAAAAATTATACCTCATATAAAGTATAACTATTAAAGCATAGTCTAAACATTTAAGATTTTTTTTCCATTTTTCTCAATTTTGCAATTTCTTTTCTTTTCTTTTATTTGGCTTTTTATTTACCAGATATATGCATGGGTAATTTTACAGAATTGACAATTGCCAAACCTTTTGTTCCAATTTCTCCCCCTTCCCCCCACCCCCTACCTCAGATGGCAGGTTGAACAATACATGTTAAATATGCTAAAGTATAAATTAAATAAAATATATGTACAAAAATAATCAGATTTTGAAATAGTATACAATTAGCCTGTGAAGAAAATCAAAAATTCAGGTGGACGAAAATAGAGGATTGGGAATTCTATGTAGTGGCTCATAGTTGTCTCGCAGAGTTGTTTTGCTGGGTATAACTGGTCTAATTCATTACTGTCCTATTGGAACTGATTTGGTCCATCTCATTGTTGAAGATGTCCATGTTCATCAGAATTGATCACCATATAGTATTGTTGTCTAAGTGTATAATGGTCTTGCTCATTTCACTCAGCATCAGTTCATATTCGTCTCTCCAGGCCTTTCTGAAATCATCTTGTTGATCATTTCTTCCAGAACAATAATAATCCATAATATTCATATATGACAATTTTTTCAGCCATTCTCCAATTGATGGGCATCCACTCAGTTTCCAGTTTCTGGCCATTACAAAGAGGGCTGCCACAAACATTCTTAGACATACAGGTTCCTTTCCCTTCTTTAAAATCTCTTTTGGATATAAGGCCAGTAATAACACTGCTGGATCAAAGGGTATGCACATTTTGGTAACTTTTTGAGCATAGTTCCAAATTGCTCTGCAGAATAGCTGGATGTATTCACAATTCCACCAACAATGTATCAGTGTTCCTGTTTTCCCACATCCCCTAGAACATTGCACATTATCTTTCCCTGACATTCTAGCCAATCTGACAGGTGTGTAGTGGAATCTCAGAGTTGTCTTAATTTGCATATCTCTGATTAATAATGACTTGGAGCACCTTTTCATATGGATAGAAATAGTTTCAATTTCTTTATCTTAGAATTGTCTGTTCATATCCTTTGATCAATTGGAGAATGGCTTGATTTCTTATAAATTACAGTTAATTCTCTATATATTTTGGAAATGAAGCCTTTATTAGAACCTTTGACTGTAAAATATTTCCCCAGCTTATTGTTTCCATTCTAATCTTGTCTGCATTAGTATTGTTTGCAAAAAAACTTTTCAATTTGATATAATCAAAATTTTCTACTTTGTGATCAATAATGATCTCTAGTTCTTCTTTGGTCATACATTCATTCCTCTTCCATGGGTCTGAGAGGTAAACCATCCTATGTTCCTCTAATTTATCTATAATTGCATTCTTTATGCCTTAGTCATGAACCCATTTTGACCTTATCTTGGTGTACGGTGTTAAGTGTGGGTCAATGCCTAGTTTCTGGCATACTAATTTCCAATTTTCCAGCAATTTTGTCAAACATTGAGCTATTATCTCAAAAGCTGCGGTCTTTGGGTTTGTCAAATACTAAATTATTAAAGTTAGATTATTTTGTCCTTTGAACCTAACCTATTAGACTAATCAACTAATATATTTCTTAGCCAGTACCAAATGGTTTTGGTAACCACTGCTTTATAATATAACTTTAGATCTAGTACAGCTAAGCTACCTTCATTTGATTTTTTTTCATTAATTCCCAAGAGATTCTTGACCTTTTATTTTTCCATATGAACTTTGTTGTTATTTTTTCTAGGCCATTAAAATAGGTTTTGGGGAGTCTGATTGGTATAGCGCTAAATAAATAGATTAGTTTAGGTAGTATCATCATCTTTATTATATTTGCATGTTGGTTTATTTTGTATCCTGCAACTTGCTAAATGTGTGGATTATTTCTAATAGCTTTTTAGTAGAATCTCTGGGGTACTCTAAATATACCATCATATCATCAGCAAAGAGTGATAATTTCCTTTCCTCATTACCTATTCTAATTCCTTTAATCCCTTTCTCAACTCTTATTGCCAAAGCTAGCATTTCTAATACAATATTGAATAGTAATGGTGATAGTGGGCAACCTTGTTTCACTCCTGATCTTATTGGGAATGGTTGCACTTTCTCCCCATTACATATGATGCAATTTTCTCAATTTTTTAGAAAAAAGTTTTCATATTGTTTTAATATATTAGATTTGGATATTGTGACTAAAATGTCATCAATTATGGACAATCAGCTGGTTATGATTCTTAGATGGGCTATCCCTTAAAAAGTCAAAATTCAATAGAAGACATATTGAATAGATTGCTAGACCTGGAGATAATATTATCTGACCTTAGTTCAGAACCTTAGGTACATCGATTGATTTGTCTCAGTTTCAATTCCTCATTTGTAAAATAAGGGGGTTAGATTCAATCCTGAACTTTTCATGTATTTTAGAAAAAGATGTCTCAGATATTGGAGATAATGTTTTTGTACTAACTGTTGTTACTCTTAGTAAATACCTATTTCTAAAAATTAATCAATTTTGACTGGCTAATTGGTAATCAACAGGGAGCAACTAGTAGGTATCCATGATGGTGTCAGAAAAATATGGCCAATGCCTCAGGATTATCCACAGAATATTTAAAAAAAAAGTAGTTGGTTGTCTTCTAGGGACCCAGATTACCAATGAAGGCTGGAAAAGTACATGACCTTTAAGAGCACAAGAAAAACTCCATAGCACAAGACATTAGAGTAGGAGTTTAAGATATCATTAAAATGAAAATTATCATGTGTTAGATGATTCATTAGCTTCATTGTGAGCCACAAAACTAAACTAGCTCAAGATTCAAAGATTTTAAATACAAATTCAGGCCATGAAGTGCAACAATACTATGCTCCCCCTCCCCCCCACACACACATTCTTCACTATATTTGTTTCTCTTTAAGATAGGATAAGGGACACTTTTGATGGGATTAATCATTTTCTTGTTTCTTGATCAGTATAAAACATCAAATAATGAGCCAACTAAAATAATATCTGACATGCCTATTCCACTTTAATGAAGCTCAGTGAAAAACTGAAAACCACAATCCTAAAAAAAGAAAAAAAAAAACAAGCTTAAAAAGAAAGATAATACTATGTTTTGAGAAGACTGATCAGTTTCACCACTTAAAATTAAGTCTTTCCTGCTACTACTCCAATTTAAAAGAATTTAATTCTCACTTGATATTACTTTGTATTTATAATGCAGATGATTTACATGCATTTATCCTCCCAAAGGTATATAAGCTCTTTGAGACTGTCGGCTGTTTTAATGTAGTCTTTATATCTCCAGTAAGTAGGAAAGGGCCTGGCATATGCAGTTGCCTAATTAATACTTCTTGAATTCAATCTATAAGGCACCAAGTTTAATGAACTTGTCAATATAGTCACCAAGATCCAGAGCTTTATATTCAATTAGAAAAACTGTCAAGAGAAGGAAATTCACATATCCAATAACACCAGAATAATTAAACATTAATAAGAAATGAAAGGCAAAACTATTATATGAAGAGAAGCAAAACAGTTTGCATCCAAATATGCTTTTTGCAAAGCTGAGTATACTGTTACATGAAAGTTAATTTTTCAACAATTTTAGGATTTTCAGTCATTTCTCTTAAGAAAGCCAAAGTTGAACAAGATATTTAAATTGTAACTGAGAACAAAAAAGAAATGTAATCAAAATAAAAAATCTATATAATATTAATTAGCTAAATGTTAACATGATAAAGGGAGTAAACAAGGATGCTGAACCTTAAAATTCTCTCCTGGTCTGGGTCATTTAAGGAACAAAGAAAGAACAGTTATTGAGTAATCCTGTAGAAAGCCATCAGATACAAATGTCAAAGAAGTATTTCTTGAAATCAGTATACCACAGTTGAAAATCATTAAAAATGAAAGAAAGAAAGAAAAAAAGTGAGGATATGAGTGAACAAGGTAGCTCATAATTCTCATTTTTTTCTTAGGGGACAAGGGAAAATGATTAAATAAGTAAATGGTATCCCTAGATTTCCCCAGAACAGAGAAAAAAGGTCACAATGTATTTATACATGAAAATGAAGTTAGAATAGATTTTGTCAAATAAAAAATGATCAGGAATCTTAGCACTTTTTTTTAAAGCAATAAATAACATTTGTTCATGCTGAAATAGGAGTAGGGGCTAATCATGGGGGAGAAAGAAAAATAAAGTCAAATTATTGCAATCAAAAAAGTGTCAGGAACTTCATTGTAGTTTTTATTTTTTTTTTACCAAAATATGTCAGAATTTGAATAAGAGAAAACAAACAAATATAACATTGAATGCTAATGAAGTATAGCCAACAAATAGAAGAAAATTAAATAACAGATTTCAAAACAACCCAACTTATTCCAGACCAAAAATTACCTACAACACATAAGATATATAAAGGGTTAAACATGGGTGCTATTTAATTTTTTTCAGGCAATTACAAAGAAAAGCAGAAGTGGTAATCATGGTTTAGTATAGGACTACTATAAAAATAGTCTCAAGAGACAATAAATAATTATACCATAGATAATTAAGTAATGTAAACATTAAATATATATGTGCCACATGGCATACTACTTATGGACATAAAGGAAAAGTTAATTGGTTGGTAAAAATCCCTATGCAGTTTTTTAATGTGTTATTGCTTTCATCATATTTTTTTCAGATATACCTATATCTAGAAGTGTGTCTGATCCTTCTAAATGATCAACAGGTGTTGCCTTTGTGGAATCATCTGACTTCATTGATTAGCCAAAACTTTATAATCTTCTCAAACTGGTTGATTATTGACTTACATGTTATGATAGGGTAATAGGAAAATTCCTTAGAATCCAGTTTATATTGTTAATTCATGGATTGAAATGAAATTCTAGGGTTTTCTGTGATTACACTAAGATAATTCAAATGGAAGACAAAGGAGTAAGAAAAACAAAGGAAATAATGAGAAAAGGGATAAAAAGGGATTTGGCATTGTGAGATTTTAGATCATATTATAAGAAATAATTATTAAAAACCATATTAACTGAATAAAATTTACAAAATAATTATTAGTGGAATTGATCCAATTGATAAGAGTTAAATGCATCCAGAAGTCTAATGTTTGATTAGCACAAGAACATGAGCTACTAAGGGGGAAAAGGATTCTTTACTCATCAAAAATACTGGTTTTTTCCCCAAAATTGAAAAGCGGTTCAGCAGAAAATAGGATTTTATACTAACATTTTATAATATTAGCCAAGAAGTTTTATGACAGCCAAGATAATGCCTGTATATACATAAATGATATCCATATTGTGATTGATAAAATTTGGAAATTCCATGCACAATGACTGATGAATGAGGTACATTAACATAAAAATAATATATTTTGCACCATGATGATGAACAAAATATAGAGAAATATAGAGCATAGGATAATCATTTAAAGATAGAATGAATTCAAAAGAGAATGTAGTCAGTTTCCCCATTTTAGAGGTAAGAAAACTGAGGTTTACAGAGAGATAACTTCCTCAAGCTTACAGATTTACTGTTAATGCTTTTCTTCTGTCTCTACATATATGTAATGTGTATATGTATATACATTATATATGTGTATTGTATAGATATGTATGTATATCACTCCATATAAGATGGTCTTGAATAAAGTAATTCTAATCTATATAAAATCTATAAGTATCTAAAGAAATATAACACATTCAGATCACATAAAACCCAATACACTGGTGCCCTATTAAAATAATGCACCATTTCTATACCTCTGCTGTGGTCTGTGATGTGTTTGTGTTTGTTTGAGGTTGGGATTAGTCAACATTGGTTAATAATTTATTTTATATATTTGGCACAACAAACTACATGAGAAAGCAGTATAGCAGAGATTTGTTTAGCCTGTCAAGTGTTGAGTTTTTTGGTAGGTGAAGATGAAATGACTGAGCAAAACTAAGATTCAGCTTTCTGAGCATATCATCTTATTAAGCAATGAATGCCAATTAGCTATCAAAGTGGGACCAGACCTCCTCAGTTTAGGCCTGAATATAGGGGCAGATAGACTTTAATATATTAAAAACAATTAACCAAATAAAACAAACAAATTAAAAGAAAACAATAAAACATTAGGTAATCTACTTTCTACTTGGAAGAAAGATTAGGGAATGTCCAAGTTGGAAAGAAGATAATTAATAGGGATAATTTCTTGAATTCAGGAAAAGAGGTGTTCCACTCCTCGAAAGTGCCTATTAATATCCAAAGGATCATAAAATCAACAGCTGATTGATCACCATGGGCCAGTTTTCAGAGAAGACAAATGGGTTGTATTATAAAACTTCTTGCTTCAATCTTGAATCTGACTGCGTTTCTGGTTAGCATAACCTAGATTCTTGGTTAACATTTATAAGCAGCAGAGAAAGATAGTCCAGTTTCCCAAGGAATAGTCATGGAAAAATTGTGAATATCTTTTGGGAAAGACAGACACCAAAAGAATTCAATACTGGGAAGCAAAAACTTAATCATCAAAAGAAAATCATGAATAAAGACAAATAAAATATAGGTGATGTGATTTGTAGAGGATCTAGGCGTTTCAAGATGATTCAGAGACTATTAATTTAATTCTTATTCATTGTCACATGGAATATTGTCAACTTCAATTCTTGGTCACCCAGAATTATGTGTATAACAATATAATAAACCAAAGACAGAGCCTGGCAATCATCTTCTTAATTATCAAAAGAAAAAAGTGACTTATATTCAGGTAATTTTAGGGAAAATTTTTGTTTATTCTCTGAAGATTGATTCTATAGCAACCAGAATATTGCATTAATAGGAAAATTTCAAGTTATATTATTTAAAAGATTATAGAGTTGAAGTTGGAAGGGACCTTTGAAGTCATCTTACCCAATTTCATTTTACATATATGCAAACTGAGGCCAATAAAGTTCAAAAATTTGCCCATACACAACAAGTGGCAGAGATTGGATTCCAGACTAGGTCTTCTGATTCCAAATCTCATACCATTTTGTTATGCCATGCTACATTTCCTCTCTAAGTTAGTTTACAGAATTTCTCATTACTCCTAGCTTGACTCTGCTCCCTCATCCCCAATTAAAATAAATTGGCTTAGAGTTCTGGGATACCCAGGTTGTAATAGCAACCTAAGATTTGTCCAAATGTGTCAGGTCATTACTGTGTCCTTTGTACTATTTTGTTTTTAGTAAATAAATGTCAGATATACTTAAGCAAAACAGAATAATTGGGTAAGGGTAAAATTAATATTTATGCTGTGTTTAAATTTTAAGTCTTAAATAAAAAATTCTCTGTCTCAGACCCAAGATATTGACATTTTAAAATCCATTTTTCAAACATTTGAGGTAATCTGTTAAAGAATACAAAAAAATAAAAATATAAAATTTAACAAAGTTCCAAGAGAAAGTTTATGGTAGATTGGTAAATGCTAAAATATATGGACAATATGAATCACATCTAGTAGAGATACATTGCTTCAGAAACTGGAGAAATAAAATGGAATATTCCCCCCAAAGTTCCCAAAGAGTATTTTCATTATTGTAATTAGTTTCTGTGAAGTATGTACAAATAGAATCTGATCCATAACCGAATTTCTTATTACAAAGATTTCCTGACACCAGAAAAAAAAGGAAAAAAATGTAATCTTTAAGATATAAATTCTAATTAGATCTGAAATATAAGAAGAGGAAAGGGAAGAGATATTCAAAAACTTTAATTTGTGCATTAGTCCATGGATTATTTTCTGTGTTTTCATATTTTATTGCTATGGTACAAAATAGTTAATTTGGGAAAATATCATTAATATTTTTGTTAATTTTTGTAATTACTTTCTGCTCCATCAGTTCAACTTCATAAGCAATAGTAGCATCAGGACACTTGGATATATCATGATGTTAGAATGTGTCACAACTATTAGCTCACTAACATGTAACCCAATCATTTTTATGCTTGCCTTGATAACTTTGCACATCATCTCCAAGCATATGCATATACTCTTTTATCTGCTCTACTTTTTCCCCAACTTTTGTGTCATCACTTATATTATTGGTCAAAAAAAGTTTTTTTTGAGAAAACAAAAAATCATCTTTCCTGCTAAGTATTCTTATTTAATAGACAATGAGTAATAGACATCTAGGTGGCATAGTAGATAGGGTACTGGGCCTGAAAACAGGAAGAACTGAGATCAAAATCAGAATCAGACATGTACTTGCTAATGGCATGACTTTGAACAAGTTACTTAACCCTGTATGCCTTAGTTTCTTTATTTGTAAAATGAGATAGAGAAGGAATGAGCAAACTAGTATTTTGCCAAAAAACCCTAAATGGACCTCACAAAGATTGTACATTACTGATGATAATAATAATAATAATAATAATAATAATAATAATAATAATAATAATAATAATAAACTTTCAGGTTTGCAAAGTCCTTTGCTCCTCAAAACAATCCTGTGAAATTGGGGCTATTAACCCATTTTCCATATAAAAATATTGACATGTGGGCTGCTTAATAACTCACTCAGCATCACACACAGATCTGAGACAGAATTCAGACTTAGATCTTCTTGATTCTAAGTCTGCCATTTTATCTATTATTATACAGTGTACGGATTGCCTTTTGAAATAATCCACATTGAATATAGATTTAAGTCATTATTTATGACTTATATAGAGGCTTCCTCTAGTCATATGCTAACTTGAAGTCAATCATCTTTTATTTCAACTTTAACACATCTCTCAGAATAAATAATTTTAATATTTTTCAATACTTAAACAGTGTGTTCAAGCATCTGTATATTATATGTATATGTTTATATATATATATATATATATATAATATGTATATACACATCTACATGGGTGTATACATATACTTATGTATAAGTTTATATATGCATAGTATTAGGTTTAGATTTACATACATTCAGACTCATCAATGTGGGCTTTAAAGTCAATTTTCTATACATTATCTCCCCTTGTCCCTCTAATGGGTATCGATGATATAATTATATCTAGATTCAGATACAGATACAAATATGTATATCATCAAAAATGTACATAAAAAGAGTGACAAAAGGAATAAACCAGATAATTAGGAGATACTGGTTCCAGCCTTGACTCTTTTACTAAAATATTGGATACTTTGGTGCATATAATCTAATTGCTCTTAATCTTAGTTTTTTCAGCTATTAAAAAAAAAGCAGAGTTGGACTAAATTAGAGATTCTTAACTTTTTTCTATTTTTTTTCTTTTCTTCATGAGCTTTTGTCATTCTATTGAAGCCAATGGACCCCTTTGTAGAATAATGTTTTTAAATGAATAATAAAATGTCTAAAATTACAAAGGATACAAATGATATACCTACCATAGTAAGATAGTAAAACAGTAAAAACAGTAGTAAAACAGTAAAAATAATTTAAAAACAATTTCCCAAATCTCAATTTAAAACATCCCAATTTAGATGATGTTTGAAGCCCCTTTCATCTCTAAAATCTCAGCTGGTTCCTATCATTGTTCTTGTTTTGTCCTCAATCTTTCTCCAATGTAAATCTACATTTATTGAGGTTTGAAAGTCTCATTTGAATTCTTTCATAACTCTTTTATGCCTGAAGCTATATATTTTAATGGAAAGCTTGGTAGGGAAAAAGCATATAGATACTCAATAAGATGCCTACTTGTTTTTTCACAGTAAATCAATTCACTGAGAATATTCGTACAGTAATATATTCCATAATAAGATCTAGTCGTGCTATGGGATTTCTTAATTTGTTTACAGGCCAGAAGTCATAGAAAGATTTTAAGTTGTGATTCCAGCATTTCTTTTCTCCCTCCCCCCCCTCCTTTCCTTCCTTCCTTCCTTCCTTCCTTCCTTCCTTCCTTCCTTCCTTCCTTCCTTCCTTCCTTCCTTCCTTCCTTCCTTCCTTCCTTCCTTCCTTCCTTCTTTTCTTCCTTCCTTCTTTCCTTCCTTCTTTTATTGCTTATTTACTTTTTTTAAAACTAAATATTAAGACACATTCCTTTTGGCTATATTTCTGTATAATAAAAACTCTTAAAATATGAATAATATGCAAGTATCACCTTATGCATAGAAGAAATTGTAAGCAGCAACACTCAGGCTTAAGATATGCTAGCATTTTTAAAGGATGATAGATAAAGTGTTGGGGGGAGGTTCAGTATGTTCCCTTGAATATGTGTGAGGTGTATTTTAAATTTTTCACTTAAGATTATATGATTAATTTCAATCATTTTATATTTTAAATAGACACACATAAAAATGTATGTATCTATCTTTCTATCTCTCTATTTATGTGTGTATCTATGTGTAAATGCATACATGTATGTGTGTATGTATATATACCAAAGAAAATAACTCATAAACTATATTCCAATTCACTTCAGTCCAGTTCCAACAAGTCTATTGAACTGCTCTTATTTCAAGGTGTTTGAAAATTCTAGTAAAACACCTAAAATTCTATTGAAGGCCTCAGTCTAAGTCTGTTGAATTTTCTCCTGTTGATTTTTTGTATTGTCCCCTGACATACACAGTCTCTTTCTTCACATACCAGAATTCAGTACAACCAGAAAATGTTCTGCACCTAAAATCAATCAGGGAAGTTAGTAGGACAAAGAATTTTTTTTTACATTTGATGGGAAAATATAATCCTTTATGATTTAAACTTACATTAACAGAAACTCTAATATTTTAGTCTGATTTTAATACTGTCTTAGCAGATCACTGAAAGCTGATCACAGGTGAAAATTTAATAAAGATAATGTTCTACTCTAACTGTACACTTTCCCTTCTAATACTGTCATATCATCCAATCACAAATTTTACTAGGGAAACTTGATATATAACTTTATATATATATATATATAATATATATATATGTATATATATATATATATATATACATATACATATGTATATATATATATATATATATATATATATATATATACTAGACCTATGATTTCACTCATGGGTGGAATTCCCAGAATAGAAATTCATTCCAGTAATATAGATTGCAACTTTTTTATATAATATAGAGGTGACAGGAGACACTGGAAATAGGTTGAGTAATTTCTGAGTGGTTATACATCCATTATATATGAGAGGCAGAGTTTAAGTCCATGATTTTCTGAACTCAAGGCCAAGTCCCTCGTACTACAACATACTCCCTCTATGTGGGAATTTTAGCATGTCATCTTTGTAAAATATAATTAATTGCATTGAAAAGCTAGAGCAAATTGGATACTTAAAAGATGAGACAAAAAGCAAAAATAAAATGGGGGAGCGGCAAATACCCATATCATTGCTTTTGAATGAAACTACTGTTACATTTTTATGTTACTTAGGATCTTTAAGCAAAATTTGTTAGTTGTCCTATTTTATTTTTCTTTCACAAACTCATAGTTTTCACTAAACATAGCAATTATTTTACTGGCAACAAATTCTTTATAGAATTCATTTCCTTAATAGCATTCTGAAAATCTTTCTGGTCAAAGAGCAGCCACTAAAACAGAATTACCTACAGCAAAAGCATTATATAAAACAGTTCTACTACAAAAATGAGCAGGAAGCATGTAACCACTATACATTATACAAGCAAAAACTATCATTTGAAAATAGTTTTTGTTATATTAAAGAGAACATATAAAGCTAAGAGGATAAAATTCATAAAGTGTTTTAAATTGTTAGTACATTGAGGATTTTTATTCAGAGAAGCCACAATATTATAAGGCTTTAGCATCGCTAATGGATAAGGGAGGGTTTCAAATTCTCATAATTATTTTAAATTATGCAAGAAAACTATGTGAAAGACTAGAATGCATTAGTTCATAAGAAATGAAGCTGCTCATTTTATGGCTTGTTTTTCTTGTTAGAAAAGAAGCTTTTAAAGCTACTTGCAGTGTTAATTGTGCATTTCTTTCTTGTCTTGGAGAGAATGACATAAAACCAGTGATGTGTTTGTTTTACTTTCCAAAGCCTAATGTGAGAGAATAAAACCCACTTAGCATGAAGTTGGTCCCTTTCCCTGTGAGGAGTTTTTATTTTTAAACCTTGATATATTCCTACGTGAGAAAAACAAGTTTTTTTTACACAAATTAAACTATTTCATTTTGGTTTCTAAGTATTGGCTAATATGAAAATGCTTAACATACAGAGAGGCTGAATCAAAAATTTTTTCCACACGAACATAACCTATAAAGCCAAGTGAGAAGGATTATTTCCTAAATCCTGAAAAAAGTAGATCACAGTCATTCTTTGCCAGTCCATTTTAACATAATATATTCAGACTAAGCCTATCTATTCTTAAAATTAAGAGGATAAAAACTACCAGACTGATTGAAGCAGTCACATACTTGACTTCTTTGGACTAAAGTTGTTTCAACACATTTCAGTCAATTCTTTAGAAATAAAATTAAAAAAAAAAACTTTTGATGAAAAAGTTTCTCTCTATAAGAACAAAAACAAAAACAAAAACAAAAACACACAAAAATCTTTACATCAATTTTGTTTCATCATTCACTGGGGATAAACAAAAGTCTGAATTAACATTCAAGTTAATCAGTATAGTAAGAATAATACTAAAAGGTGAGAGATGCTTTAAAAATAGCGACCTGATGATTTGTTTCACTCATGTCCAACTCCTAATGACCCTATTTGAGGTAAAAAATATTAGAGTCGTTTATCATTTTCTTCTCTAGATCATTTTACAAATAAGGAAAATGAAGCTAACAGGATGAAGTGACTTCCTCAGGGGCACATAGCTAGTAAGTATCTGAGATTAGAATTGAACTTCAGTCTTCATGACTCCAGGTCCAGAACTGTATCCATTGAGCCACCTGGCTGCTGAAATTAAATTAAATGTGGTTATGAGTTTCCAAATATTCATGACTCCGTTTGTTTTGTTTTATTTTCTTGTAAAGATACTAGAGTAATTTGACATGTATTTCCCTAGCTCATTTTAGAGATAAGGTACTGAGGAAAACAAGGTTAACTTAGTTATCCAGAGTTACACAGCTAGTAAGTATTTGAGGTCAAATTTGAACTCAGGGAGATGTCTTGTAACTCCAGGCCCCAATACTCTATCCTTTGGGCCACTTAGTTACTCTCAAAATACTGATTTAGGCAATAGAAACCTAGATGTTATCCAATGAACCTGAGAATACTCTACTTCTTCAAGTATAATATGATAGGACACTGTTAGGAGCCTAACTGTGAAAGTGTAGTGGGCTGATCATATGGTGAGACTATCTTATAATAAAGAGATCCCAATGATTGTATCACCCTCAGGATGGAGTGATCATAGAACTTCAGATAGCTGGGAAAGAGGACTGCATTTACCGACTTATAAGGGAGGCAAAAAGTATGGAGTTGTAAAAGGCCAGGGAGGGTACTAAGAGGGCAAAGGGATAATTTTCATAAGGAAGATGCTTCTTACCACTCCAGAGAAGCCATGGCTGCTTTAGGTTTCCAAATGAGCATCTTATCTTCTTTCCCTAACTCCATATGCTAGTGCCTCAGAATAAAGTCACAAGGTGAAAGTTCTTTTCATAATCTAGATGAACTTCCCTGCCCCAGATTAGTAGAATTCTAACTACCTCTCACATTCTTTCAACCCTAAAAAGGACATTTTTCTCTAGTTTCCCCAAATCTTTCTTACTCATATCCTATTCCAACCTATCCCATCTCATCAAATTCTTGCCCAGTTATCAAAACTTCCCATTTCAGTTCTATATTATACTAAATAATACCATCCTACTGCAGAGAAAGTTAATTTTCCAGCAATGTTGTCTGTATTTCAGAAATTAAAAGACAAAAAGAAGATGGATTGTGTATTTACACATATGAGTAAGAAAGGTAGTTAGGAAGATTATAATTATGTCCATTGACAGACATTTGGAATTAAATAAAGAAGCTTGCAAATATAGGCATAACAGAGAAGAGAGACTATCCAGTTATTTTTGTGTGAGGTTATTTGGCAAGCCTCATAAAAATATAACTCCATAAAATAGCACTTGTGTTGTAATCTATAAGGGCAAATTCAACATGCTGGGATTTTGTTGTTGGTGGTGGTTTATGCTTGTTTGTTTGTTTGTTTGTTTGTTTGTTTGTTTGTTTGTTTGTTTTTTTGGGGGGGTGGAAATAGAAATTAGTTTTGAGTTTGATGGTTTGAAGGAATGGAGAAACAACATGGACACAATGAAAATGATTATGCTAACCTGAAATAGAACACTGAAGAAAAGATGAGCATCATGCTCTCCAGATGGCAAAAATGACGTTCCTTCTACCTTAAGAACTTCTTCCCATATAGAGAAAGCTTTCTTGTGACAAAAATAATCACTCTTTGTCAGAACTTCAGAATAATTGGGGCTGCAGATTTTAAGAATGCAGGTAGGTGGAATCAGTCCCCCATTATGTTTCATCTTTTTAGTTTTTCTCCCAAAACTACATTTGGTCTTTATTTTTTATAATATTGTATCCTATAAATTAGTCTATTGAAAATCACCTTACCTTTTTTCCAATTAATTCAATATAAAAATTAAAATTTAAAATGAATTCACATGTGTCTCAAACATCCTTTAGGACCTAAACTTTTTACAAGATGGCACAAATTATGAAAGAAGTCTGCAAGTGATCATCAGAAGATCTGTTTTCAAGGGCCAACTTCCTTATTTATTTCTTTATTTTTTGGGGGAGGAGGTAATTGGGGTTAATTGACTTGCCCAAGATCATATAGCTAGCAAAACTTTAAATGGCTGAGACTAGATTTGAACTCAAGTCCTTTTGACTTTAGGGCCACTCCTATTGCACTATTTTCTGGCCCATAGTTTCATCATTTATTAACTATGCTTTGTTGGGCAAGTCATGTAACTTTGTGAACTTGAGTTTTCTTGTGGAACATAGGAATATTTTTTGTTATTGTTATTATTATTTTTTTTTTCTGAGGCAATTGGGGTTAGTGATTTTCCCAGGATCACACACCTAGGAAGCGTTAAGTGTCTGAGGCCAGATTTGAACTCAGGTTCTCCTAACTTCAGGGCTGGTACTCTATCCACTGTACTACCTAGCTGCCCCAAATATTAATTTATTTTAAAAATTGACATGGAGAAATAGTGGAGTAGTCTAGGAATACTGATAATAAGTTGAGGGGCTGCTACTCATATATCCTGACTGTGTGACTATAAGCAAGTCATTCAAGACTTCTTATACTCATGTAACACTCAAAATCAATCATTTGCTGAACAGTTGCTTTCTTCTTGGGTAAAGAAAGTTCTGCCTAAGAGGGGAGGTGGACTACAGACATATAGGTTCATCTGTGGAGATTAATTCTTTATAAAGAAAATTCTTCCCCTGATGACAATAGGCAACTTATATTTGTAATATCCTGAAAAGGTTTCTGGGGAGCAAGAAAAGGTTAAATGATTTGCCCATGGTTACACAACCAGTATGAGTCAGTTGTTGATCTTAAATCCTCCTCATCTTTCCTAAACACATCTTCCTTCAACTTAAATACAGAGAGGGACAGAAAGAGAGAAATGTTTGCAAGTGGCCTGCCTTTTAAAAATGTGAGTTCATAAGAGAAGAACCATATGTTTCCTTTTATAAAAAAAAAAATTACTTGATTAGCTCTAGCACTTACCACAGTGCATGTGAACATATATCTTCATCAATCAACTATAACCTCTAGTACTCTAACCTTTTACATTTGCCAAACTTCATTTTCCTATCCTACAAATCCTGATATTATAATTACATTCAACTGCATCTTTCCCTCTGTTTTCAAATCTCTTGCCCTCTTACTGTTCATCATATCTTTCTAATTTTTTTTCCAGATTTTCCACACTATCTTCCTCATCTCTGATTCTTATACTGCAAAGAGCTCATCAGACCAGGAATGCAGGGCTGGTTCAAAATTAGGAAAACTATTAGCATAATTGACTAACAAATAACCAAACTAACAAAAATCACATGATTATTTCAATAAATGAAGAATAACCATTTGATAAAATCTAACACCAATTCCTATTAAAAACACTAGAGAGTGCAGGGATGAATGGAGTTTTCATTAAAATGATGAGTAGCTTCTATTTAAAATCATCAGCAAATATCATATGTAATGGGGATAAACTAGAATCATTCCCAATAAAAGCAGAGGTGAAACAAAGTTGCCCACTATCACCATTACTATTCAATATTGTATTAGAAATGTTAGCTTTGGCAAAAAAGGATATTGAAAGAACGATAGTAAATAATGAGGAAACCAAAATATCACCCTTTGTAGATGATATACTCAGAGAACCCTAGAGAATCAATTAAAAGAACTATTAGAAACAGTTCACAACTTTAGCAAAATTGCAGCATACAAAATAAATCCATATAAATCCTCAGCATTTTTATATATTAACAACAAAGTCAAACAACAAGAGATACAAAGAGAAATTTCATTTAAAATAACTGTTGATAATATAAAATATTTGGGAATATACCAGCCAAGACAAAATCAGGAACTATATGAACACAACCACAAAATACTTCCCACACAAATAAAGTCAGATCTAATCAAGTGGAAAAATATCAAGTGGTCATGGATAAGCCAATCTAATGTAATAAAAATGACAATACTACCTAAATTAACCTATTTATTCAGTGCCATACCCAATTCCCAAGAAATTATTTTTAAAATCTAGGAAAAGTAATAACAAAGTTCATCTGGAAATACAAAAGATCAATAATTTTGAGGAAATTAATGAAAAAAAATTGCCAATGAAGGTGGCTTATCTGTGCCAGACCTAAAACTATAATATAAAGCAGTGGTCATCAAAACCATTTGGTACTGGCTAAGTATACTGGCTAAGAAATAAATTAGTTGATCAGTGGAATAGGTTAGTCAATGACTATAGCGATACACCATTTGATAAAAACTGCTGGGAAAATTGGAAACTTAGTATGGCAGAAACTAGGTATGGACCCATACCTAACATCATATGCCAAGATAAGGTTGAAATGTGTTCATGATTTAGACATAAAGAGTGATATTATAGGCAAAAAAAAATAGTTTACCTCTCAGATATGGAGAAGGAAGGAATTTGTGGCCAAATAAGAATTGGAATTGATTATTAAGCAAAAAATATAATTTTGATTATATTAAGTTAAAAAGTTTTTGTACAACCAAAACCAATGCAGACACAATTAGAAGGGAAGCAATAAACTCCAGATTCTCTTCAGCTGGTACATTGTGCTTCCAATCCTTGTGGTTTCTATCAGTCCAGTGTTATTTTTGAGGCTGATTTAACTAATTGGTAATAAGGGAAGAATGGAACTTACAAATTCTCATGTATCTTCTCTACCATCTTGGCTCCGCCCCCAATAAACTCAGAAAACATTTTACATTCAAAGATTCTGATAAATGAGGCCTTTCTAAAATATGTAGAGAATTGACTCAAATTTATAAGAATTCAAGCCATTCTCCAATTAATAAATGGTCAAAGGATACAAACAAGCAATTTTCATATGATGAAATTAAAACAATTTCTAGTCATAAGAAAAAGTGCTCTAAATAACTATTGATCAGAAAAATGTAAATTAAGATAAAGCTGAGTTACCACTATGGGTATCTCTCGGATTGGCTAAGATGACAGGAAATGAAAATGATGAATGTTGGAGGGAATGTGGAAAACCTGGGGCATTGATACATTGTTTTTGAAGTTGTGAACAGATCAAATCTCTCTGGAGAACAATTTGGAACTATGCTCAAAGGGCTATCAGATTGTGCATACCCTTTGATACAACAGTGTTTTTACTGGGCTTATATCCCAAAGAGATCTTAAAAGAGGGAAAGGGACCCATGGGTGCAAAAATGTTTGTTGCAGCCCTTTTTATAGTATCTATCTATCTATATATCTATATATCTATATCTATATCTGTATCTATCTATATCTATCTATTTATAGATAGATATAGATGGATAGATATAGATAGATATAGATATAGATATAGATATAGATATAGATATAGATATAAATAAACTGGAAACTGAGTGTATGCCCATGAGGTGGAGAACAGCTGAGGAAGTTATAGTATGTGAATGTTATGGATTCTATAATTTTTCTATAAGAAATGATCAGCAGGATGATTTCAAAGAGGCCTGGAGAGACTTACATGAATTGATGCTAAATGAAAAAAGCAGAACCAGGACATCACTGTACATGACAACAACAAGATTATATATAATTCTGATGGACATGGCTCTTTTCAATATTGAAATAATACAGGTCAGTTCCAATGATCTTGTGATTAAGAGGGCTATCTATATTCAGAGAATTGAATGCATATATCATACATTTTCACTCATTTTTTGTTGTTTGCTTAAATTTTATTTTATGTTTTTTCCTTTTTGATTTGATTTTTCTTGTATAGCAAGATGATCATATAAATATGTATTTATATATTGGTTTTAACATATATTTTACCATGTTTAGCATATATTGGATTATTTGCCATCTAGGGGAAGGAGTGGGGGTAAGGAGTGGAAATGGGAATACAAGGTTTTGCAAGTGTTAATGTTGACAAATTATCCATGCATAATTTTTTGAAAATTAAAAAAGTTTTAATAAAAAAAGGACATGCAAATATGTTGACTGTGTGAGCTATAAACATGTTTTCTAATATCAGTTGAAATTGTATTGCTAAGTGATGATCTTTTCATTCCTTGACTCTCTATCATCCTACACATAGCATTTTCCCAGTATTTTCCCTTTCTCTTTAATCCACTTAAATAACTCCCTCTCTTAGTCCAGAAGGAAACTTCTTTTCCACAATTTTTTTTGAAAAGTCCCTTTAAAATCATTTAAATTCTTTTTTTTTTTTTGCTTTAGCCACTGATGAATAGAAGATAACCCTCCTTAGTAAAGCTGATTCCTCTATTTATCTTAATTTTAGATCCTCCTATTTACTAGTGTCCCTGTTGTCATCTATCTCCATTTGTTCCTTATATTTTTTATTTTTTAATTCAATTTTTATTTTCAGTTCCAGATTTTCCTTGATTTCTCTCACATGTTTGACATGGTGAACAGACCCTCTTCCTGGTCATTTAATGCTCCTTTGGTTTTCATGATACTACTTTCTCTTGATTTTCTTCTGAACTCTTCCATCATTCCTTCTCAATTTTCTTTGCTGAAACTTCCTTCATTCCCCAACCCCTGTATAAACTGGAACCTCCTCTTCATTCTCTTTGCCTTCCCTCTTGATACTATTATCCACTTTTCTAGGTCTAATTACTATATAAAATGAAATAACTGTAAAAAGTTATGTATCTAGCCCATCTCTCTTTTCTTTTGCACTCCCATAACTTAACATCCTCCCCCCAAGAATACTTTCCTTTTCCTCTCCCCCACCATATCCCCTTATCCTCTTTCTATCTGAAATTAGAATATTTTATAGTCTTCCAAATATATATGTTGTTCCTTCTTTATTCCATTCCTGGTAATCTAAACAGCCTTCTATACCCTTTACTACTGTATTCCCTCACCTTATTTTTTATAAAGTTAGAAGACTTTTATTAACTTCTAAATGTATATCTTGTTCCCTCTTTAACTCAGACCTTATGTGATTTGGATTCCCTCTAAAAACATCCCCTTATCCATTTCCTCCTCCCTATACTGTTACTCTCTTATTTCTTTTCTTTTTTTTTTTTTATTTAGAAGACTTTTATGCCTTCTAGATATACATATGTTGTTTCCTCTTTAACTTATTTCCAATGGGAATAGGGTTCCAGAATTACTAACTTTTCACCTCCAATTAATTCCTCTTTATCAATTCCTCTTCTTACACCTTATTTTATGAGATAATTATTCTTTTTATCTTTACCTATACAACTTTGCTTGTTAGGATCCATAATATTCAACTCTAAACCAATCTTTCTTTCAAAATGCCCAATAACTAATGACAATTTTAGGATAATATGATTTACATATCTACATATAAAAGTAAATAAGGAATCCTTATTGAGTCACTTATAATTAGTCTCTGATGTTTACCTTAAATTCCTCTTTGGATCTTTTCTTTTTTTTTTGTCTCAGTTTCCTCATCTGTAAAATGGAGCTGGAGAAGAAAATGGCAAACTACTCCATTCTTGTTGCAGGAAAACCTCAAATGGGTTCACAACTGAACAACAATGAACAACAACAACAAAATTAATAGATAATGAAAATGAGACTCAAGATCCTGTTTAAAGATGGCAAATAAAGAATTTTCTTATTCATTCCCCACCCAGATGCTTTCTTGGATTTCCTCATCTCTAGAAATTCATCATTCTGTAAGATGAAGTAAACTCAGAAACTCTCACCTCTTCAAATCATTTACTACCCTCTTTTATTGCCTGCCATTTTCAACTTCTTTATACTTATCTCATCTGATTAGATTGTGAGCTCCTTGAAGTTAGGGACTATCTTATTCGGTTTTTTATATCCCCACAACTTAGTAAATAGGTGTTTGGTAGGTGATTATGGTCTCTGAGTCTAACTTGTATGAACTGATGCAGACTGAAGTGAACCGAACCAGAAGAAAAACTTAAGGAATAACAACTCAACATGTAAAATGAAACATCTATTTTTTATAAGGCTAATGTGGGAATTTGCTATAAATATTTGTTATAAAGTTTTTGTTTTTCTTTCTTTTTCACAACAAGAATGGGGTGAGAGGAAGGAAAAAAGTTTTTTAATTCATTGAAAAATGTTTTAAATATAAGGAAATAAAGCAGACTTCATAGAGAGGTATGTAACATTATTAAAAATTCTGTACTTTTAAAAATAATAAATATAGTTCTTTATCTCAGTATAAAAATTTAAACTTTTTTTTTCTTCCAAGATTTATTGCTTATTCTTCCCATTCCTAACACTCACAGAGCTGCTGTGAAGGTAAAAAAAAAAATCCCATTATTATGGAGAATTGCAGAGCAAGTTGCTGTACACAGGAAGTATGGGTGAAAAAGAATGCAGGTGCCAGGTCTCTCAGCATGTTGGAGTCTCCCAGGAGGAAAAAATACAACAATTATGGGCAATGATGAAAATCACAGCTCCACAGGATGCTCTATAGTTTATTTAAATTGTTCCTCCCAGACCTTCCCCAGTGACAGCTCTACTACCCTTGGAGCCCATGATCAGAGTCATCCATTTTTCTCAGGACATCAGATTAACTTTCTTTGGACATTCTTTGATATTCTATCCTGCATTTATTTGACAAACACCTTATTTGTCTGGCACAAGTGGTTGTTATTATTGGGAAATTAGTAGAGATTATATTTAATTGAGGGTGCTGGTAGATTTTTGACACTTCTATATTATGTAAGGCTATCTTTGTCAGAAATCTGGTGCTGCCCTAGAAATAATAGATATAAAGCAGAGAAGGAAATGATTACATTTTAAAAATTCATTTTAATTATTAATTTATTCTGAATTTAAATACAATTTAAGAAAAAGGGGGAAATTTGCCATGTGCATAGCAGAACATAAAAGAGATTCAAAATATAAAGCAATACATTTCCATTTCAAGAAAGCCTATATAATAAACACTGTACATTGTCCTGAAAGCTGTCCTATCCCTCTTATCTCCTCTGCTTTACTTTTACATACTACCTTGCACTCCCATAATTTAACATCCTCCCCCCAAGAATACTTTCCTTTTCCTCTCTCCCACTATATCCCCTTATCTTCTATCTGAATTTAGAATATTTTATAGTCTTCCAAATATATATGTTGTTCCTTCTTTATTCCATTCCTGGTAATCTAAACAGCCTTCTATATCCTTCACTACTATATTCCCTCACCTTACTTTTTTATAAAGTTAAAAGACTTTTATTACCTTCTAAATGTATATCTTGTTCCCTCTTTAACTCAGACCTTATGTGATTTGGATTCCCTCTAAAAACATCCCCTTATCCACTTCCTCCTCCCTATACTGTTACCCTCTTATTTCTTTTCTTTTTTTTTTAATTTAGAAGACTTTTATGCCCTTCTAGATATACATATATTGTTTCCTCTTTAACTTATTTCCAATGGGAATAGGGTTCTAGAATTACCAATTTGTCACCTCCAATTAATTCCTCTGTATCAATTCTTCTTACACCTTATTTTTTGAGATAATTACTCTTTTTAATCTTTACCTTTACAATTTTGCTTGTTAGAATCCATCATACTCAACTCTAAACCAATCTTTCTTTCAAAATGCCCAATAACTAATGACAATTTTAAGATAATATGATTTACATATCTACATATAAAAGTAAATAGTGAATTCTTATTGAGTCATTTATAACTAGCCTCTGATGCTTACCTTAAATTCCTCTTTGATCTTGTATATCAAATTTTCTATTAAGTTCCAGCCTTTTGTTACAAAATCCTGAAAGTCTGGAAATTTATTAAATATCCTTTATTATTTTATTATGTTTAACTTTGATGGGTATAATATTTTGGTCACAACTCTAGTTCTTTTGTTCTGTAATATAAAGTGTTCCCAGATCTGTGATCATTTAGGATAAACATTGTTAGGATTTATGTTAATCTAATTGTGGCTCTGTTGTATTTGACTGGTTTGTTGCTATAGCTTTTTCTTATTATGATCTCACAGGTAATGATTGGTGGATTTTTTTTCCCCTATTTATACTTATGCTTTTTATGGTAACACTTCAGGACACTTTTCTTTAATTATTTATTATATTGGTGTATTATGATTTTTTTGTTGATAATAGCTTTTAGGTAGTCCAATTCCTCTTAGATTTTTTCTTCATGATCTGTTCTCCATATAATTTTTTCTTATGAGATTTTCACATTATCATCTGTTTTTTATTTTACTTTATTATTTCTTCGTCTCTTATAACTTCACTAGCTTGCCTTTGTCGAACAGTAATTTTATTATTTTTTTAATAGTTTTTATTTACCAGATATATTCATGGGTAATTTTACAACATTGACAATTGCCAAACTTTTTTTTCCAATTTCTCCGCTCCTTTCTCCACCCCCCCCCCCCGCCATAGCAGTTCGACCAATACATGTTAAATACAATACAAATAAATACAATATATATATATATGACCAAACAGTTGTTTTGCTGTACAAAAATAATTGAACTTTGAAATAGTGTACAATTAGCCTTTGAAGGAAATTCAAAATGCAGGTGGACAAAATTAGAGGGATTGGAAATTCTATGTAATGGTTCATAATTATTGCTCTATTGGAACTGATTTGGTTCATCTCATTGTTGAAAATGGCCACATCCATCAGAATTGATCATCATATAGTATTGTTGTGGAAGTATACAATGATCTCCTGGTCCTGCTCATTTCACTCAGCATCAGTTCATGTAATCCTCTCCAGGCCTTTCTGAAATCATCCTGTTGGTAATTTCTTACAGAATAATAATATTCCATATTATTCATATACCACAATTTATTCAGCCATTCTCCAATTGATGGGGATCCATGTAGTTTCCATTTTCTGGCCACCACAAAGAGGGCTGCCACAAACATTCTTGCACATACAGATCCCTTTCCCTTCTTTAAGATCTCTTTGGCATACAAACCTAGTAGCAATACTGTTGGGTCAAAGGATATGCACAGTTTGATAACTTTTTGAGCATAGTCGAACCCTAATTTTCAAAGAATCATTTTCTTCCTTAAGATTCTGGATCTTCTCTTATAGTTGGTTGATTTTTTTTTGTCAACATTTTCTTGAATTTGATTGTTTCTTTGTTTTGGATTGTTTTAATTTTTCCTTAGTTGTCCCTCTGTTTTTCATTTGATTTTTTTTTTAATTCTTCTATGAATTCTTTTTGGGCAGGTGACCATTTGCTGTTACTCTCTGGGTGGGGGAGGCTCTTTTTGCTACAGTATCCTCCTAGGGAGATGAATATCAGTCTTCTCTATTCCCATAGTAACTTTGTAGTTGAGTTATTTCTACTGTTTCTGCTCAATTTTATTTTAATTTAGTAGTATAATTTATTTATTTATAATATAATATATGTATAATATATAATAATATAAATATATAATCTATAATAATTTATTTATTTATTATAATTTAATTTATGGTAGATGATTATTAAAATTATTTTACTGTCCTAATTCTTGTTTATTTTTGTCACTTTATGTTTACCATGAGATACTAGTTTATCTTATTTGTGAAATAAAACTGGAGAGCTTAAATTTTCTGACCTACTCTGTCAACTTCCCAGATTTTTCTCCTAAGGAAAACTATTTTTATAAAAGTGTTAAGAAAGCACTTCATGAGAAACATGATAGCCAGATATGCTTTTTTTGCCATTCCAGACATCCTCTGTATTCTGATGAATAAGCTTATTTAGCTAAATATGAAAGTAAAAGAGGAAAGCAAGCTAAATACTAAAAAATGCAAGGATACTAACAGACAGACAAGAGAAGACTAAGCCTAAGTCGGTAGAGCCTTTTTGGCAATGGTAAACTGATGATACCCAATTTGTCATGATTCAGTTTCCAATGCTATATTCTGATCATTTAGCCTTGAAGTAGGAATTGGCCCTAGGTAAGTAGACCTGCAGTCAGGACGATAGCCTTTTAGATTTCAAGGGAATTCTCATATTAAAGTCTGAGTTCTTGATCTATAGTCCATGAACTAGGTTGTAAATATATGTGTGCATATAAATATATATATATATATATATATATATATATATATATAGTGTGTATATTCATTATTATATTTCAATGGAAGTGGTTTCCTTAGTAATGCTATGTATTTTATTCATTTAAAAACATTCTTCTGAAAGACTTCATAGTTTTTGCCATACTGTCAAAGATATTGACAAAGCACAAAAAGGGAATTTTTTTGCAAAGGGGTAAAAGAAGACAAGTGTTCTGATTCCAAAGCCAATGTTTTTTCCCATCAGATAATGTTGAAGGACTAGACTTGAAAACCAGAGTTTGAAAACTTTTCCTTTGGAAAATTTGGCTTTGAGAGTGTTTCTTATATAATATATTTTCCTGATACTTGTTCCTCATTTCTATTTTAAGTAAAATTTTCTTTTTTTCCATTTTACAATGCTTGCCATATATTTATTATTATCTTGCTTGCTAATGAAGAGTTTCAGACAGGGGATAGAGAAATAATTTGAATAGATGTTGAACATGAAAAGGTTATAAGAGCCAGAAATAAGCGGGGGGGGGGGGTGAGGTGAAAAACTACATTAACATGGCATAGTGTTAGAAGACCTAAAGGGAAAATTGGTATATAGCTAATTATAAAAAATTGGAATATAAATTTAAAACATAGCCCATACCACTAAGGTTGGTTCTCCAGTAATATTGGTACTATATTGTCAATTGAATTACAGTAATACATAGGAGAACCTGATTGAAATTCTTAAAAGATGGAAAAGAAAATGAAATAACCTATTTTCCAAAGTTGAATTTCTTTTAAATGGATTCCACAAACACTTTCAAATGTGTTCTTAAAAAACAGCAGGAAAGTGACAGACAATACCACTTAATTAACACAGTGTGCTTACTTCTGTGTCATTATTATGCTATAAAAATACTATCAATGATTGCTGTTGTTGTTGCTTTTAAATAAACTGGCTATTACCTGTCCCTACAAAAGACAATACATAAATGTTGAAAACAAAATTGCATGTGTCAAATTGTGAAGGCAGTGTGTTGTTTATTTTTTAATATAAGAAAAAGTAACATTTTATAGAAAGTTCTACTCCAACAAGTTTTGTTGTTGAAATTTAATTTTATTTCCTATTTTTCCAACTAAGATTTATGTTTCCATTATATTGGACTAGAAACAACTGAAATTAAATATTTGAATCAACTTCTGTAAAATGATGTCTGAGAAAAAAAAGACATAATATTTGTAGAGATATATAAATCCAAAGAACCAACCAATGGTAGTTTGCATCAAAAGAACAAAATTATTTAGCCATAGAACTCTTTATGAAAGAGATCTCATAGGTGTTCAGGCTATGTAATTATGAATTGGAAGAAGATGGCTAGAAATCCCTTTATTTCCCCCACTATTAGCAAGGCAGGACACCTTAAGACTGTAGTCAGTGACCTAAAGGAGAAGTCCAATCTGTTCTCTGTGAGCCCTTCCTATTTCTCAGGCTAAAAACACAAAGCAAATTATAGCTGGCATTCTGCCTCTAATATTCTGAGGCTTAGCAGATGGATGAGTCTCCTGGGCCAGGCTGAGTGGAGTTGGTGATCAGTATTTGCATTTGGGGAGTGTGGCAGAGTGCTGAAGGAAAGAAAGCATCACTCATCAAAGGGACTGAGAAGAGAGGATAGAAAAAGAGAAGAGAGATACAGCAGCATGATATAGTGAAAAGTGAGCTGTATTAATCAAAGAACCTTTGTTGGTATACTGGATATGCCACTTACTAAATATATGACATGGAGAAAGTTATTCACACTGTCTCAACCTCAGTTTTCTCTGTTTAAATTTTTTTTAAGGTATTGATTCTTTAAGGGTCCTTTTCAGCTCTCAAACTGTGAAGAAAAGTTCTTGGGTTTTCAAAGGTTTCCTGAGCCAAGATTTAAGTTATTACCCGAAAAACACTTTTCCTTCCTGTCTTTAGAATTTAACTACTTGCCTGTCTATCTAAGAAGCCAACAATATTAGAACACAGTATTTTACAGTGCTTTACTGTAATCTACAATTTAGATTCACTGTGTGAATGCTAATTGTTATATAGATACCATAAGATATATTTTCTTACAGCTAAAGATCAAACTTTATATTTTTATTCTTGGTATTCACCTTCATTTTTCAAGGTTTCAAATACCAAAAGCACTCACTAATATCTTCAGACATTACTCGAACCATGTCAGCATAGAAAGTTAGAGGTAGTACCTACAACCTTAGAGTCTCTGCAACAAGAATGAAATACAATGCATTTCACAAGCTATAGACTTTAACTGTTCAGGTGCAGTCACTTGCATTATTACCTGGCACACGTTTCTCAGTTCACTTAGATGTTGCCAAAGGAACTGTTAGCTCTCCATAATGGTATTCACTTGCTACCCAGTGATGACAATTACCTGTCTCCTCCTCTTTCATAGGTTCTTAATCTCTAAACTGAAAATGCTGTCAGCCAAATTTATGAGACTCCTCATTCAGGACGAGTATGCCAACAAACCAGACCTATGTCATAGAAAGTAAATAACACAGGAAGGTTGCCCAATGGGCAACACAGGCAAAGTATGTCTGCCAAAGGATGGCTGCTTGAACAGAGGCAATGGGCCAGCTTCTAAGGATTGGGCCTGAATTAAATGATTAACCCACAGGGTTGGAAGAGCTCACTGGGATACCAACTGAAATCCCAGTGCCCAGAGTAAGTCCCACAGACTAGAGCAGCTGCTGCTTTTGCTATAAGCCAGGTTGCCAAGAGCACATAGGCTGAATTCACCTCTATCCTTTGACTTACCATGGGACGTGATTGTTCTGATCCCTTCTCCATTCTATGTCTACTCAGCAGTTAGATGACCTTCATACTTGAGCATTTCTCCCCTAATTTTATATGCCAAATATTTTTAAAGAAAAATCAAATAGATACATAATAGAAACAGGCTGCCCTTAATAGAAGTTCTTCGATATGACTTCAATCATTCACATTTTGGAGTCAAAGAAGCTGCTGTTTACTGAAAAGCAAGCATTGAGGTGTCAGAATTCTGGGATACATTTTTTATGCCATGACAAATAAATCAGACTGTGGAAATTTGGGAAAAGAAGATAAAGAGGTGGAAGTACATGAAAGAATACATCAGAAAAGTCTTTATCAAAATGACAAAGATGATTGCAAAATAAAAACAGAAATAGGCAGTATTCTAGGCAGCTGTAACAAGACAAGCACTCTAAAATACTGTTGGAGAAGCTTTGAATTGCACCAATCTGTCTGGAAAATATTTGGAATTTTTTGAGAAAAATGACTAATCCCTTTACCTCAAGAAATCCATTTTTACTATACAATATGGAGGCCAAAACACAAAAAGAAAGATTCCATAAAAATAAAATAAAATATTTATGGCAGCACTTTAATAAGAGAAAAAATGAAACAAAGCAGGTTACAATTGATTGTAAGATAGCTAAATGAATTGTGATGAATGTAATCACAGCATTTTGTCAAAATGTTGACTCTAAAGAATTTAGAGAAACATAAGAAGAAAAACTAATTCAGAGTGAAAAAGGGAGAAAAAGTTGAACAAATGCAAGATAACTATAACAATAGAAATGAAAACACTAATAGAAATTAGGCAAAATTAAAATTAACTCTAATGGCTAAAATTGGACCACGACAAAAGATGATTGTGTATTTCCCTGCTTTCTCTGTAAAGAGAAGAGTAGCATTATCATCACAGAATATTGCATATCCTGTTAGACTTAAATATTAGGATAGGATATTGCATATCCTGTTAGTCAAATTTTAGTAAGCTCAAATGTTTTTCTTTATTACAAAGTATGATTCAAAGGAAAGAATATATCCAGAAGTGACTATGGAGTAACAGAAAAAATGACATCAATTTGGGGAGATAAATATGAGCAGGAAGGATAGAAGAGTAAGCTATGATGGAAATAGGAAGGTATAAGGTAGGTTTGCAGCAATGATCCTGAATTCAGATTCTTAGCAGAATATTAATGACCCAAAGATCTAAGTACAAGAGAGTCCTAGTATAACACATTGAAAAGAGTATCGCATCTCACTTTAAAGGATTTAAGTATGAATTCTGTCATTTTAATTTGTCACTGGCAAGTCATAAAATCTAATGCCAGGACCTTCGTTTTCTTATCATTAAAATGAGGTGATTGAATTAGATAACTCCTAAGATCCCTTGCAGTTATAAATTATTCATATTGCATTGAACCACAACCTTTTTCCAAAAGGTCTGGAGTTTGAGAATGACAATATTTCTCTCCTGATATCTCAAAAGAGGGATTTGAGCAGTATGGTAAAATAAATAGAGTTCTAGACTTAGTAGTAATTTAATAGGAAAGAGGAGATACTTGACAAGGCTCAGAAGTAGTTAGAGGGCTATAGAAGTTCCATTAAAAATGCCTCAAAGCAAGATCACCAACCCTCTACATCAGTTGTAAGTGGACAGGAATATGTGCTCACACTCTAAGGAATGAGTTCTCAGTAGTCCATCTTAAATTATATTGCAATGGCATATGCAACTTGGTCATAGAGATTTTCAGAGCTAAAACCAATTTTTTAAAATCTTCTTTATCCGTTTCATGTTGTAGATATGACATAACTGAAGATCATAAAATTTCAACAATTTTCCTAAGGTTGTAAAGCTAATAGTAGTAGAATATGGGTTCTAGTGCAATGTTATTTGGCTATATCAGCATTGATATCTTTGTCTCTCATCTCTGGGCCTTCTAATATCTCTCTGTACCACTCAAAAACTCTTTTCTTTTTTCCATCCAATACTCCTAATTCCATGCAGAACCTCTCCAGTCAAACTAGACTACTATACTCAGTGTCCTTACAGGGGGCTTTATACTTCCTTATCTCTGCCTTTGTAGACATCTTCTCACTCTTTACTGACCTGCCTTTCTTTTGAAAAAGTGAACTGACCCCATTTTTTTCTGTAACCATACTTGGAAACAATGCTCCCAGAATAATCAATCCCGAAACCTGAAAAAATGCCAAGGCCAAATTGGCAAGAAGATCACTATACAGAAGGATTAAAAACAAGGAATAATGGGATTTTTGCTGGTGCTTCTGGGCTGAAAACAGAAAGGACAAAAGGTATCAGAAATATATAGAGAGTGTCCAAATGAAAAATGAGAAAACTAATGCTGAAGAGGTGAGAATGAGGGACTGGAAAATAAGGCCATACTCTCAGAAGAAGGGCTACTCAGAAAGAGAATATCAACAAACTGATTCCAAATCCCTTGAACCTTGATTGTTACCATGCCAATGTAGCATTATTTTTTTTTTTCATTTCCATGCTCTTTATCCAATAACACTGCTAGGTCCATAGTATGATTTCTCAGTGTTTTTGTGATCACAGCTGCCACACAGAGACTCACCATAAATATACCCATACCCAAAGTTAATCAGTAAGAGCATCTGCAACAATTACTCATGCAGAGAATAATGATTTAGCAGCTGTGCAGGCTACAATAAGGCTGATGTAAGGTTGGGAATGACAGAGATAATATACGTATTACTCTGACAAATGCTCCAGGTTGTGCAATTTATTTTTTCCTTTAAAAATAAATACAAATTACTCCCACTGAGGAAGCCAAATAGTATATGCTTGTATTAAGCAGTGCCCCTGGTTTTTTAATGCCTAAAAGCATAATAGCCAGAAAATACTCAAGTAATTCAAATTTTGTTGTGGTGATGGTGGTGGAGGTGGCAGTAGTGGTTTTCATTATTTTCCCTAAATTTTTTTTTCTTCCTAAAACTTCTCCCCAAATCTACTTCTATGGGCATAGTCATAGCTAGAAATTATTTCACCTTGGATAAAAAAAGATTTCAGGGAAGGGGACAGTGGTGGTATATTGGTAATTTGATTTAGGGTATGGGGAATAGCTAGAAAGAAAGTAGTTTCATAAAGAGTAGGGGTATAGTGTTAATGGTATTAAACACTGTCAAGGCTGTAGGATAGATTGTGGAGAACAGTTGGTGATGTGGAAGGCTACCACACAAATGGACAACATGACCACAGAATGAGTAACTCTAAGAGAAAGTCAAGATTTCATTCCTGTTAGATTTTGTAGGAAAGGTAGCACTAGAAGAGGATGGTTATAATAATGTAACATTTTGATGGTAGCCTAAAGGCCATTCTATACATGATGACACTGGCTGGAAGATAAATGCTAGAATTGGCTTGAGAAGAATAGCCACAGCATGAAAGAATCTTGGCCCCCCAGTTTTGTATATCCTGGGGAAAGTTCCATTTGTCACATGTGACAACTCTGCCTCTATCTATTAAGAAAGGTCATCTGGAGGATATAACTTGAGTCCTAAAGCAAGTTAAAGATTTTAAGAATCAGAGGTTGGAAGAGAGAACATCGCCATCATGAGAAAGAGGTTATGCAAAGGGATAGAGCTTAATATGGAATATCCTGCGAGAGTAACATCAAAAGCACATGGATAGGGGCAGCTAGGTGGCACAGTGGATAGAACACCAGTCCTGAAGTCTGGAGGACCTGAGTTCAAATACGACCTCAGACACTTAATACTAACTGTGTGACTTGGGCAAGTACTTAACCCCAATTGCCTCAGAAAAAAAAAGGCACATAGAAATAGAATATATGAAGATTGGAAAAATAGGAACTGGCCAACCAATTTCTACAGTTGATTATGAAGTCATGAGCTCAATGGATTTTATTGAACTAAAGCTTTGACATGGTCACACCTGATCTTAAGGGGAAAAAAAATCACTGTGGCAGCAGATGGGAGGATATATTGTAGTGGCAAGATACTTGAAGACTACTGCAATCATGCATGTGAGAAGTGATGTATCTGTGACTGACCTAGAATATCAGGTTTTATGTGAAAGAAGAGAGAAGACATGAGCAAGAGATGTTGGAGAGAGCCAGGACTAGGCATATCAGTCTGGTTGTCTCTTTGTCCTATGTTTGACAATATCCTTAGAGGTAACTCTTCTTTAAACCTATGTCAGGTCTGTGAGAAATTTACATAATTCTACCTAAGTTTAGAATGGTTACCCTCAGCCCTCCTAAAATACTTCTCCTTTAGCATTTTGATTCTTCTCACAGACCCTTTTAACCTCTTTATCATATTCCTCTTCTTTCTATACCTGACAAGGGACTTAGGAATATACAGAATCTTAGGAAAGTCAAGATATTAATAGAAGGAGTGGAATACATATGGACTTCCAAATGCCTCAAACTATTAAACTTCTTGAAACTCATTCCCTGAATTATGGGAGCAAGGTCATATGTCAATTTTATGTATTAGAGCCATGATCGAAAGAGGCTAGCAATTGTGCTCCTCCATTCCCTCTTTCCTATTAGCTACACGTTTACCCCCTTGACATCGAAACCCAACACCTTTCTTGCCAAACCAACTTCTTCTAACATAAACTATTCCATCCTGGATTCTGAAATACACCTTACTTTTTGTTTCAAAAAAGTTGATCTCAAAACCAGTCATCATATTCTATATTGTCCAAAAGTACATTTTTAAATATAAATTTATCTTAGAGAAGAATATAGGAAGGAAACACATTTTTAAGATTTTTATCACAGAGATCACAGTACAGCATTTTTATCTTTTTTGTTGTTGTTTGCTAGCTTTTTTTTTTCTCTCTCATTTTGTCCCTTTTTGATTTGATTATTATTGTGCAGCATGATAAATGTGGAAATATGTTTAGAAGAATTGCACATATTTAACCTATTTTGGATTATTTGCTGCCCAGGGAAGGGGGAGGTGGAAAGAGAAGGAGAAAAATATGGAATACAGGGTTTTCAGGGGTGAATTTGAAGATTATCTTTGTATGTATTTTGAAAAATAAAAAAAATTATAAAAAAGATTTTTCCACAAATAATTTTTTCACTCCTTTTCTTAAGATTAGCTTAAAGTTCACAGATAAGTATATGAAAAGAAAGATTTAAAAATTGGGAGTCATGTCTACTTTGTAAATCTGCATTGGAAAATCCTTCTGAGTATTTAGGGTGTTCAGGGACCCAGATTCAGCAGACTGAATTAGTTTCTCGAATTGATTTTGCCTCTGATTCTGAACCAAATTCTCATATTTCTAGGTAGTAAGTCTCAACAGCTTCTAGAGCAAGTTAAGAAAATATTTCCAAATTAAGTAACTATGTATAGATAACTTTGTAAATAGTTTGACCAGTCTGAGGTCTCCAAACAGCTGTGCTGTGAATAGTTGGCAGTAGCATTTTTGTTTAATGATTTCTTATATACATTTGCAAGATATAGAAATAAAGCCACAGAAACAATATGAAGGTCAACAATAATGTAACTGAAAATAGCATTGAAAGACATTCAAAAGCAGAGCAATATAACCATTTATCTTGGCTCTAGACAGCTGATGATGATAAAAGACAGCTCTCTCCTCTGGGTAGAGGTGTCAGACTACAGATGTGGAATGAGACATGTGTCATCACACTTTGTCAGTGGGCAAGATTGTATTTCTTAGTGACAATAATTGTATTTGGAGGGGAGGAGTTATTGCAAAATAACAGACCGTTTTTTAAAAGCATAAATACCCCCGCCCCTCCCCCCAAACAAACAAACAAACATAACTCATAGGGGCAGCAGAGAGCTGGTCTTGAAATCTGGATGATTGGTTCAAATCTTACTTATCCCTGTGTCTTGATCCTTGTCAAATCACTTTACTTCTCACTGCCCCCAGACATCATTCTCAAATTGCAAAATAGGTTCTCAAAAGATTGGTACAAGTCAATCAATCACCCAGTCCAAAAGCATTCATTAATCACTTTCTGGGAACTACACTACTACATTAAACAATGGAGATTCAAAGAAAATCAAAAACAGAGCAAGGTCCTGTTTGAAAGGGAAACGCAATACAAATAGCTATGCACCTACAAACTATAAATGGAAGTTAAAATAAGAGAGACAGCATGGATATGAGGAAGAAGGGAGGAAAAATGTTGTAGAAAGTAGGATTTGAGATAAGACTTGAGGGGAAAGCCAATGAAATTGGAGAGGGAGCACTCCAGGCATAAAGAATAGTTAGTATAGACCCATGGAGTAAAGAGATGTATTGCCTTGTGTGAGAGCCAACAAATAGAGCATCGTAACTGGATTAGAGCTCATGGAGGGGAATTAATTTGTAGGCGACTGCAAAGACAAAAAGGTCCTACATCAAGAAGGGTTTTTAAATCTCAAGCAAAGGATTTTATATTTGATCCAGATGTAATAGGAGGCCCCTGCAGTTTATTGAACACTAAATAGCATAGCTATATCTGAGTTTAAAAAGTCATTCCAGAGGACTGGAACGAGAAGAGACTTGAGTCAGACATTAATTAAAAGGGTATTGCAATATTCTAGGCAAAGGAAAGGAGTTTCCCACAGTGGGAAATTGTGGCTACTTTCTGGGCTCTAGCTTATGAAAGACTGTATTAACAAGGCCTTGTATTTAATTTGTAGAATCATGGGATATTATTTTTAGAAAGCATCTTCAAAGTCATCCAGGAATCTCTTTATAATATCTCTGTCAGTCAATCATTCAGGTTCTGCTTGCTTCATGAGAGTGGGGACTAGAGGATATTTATTATTGCATACCCCCAAATATTAGCACAATCTTCTGCCCATTGTCAGCACTTAAACTGACCACTGTATTGAATTGCATGAATGCTTACAATGAAAGAGATATTCACTTCATTCTCAAGCAGATTTGATGGTTAACCTCTTCTTCATATTAAATCAGAATCTGACTCTACATCACCTTCACCTACCAGACTTTATTCTGCTACATGGAGCTATGTAAATGGGAATACACATATATAGCTTTTCTTCCACAGTTTAGTCCTTTAGGGATTTTAAGTCATGTAGCATATCACCTATCACTATTTTCCATGACAAACATGCCCACCTCCTTTAAACACTTCTAAGTATGGAGAGAATTTTGAGGTCTTTTAGCATGATTTTGTCTTTCTCTGTTTATACATACTAGCTTGTTAATGTCTCTCTTGAAGTTTGATACCCAAAATTGAAGATGTTGTCTGATCACTACTTTATTTTGGAGGCTTCCTTTATTAGCACCACTACAACTTATGATGCAGAACCATGAATCTAAACTCATATGAATTAGTTTTGGAACTCATACAATTTTTTTTTGCCTAATTTTTCTCTCATTTAATCTATTAGAATTTGTCTGAGGTTTACAAAGACCTCAGTTGTCATGTAAGCACTCGGTATAACAAAAATTTGATTTATAAAATAACAGAGGACTTACAGAAAACACATAGGACTTGTATATGAACTTCTAAACATTAAAACAATTCTCTTTCCTCCTTTGTGGGCTTCTACCTTAGGGAATAAGTCATCTACAACTACTCTCCTTTGTCTACAATTCCCTGTCGGTCTATCTCCACAATATTCTCTTTTTCCATTACATACTGATTGTTCATCTTTTGAGATAGACATACAGCAATGTTTAACTTATTGAATCTTGAATTGAATATTGAATACCCCTCTCAGTTTTGCTTTTCCCTTGCCTCTTGTTCTGCATTTTAAAAGACAAGCCCAATGTGACCTTTCAGTTTTAAGCTTTCATAACAATACCCTTAACTTCTCTTGTTATCTTCAATAAGATCTTAAATTATGTATGTTCATCAGTGGTTATGGTACTTTATATGTCTTTCCCTAAGCCATTAGCAATAATTTTGAATTGGGTAAAATCAGAAAAAGAGATCTGTTTCACATCCTGCAAGTTTGGTTTATGTGTTAATCAATACAACATTCAATTCAATGTAATTTAACATATATTTATTCCTACTATGTGCAAAGCATTTTTCTCAAATGACATTCAACTAGCTATTTTACCTACAAGGATTTTGTAAAATGACTTGATGAAACAGATATAATATGTCTATATTTCCTGGGATGGCAGTCTAATGCTTTTATCAAGATAGAAAACGAGATTAGTTTGCCATATCTTATTTTTAGTGAAAGTGTGCAGGCACCTAGTGATAACTTCCTTTTAGATATGTTAATGAACTATCACTTTAATAATTCATTTTATAATTTTGCCAAGGATCAATGTCAAGCTCACTGGTCTCACTGTAATTAAAATAATGATAACTATAAGCTCACTTTGAAATCTCTCTGCTGTCACTGGGATTCTTTGCTTGATAGCCAAGTTCATTTTTATTGTTGATCATTTTCTAGCCAAGCTTGCACTGTTCTGCCCATTGGCCTGTGGAGAGAAATTCTGCTTATCTCTGCCTATATTAGCTGAAGAGACAGATGCCCTCCCCGACACTTAGTGGTTTCAGTTGCCAAGATTCCCCCTTCACTATAGTTCTCCTATATCTGCTACATGTACTTTCTTGCCACAAGCTTAGGAAGTTTTCATCTTTCTTATTTCCTTATGATTCAAATGATGAATATTAAGGTTTTTTCCCCTGTTGACACTTAAGGATAATGAGCTTCAACTTAACTCAGCTTGAATGACTTTAAAATAAGGAACTGTGTTTTCTAGTCTGTAGAGAACATAATGTGGTCTTGGTAAACAAATATACAATCCTATTGTATCCATGATTAAATTAATTGATTAATAGTTAATATTTATGTAAAATATTGCTCATTGTTCAGAATGACTATCCTCCTCCTTTACCTTTGTATTATACTGTATTGTTCTATTAAACACAGAGACAATTCTCTCTTTATAGCAACACAACGCAAAAAAAAATAATAAAGTGAATTGGCAGGAGAAAACAGGGAACTCAATATTTATCAAATGATATCCTACATAGTACTGCATTATTATGGGACTATGAAAAATCTTTGTCTAACATATTGCAGTCAATTGTGCTGTCTGAAATGAATTTTTTTCCTGTTCCAATATGCTTTATTCAGTAATAAAATGCAACTTTCTGAACATTCACCCTTTTGAGGAGCCTATAACTTCCCAAAAATAATTTCCTTTGAGGTTCAAATTATCTATTTTAGACATTCAAAGATTCCTCATATACAAGACTATCATAAAAGAGACTCTTGTGACTATTCCATGTATGCACTGATGTTTTTACATAAAGAAAATCGTTGAAATGTAACTGAGTATAAAGTATACATAGAATTGATAAAGATCAAATATACTTACCTATCTATACTCTGAAGGATAAAAATAAAGTATGAATATCATTAGCTCTCTCATTACTTTCAAAAAAAAGTTTCCATGAGATTAATGCACATTAGTTAAAAGGAGTCAAAAGTACAATAATATGTATGCCTCACAGAGATAAGAATGGCAAGACAAAAAGTAAAATGAAGCTATGAAAAAAATTCCTAAGTTAATGTTCCCATATGTTAATTGGTAACATCTGGCACTGAAAAATGAAACAAAATTAAAGAGTTCTTTTTACCTCATGTTACAATGGAAATGAATTCACTTTGCAAAGGAGATCGCATATAACATTGAGAGGCAGCAGGAAAGTAGCAAAGAGTAGGAGATTTAAAAGACTTAGCTACTTGGTGACTGTGAACTTAGTCAAATTAAGTTACTTTCTCAGGGCCTATTTCATAGTCTATAAAATTAGTAGATTACACTGAAATCCCTTACAATTTAAAATTCTATAGTGTCCCATCCCAATGCAATAATGGAACAAAATTGCATTTCTTAGGTTTTATGACTTTGTAAACCTTTTCAAATAAGGACCAACACCACCAGTCATTACCAGAACTCCATTCACACATAATCTAGGTTAGGAAAAGACTTTAGTCAGAGGAAACTACATTGCAAATTCTGTCAAAGGTCAACTTTGAAAATAAAAATTAATTGTGTATATTTACATCTTTTGGTCCACTGAAATTAGTTTTATTCTAATTGTTCATCATGGTATAGAAAGAAAACTGGATTCTCTAAGCCTTTAGCAGCAGAGCACAAACTCATTATTTTTTTTTTCTAAAATGGAAAAGACATTGAATGACCAACTATTCCTGTCAGTTAAGTATCACTATAATTTAGTTAAGAAAAAACTCATAGCCAAAAGGGTAGCTTCCTCATGATGACTTTTTTGATGTTACCAATTTAAAAATCATCTAAGAAGGCTTGGAGGGGTTACAATCTATATCAGTCAAGATAATAAAAAATTAAATTTAGATCTTTTGAAACACTGTATAATATTCACCATTCCTTTCAAATGTCATGATTTAGATAATTAAATATAAATCTATGTAAAGCAAATTAAACATAAATATTAAGTGGGAAAGACGAAAAACAATTTTACAGATATATTTCTAACTTCAAAAATGATATATAATTAACTCAAATGTTGTTCTAATAGCAATGATGCTAACTCTGAAAGTGAAAAGAAATATGAATCAATATCCAAGAGCTATTTTACTTAACTGAAATTGTAGCAGCTACAACATGTGATATGTTTAAAAAATTAAACCACCACAAACAACAACAAAAAATATTCTGGCAAACATTATGCTACATTAGCAAAAGAAGTCAGCAATTGAATATGAGAATGAGTAGATTTAAAGGGAAAATATTTTTTCTACTATAAATTTTAAAGGAAAGTTTCTTTTAAAAGAACACTGAAAATATTCAAATCTTAGAAATCTCAACAATATCAAAATAGTACAACAATACAATGATTCTGTTACTAGTAATAGTATATATAGCTGGTCTCTGCATATTATTGAATTAATGTCCTAATAGGCAAACTAAAAAGGATTGATTGATTATTACAGCTTTACAAGAGTACTAGACTTATAGGATAAGTAATAGCTTTCAAAATTAGTATATCAACAAAAATACACACTTACCCAACATATGATTTTGACATTAAGGTAGAAATTTAAGTCCCCATTAAGCTTGCACATTTTCCCTAAGACTTATTTTTTAACATTTTCTTTTATTTCATAAAATCATTCTCATTAGGGCATGTGATTGAGATAACTTATAATAGCTAAAATAATCTGGATTGTGGAAAATGCAGATAAAAAACAGAGTTTCTGAAGTTAGCATGATTTCTCTGGGAAATGAGCAGAAAAAAAAAAAAAAAACAAAAAAAAAAAAACAAGTATCAAAGGAATACAAAGAATTACCACCTAAATAAACTTTATTTTAAAAAAGCTTAAATTGGTCGTCTAGAGCTGGACTTCTAATCTTTTTTCACTAATACACCGTTTTTGCCTCAGAAATTTTTACACAAATCCCCACATGTTCGTATATAACATAATTACAGAAACAAATATTTACTGATAATAAACCATAATTTTTAGGTTCCTTCATATAATTACATGACCCCATATAGAGCTGCAATTCATGGTTTAAGAAACTTTGGTCTAGAGTTTAGGACCAAAAGTTTATTACTCAAAATTAAAAAAAAACTCCAGGTAAACAAAGATCTTTATTTAACAATTCATTTTGTTAATTTAGCCTAATACTTCCTCTTGATTTTCAACAAATTTCTTCATTCTACAAGTATTTTTGACCATTTATTATGGGCATAAGCCTGCATGAGTCAATGAAAAAGGTGCAATATTAAAATAAATCAACTGAGCATTTGTATTGAATGTTTACTACATGCAAAATGCAGGCCTAGATTATTAAAGGAGCATAAAATGAGTAATATGCAGTTTCCATACATCTGCTATAGTTTAGCAGGATGGATAAGGAAAGATGTACAAATAACTATGAAATAAAGAATGATAAGAGAAACAAAAAAAAACTATTAAGAGAAAAAAATATCATTTCTGACTGAGCAGATGAGGAAAAACTTTGAAAGACATACCATTCCACCTGACCATTGAAGGAACAGGGATTTTCCTATGTAGAGTTGAAGAGAGAATTACAAAAATAGAGAATAACTTGATTATACTCTTATCAAAACAATAACCAATGAAGACTTCAGATAACCCATGATTATCTATTGACCTCCTAACAGCTATTCACCTCAATATGTATAATGAAATGTTCATTCTCAGATATTGTCAATGTAGGTATTTATATTGTTTGACTATAAATATTTTTGCAAGAGTTTTGTTTTACTCTCTTTCTTTCTCAGTTAAGGGGTGGTAGAATAGGTAAAAAGTAGACAAAGGGGCTCATTTAAGTGCTCTCAACAACAGTAATTCAAGAGGAAGAACACTTTTTCAATTCAATTCAACAGATACATATTAATTGCCTACTGTCTATACTGTTTGAGGTACTAATCATCTTAGCACAGAGCACTGTGAAAATAGATGAGAAAGACACAAAACTTATTTTAAGAGATTGTTCTCTTTGTTCATGGTGTTTATCAAATCTCATGTACTTTTAAGCTCTTTCAAATCTAATTACATTGAATTGTATATAGAATTTCAACTTGAGATGTCAAATTTGAGATGTTACATGCTGAGATACACTGAGAAAAGTAGAAAAGCTGGTTTGAGGTTCAAGTGAGAAGTCAACAGTGGGAAATATTTAATACTTATAGATGACTGTTGAAGCCATGGCAGACAATGAATTTTTACCAAGAAATAGAGGGAAGAAACTATACTGAAATGAAAGGAAAAAAAAGCTACATGATAACTTTATTATGGGTTTAAAAGAAATAATGAATTGTAATTGAATGAATAATAGAGTTGTAATTTCATGTGCAATCATCTTTTTATCCTACTATGTTATGGAAATGCATGCTTTATTGCTTAAGTTCAGATTAAAAAAAGTCATAGTGGATACCTGTGGTTTGGGAGTAAATCAAGAAAAAGAAAACCAAAATAAAGGCAGTGTTATAGAGTAGAAAGATGATTCTGCTGTCAGGATAGCTGCATTTTAACCTTAGCACAGCATTTACTATTTATGTGACTATGGGCAAGTCACCTCATTTTCCACAATCTGAATTCTTTTGCATATAAATTGAGAATAATCATATGTATACACTGTAAGACACAATATTTCTCACAATGTTGTTAAAAGAAGAGCATTCTGTATTTCTTGAAAAGCTAAACACATATGTCAGCTTTTGTGTATGCACGTGTGTATATGCTTATAGATACATAAAATTCATATGCATGTATATTATATACATGCATATGTATATGTGCTATTATTGGTAGAATAATGGCTACAGAGTTAAGAAGAGAAGCAGGAGAATTCACAATTGTCAAAGCCAAGAAAAGAATGAATATTAAGAGAAAGGAAGTTACAGAGGGATCAACAATGTCAAGGCAAAAAAAAAATTCATAAGAAATGAAGAAATCCTTTTAGTATAAAAGTTAGGAAGCTATTGTTGATCTTTGAGTAAACAATTTTAGCAGAAAATGGTAGGTAGATGGTAGGTTTCCAGGAGTAGAATAATAAATAGGTGGTAAAGCAGTAGGACAATGGATGAATATTATTATTTCAAGAAATATGGCATCGTAAAAGGAAGAAGAGACAAGATGATTACTCAAAGGAGGAGTAAGTTAAAGAGAAGGGTTTCTTTAGTTAAATAAGGAAATAGGAGGGAAACACTGGAGAAAGACTGAAAAAACAAAGAATGGAGGAAAAAATAATTTATGGAGCAAATGTAAGAAAACAGAAGAGAATTCAATCAAAGGTAGGGTGGAGTGGTAAGCCTTAATAAGAAAGAGGGATGTCTTATCACGTAGTCCAGTATTCACATGGAAGAAAAGAATATAATGTGTTTTCACTAAATGGATCAAATCTTTTCATTGAAGTAGGAGTCAAGTGAGATAATATATGATAATGATAACAACTTACATGTATTTAATTCTTTATAGTAAGTATTTTGCATATATTATCTCATTTGATTAGAAACTTAAAGAGAATAAAAATGGTTTGGGACAGTCCCTGTATGGTATAAGAAAGGGAATAAGAGAAAATAAATGAATGGTGTACTGGAAAGTGTACTGGATTTGGAGTTAGATGATAATGATTCAAATTCTAGGTTTATTACTGAATTTGGTGGGAAGCAGTGATACATCACTTGATCTCTGGTACCTTAATAATATCATCTATAAAATGAGGAACTTGCTTGAAATGACAGCTAAGGTCCATTTCCAGAACTTTAACAAAATGTGAAAAGTATTATTTGCCCCAAATCATGAAATTTAAAACGTACTGTTTTCCTGTTGATAAAGCATTCACAGATAATTTAACCATGGGAAGCAGGTGTAAAAATAGCTTGACCCTAACTTCTTGCTTGGCCCTAACTTATTTCTGAATATTATTAAAATAATTTTCTACAAAATTGTGTTATTATTTTGTTTTAATTCGTTTTTTCTTCAAAAAGCATTACCCACATTTTTACAGCAACACTAACTTAAGTGACAATAGCTATTTTTTTCCTAAATTTTATGGTCCACTCAATTGCCTTATTAGCTACTCTTGGAGAGGAGCCATCTAAGGTGAGAAAAGCATTATGTTTAAAGGAAGTGAGGTATAGAATTGTTTTTTGGGGGAAGGGTAGAAGAATTCTCTTCCTTTCATGTCCCAACATATTGTTTGTCAGGTGGTGTGCTTAGTGACAGGGCTAAGAACACAGAAGTGAAGTCCTTGGCCCAAAGGAACTTAAATTCTATTGAGAGACATATACATGCATATGTATTGCAAATCATAAAATGTTCAGTCTCTCTCATTATAGACCATAGACTCCATGTGAAAAGTCTTTGAAAGCCATTTGACTTAGAGAAATTATGCTAGAGAGGAATCCTGTTCAAATTGACTGAGAGATTTCATCTACCTCATTGGGTGCTTTGTGAAGGAAACTACTTTATAATAATGGGGAAGTTACATGGAATGGAATGGTCTGAGTAAATGTGGCAATCAGCAAAAGTCCCTAAGAAGATATCACTTAGAAGGAGGAAAGGGAAGAAGAAAGCCTGCCTTCACTTCCTTCCATATCTCCTCACCCCATGAATTGGCCAGAGTTGGGAGAATAATAATTGCAAAGTTTAAAGAAGTCAAAGAATTTTTGTCTTCCTATATTTCATTAACATTCTAATTTTGTTTTTTCTTCCCTGGCAACAGTATCTACATCAGGAATAAGAATACACTAGTTAAACATTCATGTTTAAGAAACTTCTGCATGAATAAAAAGGACTTTTAGCAGGCAATGTATGTGAATTATCCCTTTGCCACATTTATTAAGATTGAAATCATTTTCACTTGGACTCCATAAGTACTTGTGGGACAATATTAGAGAATTTGGGGATAAGGGGGTTTTCTATCCACTATTCTTAAGATATAACTAAGTATCAATTTATAATAAGCTACTTAAGGCTGACTCCTAAAATAATTTTCAGCTATTCCTGGCAGAGGAGGTAAAGCAGATATTCAAGCCAAGAGCATTAAAGAATTACCCTCTAGAACCTCAAGCAAATATTTACATACATACACATATAAATATCTATATACATACATTCATATATGCATACAAGGTATCCCAAAATTTAAAAAGTTTTAATTTTTTTAAATCTTGAAAGTGAACTAAGACTTTTGGAATAACTTTTATGTGGGTGTGGACATGTGAATACATATGCATATAGATGTATAGACATATGTGTGTTAAATTTATAATATATATATATATATATTATATTATATGCATACAGATCATGTATCATATAAATTCTTGTTCATCCTTCTTTTCTGAAGATGGACGATAACATTAAGAGTAATGTCTTTACTTTCCTGTGAATAGGATTTAAGTGAATCAGGCACCTTCATGAACTTTAACTTACTTTATGATACCTCAGCTGGGATGTAACCCACTGCTTGGAGTCACAGGTGAGAAGTGAGTAAAGTTGACTGAACAATATTGAAAAGTATAGGGCATAGGGGCAGCTAGGCAGTGCAGTGGATAGAAAACCAGCCCTGAAATCAAGAGGACCTGAGTTCAAATCTGGCCTCAGACATGTAACACTTCCTAGTTATGTGACCTTGGGCAAGTAACAACCCCAATTGCCTCAGCAAAAAAAAAAAAAAAAGTACTTGGAATACCCTCACCCCAGAGGTTTTAATCCTCTTTGGACATCCTATTTACCTCATCTGTCTGTTTACATATGTGTGTGTGTATGTATGTATATACCATACATATGTTTATATACATATATATGCATACTATACACATGTATAAACACAATATGAATACAAGGAGGCTTTGAGAAGGAGGACATTATCACCTGTGATTCCTGTCAGGCCTGAATCTATGATCCTATGAAAAATTGTATAATTATTCTTCTCTGGACATGATATTTCTAAGGAAAAACAAACTTTATTTTGTATATTAGATGGCTCCGATAAAGTTTCCATTCAGATGAACAGTAAATAAATACACTTTAGATAATTGTGATTTACATTCCATTAAATAAATAGAAGTGGGGAAAAAAGAGGGGAAATGGTAGGGGAGTACATTCTATTATAGATACTTGCTCTGGTTTCCATTTTACAATAAAGCTAGCCAAAAAGCATTTTTAAATGCTTTCAAAATACTATAAAGAAAAATGCTTCAGTGCATTTAGCCTAATATAAATGTTTATTTGAAAACATGTAGCAAAAAGAAGATAATAGTTACTAGTGAAATAAAAGGAAAAATATGTTGAGACTGTATTACCCTTTGCCATAGGGAGCCTTGTACTTTCAAAAGTTTGAAAAGATGCTTCATGAATATATAGAAAGGTAGCTCCATAAGCAAAGACAGTGAAATAATGTTTAGAATAGATTTAAAAAGTCTCTGTCTCTCTATATCTCTCTCTATGTGTCTCACTCTGTTAGTCTCACACTCTGTCTCTGTCTCACACTGTCTCTCTGACCACGTTTGTGTGTGTCTGTCTATCTTGTCTGTTTCTGTCTATCTCTCTATCTCTGTCTTCCAGCTCTCTCACTGTCTTTATGTTTGTCTCTCTCTGTGTGTTTCCCTGTCTGTGCCTCCCTGTTGATATATATATATATGTATATATATATATATATATATATATATATATATATATATATATATATATTTCCTTCCTTTGTCCCTTCTCATCAGCTAGAGTCTACTCAACTGAACAATTTTTCATTTTTTCCTCTAAAAATTGACAGTGCATTGTAATATAAGAATTAAAATCATATTTAAAAGATTTTGAGTTGTGGGGGAGGATTCGCTAAGGCTAAATTGCTTTTGGAAGCCATCTTGAAGAATAATTTCAATTTCTCTTACATGAGACTTTTAACTTCCCAACCAAATTTGGACAAACATTATCTTTTTGCATCTTGAAAAGATACAGTCAGAACATGTCACTTTAGATGAATATTAGAGGCAAGCCTAACTCCAATATCCTCTTTAATCAGTTCAATTTTGAGATTGAATGAGATACTAATGCATCATTAAATGATTAATATATGGAGTTTATATAAACTATATATATATGTGCATATATATATATATACTAAATAATATCTATATATATAAATTAAATAAAAAGTTAATAAAAAACACAGCAAGTATAAGCAACAAGGATAGAGTGAAATTTAATTTCTTTAAATAACATCCTCCTCATCTCCATATGGAAATTCATCTATCTGATCAGCATGGCAAAATATAAAGACTTTTGTGTTAAGACCCCAATTCCATGAAGGTGGGACTTTTTAATTCCCCAAGGTGACCGGGAAACTGCATTAAATGAGTTAGGGAGCTTTAAAGTCCAAGGGAAAATTGATTGATTTTTAGAGAATGTTCAATTGACTTAATCTACTGGAAAAAGAAATGTCAAACCACTCCAGTATCCTTGTCAAGAAAACCCCATGTACAATATTGGTAATGCTACAGTTCACAGAGTCACAAGGATTTGGACAACATAGTAATGCCAATTTGGGAAAAGTTTTGGTTAGAACCCTGATTGTAACACTGGATTTACCTCATAGGGAAAAATGGAAAAGAGAGTGGAGAGAAGAAAAATGGGAGAGGGGAAAGCGAAATCCTGTTGTTAGAGGCAGAAGCCAAGCAAAGACATTAAGTAAAATGGAATGTTACTTAATAACTAACATTTGCGATCTAGTAACCTTTCTTCAAAGCTCTGATTTTATAGTGGTCAATATCAGGGAAAAAATAAACTACTATACTAAATAATGAGAAGTGGTGTGATTGACCAGGTGGTGGACCATTTTTGGGTCAAAGTTCCAGGGTTAATTTGTACCCTTCACAATAATGTGATGTGGCCATGAAGAAAACACAATCTCTGATTGTTGTCAAATGGCTTGCTAACAGATAAATTGCCAATATATGTTAAAGAAGGGAATTTCTCTCCAGATACATTCTTCCATCAATAAATTCACATGGTTAAAATATTAATTTAAAAGAGACCAAAAAAACCAACCATTACTAGGAAGCTTTCAAATAAAACACTTCCTTTATACTTCTGATAGTTCTCTTGCTCCTGGTCTGAAGACAAAGCCTAGAATGTGTTACCAATTTGCTAGTCATCTCTGAAGACATCATAAGGGTTAATACTTACAATTCTCTCAATATAAAGTAACAGACATTTTCAAGCACAAAAGACCTGCCTTTCCCTTTACTGGGCAGTTAGGAAGGTGATACCTGATCTTCATTGTATTTATCATTTTTTCTGTTCCTACTTCAAATCACCTGGAAAGAGGAAGGGACATCATATGTATATTTATGAATATTCACATATATTCATGATACAAACAACATTAAAAGTAGGAAGAATTTCCCAAAATGTCCAGGGAACCTATATGAAAATATTCATTGAAGAACAATCTTCCTTGAGCATTTCTGTTATTTTTAATTACTATGTGACTCTCAAGTTGATAAGCATAAATACCACTTAAACTTTTCAAATTGCAGGATAGTGAGGAGATATTAATGTTAAACATGATTTAAGATTAATTCAATAAAGCCAGAAGGGAGGAAGAAATACACATTCTATGATTTAAGCTGCAGAAATTGATCGTAACCTCTCTTGCAAGAGGTAAGATGGGATTTATCAGAACCTCAACTCAGATAATCAAAGGAACTCAAAAATGATATGGAATTTTCATTCAGATAAACATACCAAGGAAGACTGTTTAAATCCAAATTCCTTTTAGATGTAAATAGAATTGATTTTCAGAGTTCTTTTTAAAAAGTATCATTTAGAGATCATAAATAGATTAGAGGAACAGAGAATGGTCTACCTCTCAGACCTGTGGAGGAGGAAGGAATTTATGACCAGAGGAGAACTAGAGATCATTATTGATCACAAAATAGAAGATTTTGATTACATCAAACTAAAAAGTTTCTGTACAAACAATACTAATGCAAACAAGATTAGAAGGGAAGTAACAAATTGGGAAAATATTTTTAAGTTAAAGGTTCTGATAAAGGTCTAATTTCCAAAATATATAGAGAACTGACCCTAATTTATAAGAAATAAAACCATTCTCCAATTGATAAATGGTCAAAGGATATGAACAGACACTTTTGAGAAGTGTCTGAGAAGTGTCTCAGATGGTGAAATTGAAATTATATACACTCATATGAAAGTGTTCCAAATCACTAATGATCAGAGAAATGCAGATTAAGACAACTCTAAGATACCACTACACACCTGTCAGATTGGCTAAGATGACAGGAACAAATAATGATGAATGTTGGAGGGGATGTGGGAAAACTGGGACACATACATTGTTGCTGGAGTTGTGAAAGAATCCAACCATTCTGGAGAGCAATTTGGAACTATGCCCAAAAAGTTATCAAACTGTGCTACCCTTTGACCCAGCATTGCTGCTATTGGGCTTATATCCCAAAGAAATACTAAAGAGGAGAAAGGGACCTGTGTGTGCCAAAATGTTTGTGGCAGCTCTTTTCATAGTGGCTAGAAACTAGAAGATGAATGGATGTCCATCAGTTGGAGAATGGTTGGGTAAATTATGGTATATGAAGGTTATGGAATATTATTGCTCTGTAAGAAATGACCAGCAGGAGGAATACAGAGAGGCTTGGAGAGACTTACATCAACTGATGCTGAGTGAAATGAATAGAACCAGAAGATCGCTTCAATGTTGTATGAAGATGTATTCTGATGGAAGTGGATATCTTCAACATAAAGAAGATCCAACTCCCTTCCACTTGATCAATGATGGACAGAAACAACTACACCCAGAGAAGAAACACTGGGAAGTGAATGTAAATTGTTAGCACTACTGTCTATCTACCCAGGTTACTTATACCTTCGGAATCTAATACTTAATGTGCAACAAGAAAATGGTATTTACACACATATATTGTATCTAGGTTATATTGTAACACATGTAAAATGTATGGGATTGCCTGTCATCAAGGGGAGGGAATAGAGGGAGGGAGGGGATAATTTGGAAAAAAGAATACAAGGGATAATGTTATTAAAAAAAATTACTCGTGCATATATACTGTCAAAAATTATAAATAAAATTTAAAAAATAAATTAAAAGTATCATTTATAATCTTATATTATTATGTTTTTATCTCTTAAAATTTGTTTTATTTTTCACTTGTTTTTGCTATTGCTACTTCGTGCTCTGCCTCCATTATTTTATTTATTGTGCTTTCAAAATGCTCACTAATTATTTATTTATTTATTCTTTAATTATCTATTTGATATCAGTTAGTATAGGTTTATCCATTTAATATCTTGACTTAAGGTTAAAAATTCCTCCTAGGGCCAAGATATCATCTTTATTAAGATTTTTCAACGTACTTTCTTTGTGTAGAAATTTAGATGACACAGCGGATAAGATACTACCTTGGAGTTAGGAAAACTTGAATTTCAGTCCAGTCTCAAAGATTAGAAGTAAGTTAATTATCTGGATGAGCTATTTAACTTGTTTGGCCTAGTGTCTTCAACTAGAAAATGGAGATAACAACACCTGACTCCCAGAATTGTGATGATCAAATGAGATACCTGTAAAATACTTAGCACAATAAATACCCTTTGACATAGAAGTGTTTCTCTTGCCAAAAAAGATCTTAAAGGAGGGAAAGGGACCCACATGTGCGAAAATGTTTGTGTCAGTCCTCTTTGTGGTGGCAAGAAATTGGAAACTTAGTGGATGCCCATCAATTGGAAAATGATTGAATAATGGTATATGAATGCTATGGAATATTATTGTTCTGTAAGAAGTGATAATCAGGATGATTTTAGAGAGCCCTGAAGAGACTTACCTGTATTCATGCTAAGAGAAATGAGCAGAATAAGGAGATCATTATACATGGCAACAAAACTATTCGATGATCAATTCTGTTGGACATGGCTCTCTTCAACAATGAGATGATTCAAAATAGTTCCAATTGTTCAGTGATGAAGTGAGCCATCTACAGCCAGAGAGAAGACTATAGGAACTGAGTGTGGACCACAATATAGCATTTTCACTGTCTGTTGTTGTTTGTTTACATTTCGTTTTCTTTCTCAGTTTTTTCCCCTTCTTGATCCGATTTTCTTGTGCAGCAAGATAATTGTACAAATAGGTATACATATATTGGATTTATATATTTTAACATATTTAACATGCATTGGACTCCCTGCCATCCAAGGCAAGAGGTGGGGGGGAAGAAGGGGAAAATTTGGAACAAAAGGTTTTACAAGGGTCAATGTTGAAAAAATTACCCATGAATATATTTTGTAAGTTTAAAGTTTTAATAAAATTTTAAAAATAAAAGAAAAATAATAAAATACTTAGCACATTATCTAGGATCTAGTGGCATTATAAATGCTAGTTATCATTACTGATTATGATTATTATTAAACTACCAAATAACTACACAAAAGCCTAATTTTCACTGCCTTTCTCAGTCTTCTCACCAAAATGTCCTGATGAAATACTTTGAGGACACAAGGCAAGAGGTGTTCAGAGATCATTACAAAGGTGAATGATGGATATAAAATTAGAATAGATTTATAAATATTATCATAATAATGAGAAGATATAAGTGACTCTAGACTTTCTGAGAGAGCTCATCCATACAGTTTCTTTCTTGGAAATGGGACTGCCCATTATTTCTGTTTTCAAGGACTCATCTTCCTTGTAGATACTGCCAAACCCTCTAAAGCCCTTAGGGGACTTAGTAAACATTCTAAGCTATATAACAATAACTATAAAACAACACTTTGTGAGATCTGATGGAACATTCAGTTTGAGCTAACTTCAATTTCATATGTAGTTTTAGATGCAACAGTACTTTATTTGTTTCACTATTTTTAATCAGACATGTGGACCATCAAGTTCAGGTTTTTACCCAATTTTACACCTGAGCTGATTGAGGCAAGGGAAAACCAAATGACTTGTTCAATTCTTAAAGTGAGTTAATGATGCAGTTAAAGTTAGAAAGTACCACCCTTTGTCTTCTTTTTTTTTTTTTGTCAATTACCACTCTTCTAGCCTTAGACAATTTTGCTTTCTTACTGTGACAGAGGATTACATTTTTAGAAACCAAACCCTTTAATGAGCAATCAGCACGCTGCTGTTAAATAATTGAAAAAAAAAATCGCCTAAATAGAATGGGACTATTTTCAGCCTTACACAAACAGAAATATTTTACCCCATCTATAAAGTTTTCATAATGCAAAACCATATCCATTTGAATTTAGTCTTCTTATTATCTATCTGATATAACTACCACATCCATGCAATGAATTAATAAGAGTTTTAGGGATGCAGATATTTATCATTCTTAAATATTCCCAGAGAGCATCCTCTGTTACAAACATTCTTCCATGTGACTTTTCCACTCTTTGACAACATTAACTTCATCTGCTCACTCTCATATAACTTCTCTAATTTTGAATATTATGTACACAAAGAACAACTATTATGTTTAACTCTACAGCTATTAAAATAAATGAGTAAACTAGCATACAAAGCATGTGATGGCAGCTTTTGGGATGTCAAAACCAGTTACTCCTCAATATGGGGAAATCCTGATATGGAAATTTCCATCAGTAATTCACATTTTCACTTGTTCTGAAATTGTTAGAGCCTGGTGGGAAATGAAGAGTTAAATGTCTTGTTCCTGGAAACACAGCTAATCTGAACAAGCACTTGAACCCATGTCCACTAATTATAAGACTGACCTTCTATTCAACCTCCTATCTAATCCCCTATTTTTGATAATTCCATTTAACCTATGATAAATAATGATTTTTTAAAAATCTCACTTCGTTGTTTACCAGCACCATATGGAAGCTAGAGACTTATCCTAAAAAATCCAAAAATTTCTAATGAGCCAGAAGTATTTCCATGGCATTGACCCTAAGTCTTCTGTTAGATTTGGAAAGTGAATCTAAAGATGGATATTTCTGTGCAATGTAATATATTCTTACTGTTGTCATACTCAATAGGATTAAGAGACCATGGTTCTAGACCTTGAAGAGACCTCAGAAAATATTTATTTCAATTATATTACTTGAGAAATGATAAAAAAGAAGTGAAATAATTTGCTTAATGTGATATGGTGGGAAAATCTCAATATTTGGAAGTAGAAGACCTGTATCCAAACTCTTTTACTTATTTATTAACCAATATTTTGATATTGCGTGAATTTTTTTTACTTTTACTCTTCCAGCATTAATGTCCTTATCCAGTGCTAGATCTGAAATCAGGAATCAAATTTACTACCTGTGTGACCCTGAGCAAATCATTTATCCTCTAATTGCCGCAGTTTTCCCATTAGTGAAATGAGGATAATAGCAAATGCCTCCCAAGGTGTTTGTATCACATGAGATAGTATTTATAAAGCATTTAGCAAAGTGCCTGACATATAAGTGTTATATTGATACTATAATAATGATTATTATCTATAAAATGAAAAAAAAAACTTAGTACCTTCTATAATCCTTTCTAGTTTTTAAATCTGTCTATGATAAGCACCAGAAATGGAATCAGATCCTCTAATCTGAAAGCCTGTGATCTTTGCATTATACCATACTATCTCAATAACTCCAGAGGAGGTGGAAATACTGAAGTTTGAGGCAGCAAATCAACCTTTTTTCTGTTGTTCTACTCACTTTTCTTGGAGTATTTTTTGGTTATAAATATAATGAATAAGAATACCATCCCACCAAGGTATATGCTGCAATCAGTCATTCCAATTAAAACAGAATATGCAGAAAAGAATCAATATTAGAGCTAATTATTCAGCTCTAACATCCATTTAATTTCTGTGACTTATTCTTGCCTGGAGAGCTGATGAAAATCTGATGACAAGCAATGATGAATGTAAAATTGGTGAGGTCTATCCCATTAATCTAGGATGCCTACATTCACTAAATTCAACATTGTAAATTATTCTGCTATAAATCACAGGCAAGTTCTTTTTAATATACACAACAGAGGAATTTAAGTCAATTGCACTGTTTAGTAACTAACACATTGTAGTCAAAACAGTTCCAAGACAAGTTATCATCTTGTTTAACTTTACATATTTAGCCATTACACTGACACCCTAAACTTTTTTTACAATAGGAAAGATAAAGATTCATTGAATATTTCATTATGAGACTCTGCTGTACTAAAAATAAAACCTATATGATCTCAAATATTAGACTTCATTTTGAAAGTGAATCCAATATTGCTAAGAAAAGACTCACCAAGATTGTAAAAACTCAAGATGGGTAGCATTTCTGAATTCCTGGCCAGAGCTGCTGCCCTTAGCAAACACATTTGACAAACAAACATGGTCTCTCAGCTACCTACATTCATGTCCATCTGTTTGGATGGCATAGTGCCCCTTCACAAAGGGGAATGCCAATTCTTTTTTTTTATCAGAGAAATAAAGCAGACAACGATAAGGTGAGCTTTATCTTTAAATTTGCAGGACTTGTAGTATTTGTAGCACTTTAAGGTCACATGATGCTTTACATAAGTTAACTCATTTAAGCCTCAGAACAACTCTGTGAAGCAGTACTATTAATATACTCGTTCTACAATAAGAAAACTGAGTCACAGACTGACTTGACTTATCCAGAGTAATACAGATAAATGTTTAAGATGAGATTAGAATTTAGACTTCTTGACATCAAGTCTACTATTCCATCCATTGTCTATCCACTATACCACATAGTTACCTTGAATATTGGATAAGATACTTCTTATTTGTTTAGGGGCAAGAAGAGATTGGTTTGAGAGCAAACAGAAGAAAATATGATAAACAAATTCTTAATCAGATTGGGAGGGGTATCTAGACAAAAATAAATTCGATTGCTACTTTTGTCTCAACAAAATTTGTATAAAATGGACATCATTGACTCCTAGATGGAAAAGCTATTCAACATATATCTTATTTTCTTTGTTTCTTCCTTTGAGGAGTTGGGGATAATTTAAATACACTTTAAGGTGAAAGAACTCTCCTTCTCAAAAGTGCACTATTTCATCTATCAATGACCCATTACTACATTTCTTGTTAATAGGTAGAAGGTTAGAAATAGAGTCAGGAAAATAAGAATTAATTTGTATTTTTTATAACTATGATCTATGATCTAAGCAAATCATTGAATTATTTGCACTTGAATTTTCTCATCTGTATAATATAAAAAGCAGCTGGGTAGCTCAGTGGATAGTTTACTGGACCTAGAGAAGACTCCATTTTCAGAGTTCATGTCTAGAACTAGCTATGTGACTCTGGAAAAGTCATTTAACCATTTTTATCTCAGTTTAAATAGGCTGGAGACAGAAATGTTCAACCACTCCAGCATCTTTGTTAAGAAAACCCCAAAGGATATTCATCAAGAAAACCCCAAATAAGGTCATAAAGAGTCAGACATGACTAAACCACAAAAAAAAACAGGAGGGTGGACTAAATATTTCTTTTATTTCTAATTCTATGATCCCATAATTTGAGAGATAATGAAAATTTGACAGAAACCAATGATAAATGGTAATTTAAGGAAGCCTATCTGATTAAATCAGACTTCTCTATATGCCAGATATAGCTGTGTATTTTCATATTTATGACTTACCAAGACTTTGCAACTTATCATATTAAACATATCCATTAAATGGTCACTTAGCTAGGGTCACACAGCAAATATTCAAAACTGACTCTCTGTGCATTATATTATGCTATATTTATGGTAACAAATTTCATTTTCCACTTTGGAAAAGGTAGAACTGATACAAAAAAAAAAACTGCTAAAAAAGAAAAAAAAAAAACCAAACAGGTAACCTATACTTGCTTTACAGAACTTGGTGTGCCATTAGAAGTAAACCAATTGATAACAATATTAGTTCATATATTAGGGAAAGGGACCAAATAGCAAGTAATTCATTCCAATGAAATCCCTTAGAATATACTAGCATTAAAGTTAATATTAAGTGAGCAACAGGAATGAGCTCAACCATAAGCCTTTTATAATATTGTTTGGGCTGTTCAAGGTCTTTCAAGGGCTTAAGTGTCTAAGTAACATTACAAATCGAAAGTAGCAGTAAAAACCTTAGCAGATTATTAAATGTAATTGGTCTGGGGTTTTGTATGTGTTTTATCTAGGGGCTTTGGGGGGCAAGGTCTTTCCTCCCAGAAAATAATCACATAACAGCTTTTGTTTGAAGGGAGGACACAGAATATGAGTTTCTCCTCTTTATCCTCTGAAACAAAAAGACACTGAAAACAGCAGATGATTTCCTATATAACTATTCATCTTGGGAGATGTAGGCTATTAAAGGATAGCTGTAGGTGTTTATAACTCATACATTTAAATGAAAAATTATTCAGATAATAGTATGATACTTAATTTTTAGTAAATATTTAAAATGGAAAAAGGTAAAGAAAATACAAATGGTGTCTTTGTTTGCTCCTTACTGTCTTTTACTCAGAATGACTTCTTAATTTGTAATTCTCAGTCAGTTAACTAGATAATCTTATTCTCAAATTTTGAAAAAGGAATTTCACCACTTCCTATCTCTAGGTTTAGTTAATCTCTTCTCCCTGAAATCAGAAATATATTCTGCTGAGGACATTAATCCACAGTCTACCACCACTTAAAAAAGACTGTTGCCATGGAGAGCAATAAGGGCTACCATAATGGGTGCTCTATTAGCTAAACTAATACACATTTAGAGATATCTGAAGGACAAAGTCAAGAAGAAAAACACATATAATCTTTCAGAATATTGAATGTAGCAAATTTAGGAAGCTTTCCAACAAGATCAAGGCCTTATAGATTACTTCAAAATTTAACCTTCATGATATGACCAAATAAAAACCTGACTTCTGACTAGCTATTTGAAAAGGTGTTATTCTAGTTTTGATACCACTTCTATTCCAAACATTCTTTTTCACAAGTTTTCATATGCTGTTACCAATCTTAGTTTATTCCACAGGAAAATTCTGGATTTTATCTGCAAAAACTCATAATAACTAGGCTTTAGTTATGCTGTTCCAAATGGAAAAGGCTACAAACATAGCCATTCAAAACTTGGATATAGCCTATGAGCTTAACCAAAGGGATGGGCTTGGGGATAATTACCAATGTATTTTAAAATACTAACTAGATAACTATTAATGCTAGCACCTATAATCTTTGAGGCAGCTAGATGGCTCAAGAAGTTAGTAGATGGTTCAGTGGATACAGTACTGAACCTGGGGTCAGGAAGAGAAGTTCAAGTTCATCCTTAGCCATTCAATAGCTGTATGAACAAGTCACTTAATCTCCATTTAACTTAATTTGCTACAGAAAAAAATGGCAAATCACTCCAGTATCTTTGCAAAGGAAAATCCTACAGATTTATGAAGGGTTGGTCAGAACTGAATGACTACCAAATTCTAACAAAACTAATAGAAACACTCCCCCAAGCAGTCTGAAGTCTTCACATCATTAGGCAGAACATTCTATTTTTTAAGGAGATGAATCTATGATTTAATTAGTGTGGAAGATTTCATTTTAATCTCTTCCCTTCCACATGATAGAGATGATAAAGACTAACTGTTTACCAAGATAATTATACTGCAACTTTACAATTTAAAGAATTGCCTAGGCCATTAAAAGAATTAATCATTTCCCCTGCCAAGGTTACATGACCAATAGAGATCAAAAATCTAGAACCCAGGTCTGTGAAACTTCAATACATGTTCTTTCTAGAAGGTGTTCAAGATGCTATCAGCTGAACATATTGGGATGATTACTTATACATAGTTTCCAAGTGAGATGAGGAGTACAAATAATTTATGATTATATGCATTTTAAAGAGAGACAGCACTGCTTAGCCAATAGAGAGAAGGCCTTGGTGTCTAAAGGACTCCCTAATACTTAGTCTAGCAATATGAGAGTGTACAGATTACATAATTTCTCAGGAATCCAAGCAATTCTCTGAAACTAGAAATTACAAATTAATTGCCTGCCTACAATAGTTGAGGGAGTTCACACACTGAAATTCCTTCCAATGATAAGAAAAAATATCTTAATTTTAAGGTTCAGAAAATTATCACATTATATGATATATTAATTGCATGTGAATGACATGGTAAACTTCAGTAAATATGGAAAATATTTTATTACATTAAATTTGAGGAAAAGCAAGCTCTCATTTATCAATTATTTAAAATAATTGTTAAACAGGACATGTCCATGGTCTGAAAATTATTTGGACTATATATATACATAGATGCATATATGTGTGTGTGTGAAGTTCAAGACTGTTAGAGCAAAGATAACTGAGTTTATATAGTGATGGCTTCGTGGTATTGAATTTCAAGATTACTTTTCATTCTCAAGGATCCTGGAGAGATTTAAATTGGAACAGACTGTGAGAAGAGCACAAGGAATTACCTCATCCACCACTAAAGAGCCACTGTCCTGGAGAGAAACATGACAATTCATTAATAGATATGGATTAAAATCCAAATGCTCACCCAATATAGAATGCATTTGACTGTTTCTCACTCCCTATTGGGTTTTTCTCCATTTAAAAGTTTTAATTCATAACAAGATACACTATTGTAGACTGGTCATATTTTATCTCAGATGAAATAAATTTGTTTGAATGTAAAGAAAATAGTGATAGCAAAAAAGAACATTGATTTTTTTAACCGAATATCAAATTCATAATGGCCTATAAAAATTTTTAAATTTCCTGGTATCACTTAACTCTTTTATCATTAAGATATTTTTTATACTTTCCTGGCTACCCCATGACCTTGCAAAAATTCCACAAAATGTATAATAAAACTCTGGAGTAAATAGGCTATTAAATACAGAATTATATTTACAAACTTAAATTTACTATCAATTTTCAAAAATGTGGAATAAGAAAACTGGAAGTTTCTTTTGTTCTTTTTCACACATACATATACAGACATACTCTAAAAATGTAGAGCTTTAGAAGAAATATGTAAGATATATATCCCCAACAAGCAACTCATCAAATCAAAGAATCTTACTATTGGAAGAGAGTAAAGAGATCATTTAATCCAGGGGTCAGCAAACTATAGTATAAGGGCCAAACCTATCTTTCTATTGGCAATGAGCCAAAAATGTTTTTTATATTTTAAAATTATTGTAACCCTTATATGTTGCTATTTAAATGTAGCAAACATGTTCCAAGAGTATTCATACAGACAGGAAATGCTTTCTCATTTACACTACTTGAAATACTTGTGGAGGCTTATCAATTATACTAGTTGAAATACCTGTGGAGGCTTATTAATGTTTTTGTTTGGTTTAATTTGCTAGGACTGCTTTAGATATTAAGTTAAATCAAGGCTACAGGAACATCTGCTTTAGCATTTCTAGAATTTATCAAAGTTTTGTCTTTGTTTTTTTACTGCAATTTGAAAAAAAAGTTTCAATGAAGACTACATGAACAAATTTTACTGTAACTTTGTTACTTCTGAGGTGAGATTATGAAATTTTTATCATGAATTACATATTTGAGAGTACATAGCCAAATTGTTCCCATGGTTAGTCAATTAGAATACTGGCACTCAGGAATAGTCTTAAAATCATTGAGGATTGATGGTTTGGGGCTTAACTCTTTACTATGATAATGATCATTTACAGATTCTACTTCTTGCTGTGAACAGTTTGAACAAATACAGCATGGGCTAAAGAAAACAGGGATAAAGAAATAATTCTACATCATGTAAACTGAAGCAATATATAACAACTATCCCAAGGAACAATTATTAATAAAATTGTTTGACAATAATTTTAACTCATTTCCCACTTCATTTCTTCTGACCTGGTAATAGTGAGAATATTTAAAGTTTTTTCTGAGACTGAGGACTACATAAGATGTCTGTTATTTGTGTAGTTGGAGACAATTATAAAGAGATCTTTCTCTCCCTTTCCATCTCCCTCTCTCTCTTCAGAAGCCACTGAACTGTGCACATCTTCTTCCTCCAAAAGCAACAACCTATAGTAGTAGTTGATCATGAAGGCTAAGTTTTCAACCTACCAGCATATGAAATTCAATACAAAAAGATAAAGGGGAAGGAAGGTTTATCTGCCTGCCAAGGAGGAATTTCTTTCAAGTACTGGCTAGGAAATACTTCAGAAATAATGCAAGACTGGTGTAGGAAGTTGTAGTAACTACTGCAAAGTTGCTGGCTTTATATCTTCCCTGAAAAATCAGTGTCTCAGATTATGATGTTTGAATGCTTCCAAGAGTGGATAGATAATTTAGTAGCTCATAGAGAACAAAAGGCATATGCATTTAGTTCAATATGAAAGAGTAAAGTCTTTTGACTTTGTGTTACATTAGAAAGAATGCATTTGGGAGTAATGGATAATGTCAGAGTGAGAAAAGGAGGTTAGGGGTTGTAAGTGACAAATCCTTCCGGATATATTTGTCTGCAGTGGCGGGGGAGGGGAACACTGAATGCAGGTTCTTGCTTATCAGTGAAGAAAATAGAATCAAAGATGTTGAATGAGACTAGGAGGGGAGGGACAGACAGAAAGGAAGACATAGTGACAGTCAGGCATGGAGACACAGAGAGACAAGGACAGAGAAATTAGAAACTGGTAGTAGTATTCCTTCAAACTGTTATTCAGTTAAGAGCCATTAAGGCCAACTCAAGTAAAACAGATACTATAGATAATTTGGGGGGCAAACCTGTTGGACAATAATGTAGAATGCATAATCACATCTTCCCAAAAAGGAAAAGATTAGGAGTTTTATTCTCTTTTAACATTGATCAAGATAGGTATATCTATGCTGAGTGCTCCCAAGAAAATAAATCAGCACTCATTGATTAGAAGCAGAAAGTCAATGGACAAGAATCAATAGAGTCAGAAGACATACCAGGCTCCAAAGTCCAAATCCAGATGTTTCCTGGACCCTTTCAACCTGAACACATTGGATTATGTGCAACAGTGACTGCAAAGATTAAATATTCAGAGTCCTTCTGTACATGACAATGAATGCTAATGCCAACTATTTTATGAAAGATTCTTTTATTGTGCATTTCATTGTTGATTGAAGATATAGAACTCAGTGTACTGTGTGAAGATTATTCCTTTTGAGTTATACAAGAGAGAGACAGGAATTACTTAGGGAAGCCATAGGTATCAACAGAAAACACTATGGCCCTGGGATATCTAAATCTAAGAATAATCATTGGAGTATCAGCACTGACTTGCCAGCTCTTTCTTATAAGAGGCTTTTACTATTAGTAAAACTGTTAGTGCCATTCATCCTCCCTCCAAAATTATTATGTATTCACTGAGACTTGCATATGTACATTTTGTTTTCCCCAATAAATCATAAATTCCTTGGGAGTGAGGAAGGTTTCATTTTTTTCTTTGTATCTCTTTTGTGTCTTTGTAGTATGTGAAACTAGCACATCATATATAAATATATATATGTATATATACATATATACATACATACACATATATATGTATATAGATATAGATATAGATATTATATATAATTTAATGTATTAAGACATGTTTCGGCCATTTCAAATTATTATGAGTACTGAAGGCAGCAAGCCAAAGCTTAAGGCCTAGACAGCCAAAGAAAGCATTTATGCCTCTAATGTGGAAATTTATAAGATAAGATGTTAATAAGTATCCAAAAAAGCCTTGAACTCCTTCTCTCAAAGGAGATCCAGAGGAATGGAACTTTGATAATTTTCCAGTGTCAAAGATATGGAAGAGGATCCTCTGATGAATAGAATCCATTTAAGGCTTTCTCTACTCACAAAAGCAGAATGCTGGAGCTTTAGAATGCATGTACTCCATCATTTGCTTGAATAGAAATGTTCTTTAAAATATCCTGAGAAATGGTCATCAAGCATCTTCTAAATAATAATAATAAGATAATATCTCTATAGTGCTTTATGCTTTGCAAAGTACTTTACAAATATTCTTTCGCTTGATCCTCACAATAATCCTGGAACATAGGTATTTATTATACTCATTTTACAGATGAGGAAATAGAAGCAAATAGAGGTTAAGTAGTTTGCTTAGGGTCAAACAGTATATGAGGCCAGACCTGAAATCGAGTCTTGCTGAAATGCAGATCCAATACCCCAATCACTGTGCCTTCCAACTGCTTCAATATTTCAAATTAAAAAAAAACAAAAACAAAAAAAATTTCATTTTGAGATCACTAGTTATTAGGAAAGATTGATTTATTTTATACTGCCTCTCTACAAGTTCTGCTCATTACTCATAGTTCTGTTCTCTGGGGTCCAGGAAAATGTCTGACCTCTATTTTACATCATAATCCTTCAGCTATTTGAAGACAACTATCATATCTCCCCTAAATCTTCCACAGGCTAAATGTCTCCAGTTTCTTTGACCGGACCTATTATTTAATGAATTGTAGTCATCTCATCATCCTAACTTTCTTCCTCTGAATACAGTCAAACTTATTCATAATCTATGACAGTATATATGAAACATGAGCATATAGTATTTTACTTAAGTCACTCTACTTAAGAAATAATAACAACAACAATAAATAAACTTTAAAGACTAGAGGCTAAGATAATTTGATTCAAAGGAATAAAGGAGAAGAAAATCCTCAAATATGGCATCATTCTGAGTCCTCATATTAATGTGCTCATTCATTGTTTATATCTTAGTAACTCTTGCCCTGATCACTAGAACTTGATGTTCAGAACTTTTAAATATTTAAATAAAAGTATTTATTTCTTTTTATTTCAAAGAATTTACATAAGCAGCGCTTAAAACAGCAAGAATCATTTATATTCAAATCTCATTATGACCCAAGTTTGGAGGGGAAATAAAATTAAAACCTTTTATAGGGTATTTATATAATATACCCCCAAGCTAGATTAAAACAGGATACAAAAAAAGTTTATATGGATCCAAACTAAGTCATGCAACAAATAAGCTTAGGCATTACTTAGAGGAAAGTCTATTTTGATAGTATTTGAATAGGATTGACACAGGTCCAATCACATTTTCCAAAATTTTTTAACATTAGCCTGATAATTCCAAAAGTTTATTGTTAACAACTATGAGAAAAATATTACTTTATATTTTAGGAATGTATTTTCCCTAAGGATTAAGATATAATGAAAATGTTATACCATGCAAAAAAAAAAAAGAAAAAAGAAAAGAAGGAAGAAGAAGAAGGAAGAAGAAGGAAGAAGAAGAAGAAGAAGAAGAAGAGGAAGGAGGAGGAGGAGGAGGAGGAGGAGGAGGAGGAGGATGAGGAGGAGGAGGAGGAGGAGGAGGAAAAGAATTACAACCACCTAGAGTTCGTTTGAGTCAGGACTTCAAGCTTTTTTCTTTATAGATTGCAACATTGTTTAAAAAAATGTATTATATTTTTTGGAAAAAAATAAGCTTATTTTATTTACCAAGTTTTTATATTTTAATTAATATTTAATATTAAAATATCAAAATAATCAATGTAGCTTTATTTTTATTTTAGTATATAACAAAGATTAAAAGTTGTAAAAGAAAATTTTGATTCAGAAAATACAAAATCATATCAATTTAAAATTTAATCAAAGTATGACAAATATACAAAGAAAAAATGTGTGATGGTGATTATTGATTATTAATGATTATTGAATCATTAAACAAAGTGATAAAATTATGTATATTTACTAAAACTGAGAACAAGGGTCTCTTAGTTAAATTATAGTTTCATCTATACCATTGGAGCATAAAATTTGCATAAGTGGGGCAGATAGAATCAGGGCAGATAGAATCAGCAAAGCCAAAATATTGATATGACTAAAAAGTAGCAACTGCTTCAAGGTTGATAGTAGCTGGGGAAATGTATACTACTAGGAGTCAGTGATCATGAAGTGCACTTGATTTCTTGATATACATCTTTTATTCATAAATTTTGTATGAGGTCAGGATATCCTGGGGAAATCAGGCAAGAACTAAAACGTATTGAGTAGAGAGAGTAGAAATAGAGTAAAAAGAAAAAGAAACTATTTGAAACTTATACTGTGCTAGAGAATATTCTTTTTTTTTCATTTTTGTTCATTTTGTGGATCAGTAGGAACATGTTTTAATATGCTAATGAGTAATCTAATATTACTTTTTCTCAATTTTCCTTAAAAAGTATTGAATCAAATAAGCAGTAAGTAAAATAAGAATTATCTCAGTCTAAATGTGAGTTAGTGAGAAGCTACAAATCTCTAGAATTTCTCCCACATTACATAGTCTCTTCAAACTGGAAGTACATTGCACATCTATAATTATATCTTCTAATAGGTCAGTTTTACCTTAGAACCCTTATTTTAAAATAAGTGTCCTGGGCCATGTCTTTGTTGTTCTCTAATACTCTATTCTGATGATGCAGACTTTTTGCAATAAATTTTATTAATGACACCTGTTCTCCTCCTTTTTAACTTCTTTTTATGTTGTCTTCTAAGTTACTTGAGTGCAAGAATTATTTTTCTTTCAGATTGTATTTGTGTTCTCTGCACATAGTGCCTGAAACATAGTAAGAGCTTAATAACTACATGCTGACTTTTAAAATACATATAATTATAATATATTTTATTACAAATTAAAATCTGAGGTCACTATTGTGTTTAAACATTCCATTAGGAATAATAGATAATCCTCATTATATAAATATATATATATATATATATATACATATTGCTAAAATAAATTGGAAACATAGGAGCAGAAGCTAGTAGAGGATTTCTTTTTCAAACAATATAAAGACAATTGACTTTTTTCAAAGAAAAATTTGATTTTTCTTTAAAAAATATGTAACATGGGGGCAGCTAGGTGGTGCAGTGGATAGAGTACCATCCCTGAAGTCAGGAGGACCTGAGTTCAGACACTTAACACTTCCTAGCTGTGTGACCCCCAACAAGTCACTTAACCCCAATTGCCTCAGAAAAAAAATGTAACATAACTTCAGATGAGGATATCTCCTAAGCTTGAAATTAATATGATATCTATGATATTGACTGCCAGAGAGTAAGCTCAATTGAGCTCAATATTAAATATTTTAACACAGAAAGCACCTAGAACTAAAGCATCAGAAAAGATCCAGGCAATCATATTTTCTAGATAAGAAGCTATGTTTATTGCAGTGTTACTTCAACACAACATGAGACAGTTCTATAAATATATGTTCATACACACATTCTTCTAAATAGGAATTTGTATATATAGTTTCTAAGACAGAAAGAGGATAGTGAAAACTATGGTTCCAAATTAAGAGTTTCTGCCTCCACAAGTACTATGATCTTAAGTAACTTATGACCCTGAAATTTTAAGTGTGTATACACTTTGTCCATTAACACTATGTGCATTGGTGGGAATTAATGATCCAAGTTTATAAGTAAAAACAATTTAGTTTTTTAATCATAAGATTATATTATGTAAACATATATATTTGTTTGACATTTTAATAAATGTTTTATTTCAGGTTGTTTGTTAGTTGCTGATTTGCCAATGTAAAGTGGTAGAATGTCATGATCTGAGGGGTTAAAAAAATAATCACTTCAATACTTATCCCTAGGATACTTGAAAGCAGTGACTTTTAGCAATTTCCATTTCTCTGGGGAAACCCCAACCTATCATTATATTAGCAGGTAAAGAAGAAATGAGTCACAAAGAAAGAATGGGTCCCCCCTAAGGAAGTAAGTGGCAAGAAAATTGCTACATTATAAATTTACATCAACAAACAAAAATATTTCAACATGTAGCAAATGGAGGAAAGAAAATTGCATATATTCATGGACCTGTTTTATACACTCTGTGATTCTATAAATGGTATAAACTCTCTCTCTCTCTCTCTCTCTCTCTCTCTCTGTATATATGTATATATACATATATATACACACATACATACATACATATATGTGTGTATATAATAGTATGCTTTATATATAGTTTTAAATACTTTTAGAATTTAATTCAGCAATAAAATTCTCTGCTCACCTTCATTAGAAGCCTTTTTCTATGACAAAAAGTATAGTCATATCAAACAAATATTAATTATATATGAAAATGTATATTTTTTTCCTATACCATAGTCCATCACTTTATGAGAAAAGTCAATAAAGCAAGTTTCATCATCAGTTGTGGAGAGACATAATTGGTTACAGCTTTGATCCTATTCTGAAGTTTTGGAAGATTGTTTTGCTTTACATTTTTGTAGTGTTCATAAAAATTGTTCTCATGGTTCATCTCATTTCCCTTTATATCAAGTCACATAAGTTTACCCAAGTCTATCAGAAATCACAATTGCCATTTGTTATAATATTATGTTTGTAAACAGAATTTGTTTAGCCATTCCCTAATTGAAAAACACCAATTTTGTTTCCATTTATGTGTCATAATAAAATTATCATTATAAAGTTTTGTACATATGAAATTTTACCCTCTCTATGTTATCTTTTTAAGCATATATGTCTGGTTGTGATATTGCTAGGTTAAAGAGTTCATTTAGTATAGTTTCAAACTGTCTTCCAGTATTGTTGGACCAGTTCATGGTTCTATCAATAGCATGTTTGTATGTCTATCTTCTCACTAGCTTTCAAATGCTAATTTCCCCTCCTGTTACCCCTGCTAATCTGATTTGTGGAGAAAAAGAGCCTTAAAGTTGTTTAATTGATATTTCTATAATGATTATTTGGGGCATATTTTTATAGTGTTGATACCTTGAATGTTTTCATTTGAAAACATCTTCATATCCTTTTAGTACTTATTAATTAGGGAACTTTTTTTGTAGAATACATAAAGATATAACTATTTATGTAGATATGTAGATACATCTCTCTCTCTCACACACACACACACACACACACACACACACACACACATATATAAAAGTATGTCAAAACTCAGAAGCCTCATTTCAGCATTTTGTGATTATTTCATCTTGATTAAGTCATGGCTATATGGGTCAATAAGAGAAGATAATATATAGAAGGGTGTAATAAAGCCATAAGGCATAAATACAATATTGTAATATCCATTGGAACCTATTTCAAGTCAAAATTTTTAATTTTGTGTTTTTCAATTTTATTTTATTGATTTTTATTTCCAATAAAGAAGGAAACTTCAAAAAGAGATACAAAATATTAAAATACCCACTGCCTTAAATATCAAAAGAATTTTCTCTTTTCTTATTAACCTGACTCCTAAATTTCATCTGTTTGAATCATTCTACAAATGTCCTAATGTTTGGAATAATTCTCTAGTAACTGGAAATAATAAAGAAATATTGTTATATCACAGAATACAATTAGCATATCATGTAATACTTTCAATATTGGAAGCGAAGGTTTTTCTTGAAATATTAGGCAACTGTGTATACTGAAACTGCTCCCAGTTGTACTTGACTAAATGTGCATTAATTACATTACATTACATTACAGAAGGTCATACTGACATCTGGTGGCCCTTAACACCCATTAAAATCATCCCATCACAACTCAAACAAACAGCAACAATCAAAAGGGAAACCATTAAATCTATCTATGAAGGAATGTTTCATATATTTTTCCTATATTTCTGAAAAATATCATTCAATGACTCTTGGTTAAAGAACTAGTTATAAATGTACTCTCAAAGTACCATTCTGAAGTAGTACTTCATTTCAATTAGCCATCTTGCTCTCTCATACTACTACAAATGAATGCCAAGATGGTTAGATAGTTGTTGCTATTATTGTTTGTAATTTAGCAGCATCCATTAACACCTAATATCAAAGAACATGATATGCAGTAATTATATCATTATTATTAGGTGGCTTAGAATTCAGACCATACAAACTAAAATGTTCCAAATATTTCATTTAACAATGGATAGAACTTGACTAAAACTCTCATTTACCAATCTCTTCTTTTTCAGAAAAAATGAAGTGGCCCTTTGGTTAACATGTACAAAGGACATCCTATTTTCTCACTTTAAACAGAATATCACTGACTTTGAGCAATAAGAGATAAAAAATGATTTATGTCAGGGAAAAATCTGAAGTCACTGGGAACATTATGCAACTTTCTAAAAGAAATCTAGAATGCTCTTCTATTAATTTTATCTAGACTCCATAACCTATTCATTTTCAGGACCTGATGTATCAACACTTTCATTATCCAAAGTGAATTGGGATTATCCAACCAACTGTCCATCATAAAATAACTAGAAGTGGCTTAACAAGAGGATGTGAATTTTCTAGGATTTAATTCAGTCAGCGACATGTTATCCAAAATATGGAGAATCTCAAAATTGAGAAGATATCTACTTCCATTTTGACTCTCAACAAAACATCCTCAATGAAAGAAGTAAATACCTTCAACAAACCCATATATCTCCTTTGTTTGCCAAAATTTAAGATAAAATGATACTCTCTGAAGAACCAAAAAGGCAGTTGTGATAAAAGACAACAAAGAATCATATAGTAGGTGTGTGTGTATGTATGTGTGTAAGGAGGGATATACCAATGAAAATTTGACTACAAAAATGGTATAAAGAATATCTTCAAAGAAAAGTGTGATCAGTAAAAATCTATAGTTCAGTCATATAGCAATGGCAAGGGATTAAGAGACTGACTAGAGAATTAACAAAACTTGAGAAATATATTAGAGGAGTAGATGTCCGCTTAAAAAGGATAGAAGAGGTGGCCTGTTTCTTGACTGTACCTTTGTGTGATTGTTATAACCAACCTAAAAATTCAAGATGCCACTGATATGTGAATTTACATCTACAGAAAAAAGCATATTTGATGAACAAATCATCTATGTGAGATCAAATTCATGTATTATTTTTTGTATCCAAAAATAACCATTGCAAATCTATTTTGGAATATTCTCATTCTAAATTGAAAAAAAAAGATTTGTACCATAATATTTTATAACTGTTTTTACATGAACATTGAGATTTATTAGTTCTCTCTAAGCTCTCAATATGCTTCTTAAAAGTTCAATTTAATCCTCCAATCCTCTTTATAACTTTTACATGAGAACTTTCTATTTCTCCTTTCTTTCTAATAAAAGTTGGAAAGTCTTCCTGGCCTCACATCAAAATAGATTCTGGATAGTCCCAAAAGAGATTTCCTCTTTTCAGAAATTGTGTGCCTTAGATGTTTTAGGATTGTTGATTAAGATTTGTTTTTCTTACACTGAGGTAATTTTTGATAGCATGGTACAGTTGAAAGAGAGCTAGATTTGGAGTAAGAGGAAATGGAGTTTCATTCTGGCTCTGCCATAAAATATCTTTAAGAAGTTATTTCACTTCACTGTACCTCACTTTCTTCATTTATAAGACTAGGGAGTTGAACTATAAGACTTCTAAAGTACTGCTGGACTGCTGAATCTATGATCCAATGTTTATATTAATTAAGAATTTGCTCTGATGTTCTATGTATTTAGTAAATCAACTTATTATTGAGCTCAACATTTCTCTAATATGTTAAGTGCCTAATAATTTTCATTACATAAAACTTCTTTATCTAGAGAAACCAAAGCTCTGAGAATCTTGAGAAACCAAAGCTCTAGAGAATCTAGAGAAAGGAAGTTTAGGCTCTTGTGAAGGAACTGGGAAGAAGCTGCTAGAAAATCATCACCCTTTCAAAAGGAATAAGGAAAGGGATGGAGTCAAGATGGTGGAGAGCAGATACAACTTTCTGTGACCTCCTCTGACCCTCTCTCAACGCAACAGTAGATTAAGCCTTTGAATTGGTTTTTGGAGTGACAGAACCCATAAATATTTGGAGTACAACTTATTTCCAGAAGAAGATATTTTGGAAGAACAAGTCTGTTTCAATTGGGCAGGAGGACAGCTTGCAGAACTCAGAGCACAGCATAGGGAGCCTGGGGCAAGGAGCTGGGGCAGGGAGCCAGAACATTGTGGCACCTGCACAATGAAAAACTTCTGTAAGGCTCTTAGGCTGTTCTGTCCTGGTTGCTAGCAGGTGGTTTAGCAGATTTGCTGTAAGATACCCAAAAGCAAATAAAAAAGGAAAATTGTAAGCTGCTGAGCCCTGGAAGAACTCAGCACTCAGCACCTGGCCAAGATTACCCAGTACTGGAAGTCCATTAGCAGAACTGCCCAGAGCAAACTAAAGTAGCTGACACTCCTTGCAGTAAGAGCTGATCTCAACCCTTGAAAATGAATAAAAAAGCAAAAAGAACTCTTACTATAGACAGCTTTTATGGAAAGACAGAACAGAACACAAAACCTGAGTTTCCTAAAGGCAAATCAGTTACAGATGAAGCCCCAAAGGGACATATGAGCTGGTCCCCATTTCATAAAACTTTCTTGGAAGAAATAACCACCAGGATGAATTCAGAAAGGCTTGGAGAGACTTGCATGAACTGATGCTGAGTGAAATGAGCAGAACCAGAAGATCACTATATACTTCAACAACAATACTGTATGAAGATACATTCTGATAGAAGTGGATATCTTCAACACAAAGAAGATCCAACTTACTTCCAGCTGATCAATGATGGACAGAAACAACTACACACAGAGAAGGAACACTGGGAATTGAATGTAAAATATTAGCACTACTGTCTATCTACCCAGGTTACTTATACCTTCGGAATCAAATACTTAACGTGCAACAAGAAAATTGGATTTACACACATATATTATATCTAGGTTATACTGTAACACATGTAAAATGTATGAGATTGCCTGTCATCTAAAGGAGGGAGTAGAGGGAGGGAGGAAAAATGAATACAAGAGATAATGTTATAAAAAATGTACTCGTGCATATATACTGTCAAAAATGTATAATTATAAGATTAATAAAAAAGAAGAAAAGTGTGGGAAGGAAATGAGATCTTTTTAAGATGGTATAAAAAAGGAAAAACAAAAATTACCTGAAGAAAACTCCTTAAAATATATTTGGTGAAATGGGAAAAGCAATTCCCTATAAAAGGAATAAGGAGTGAGTTGGGGGTATACTCAGATCTTTCTCCTTACTAAGAGCTTGAATGGTTTCCAGCTAAATTATGTTTGCGCCCCCTTAGTTTATTTTCAAGGCACTGTCTTGGTCCTTGTCTAAGAAAACACACCAGTTTTTCTATCTCCCAGCAAAGAGGTGGTAGGCCAAATGCTGGAAATGAGGAAAATGCAACTTACTTTTTGAGCTCCACCTAAAAAATCAGGCCACAAAGAAAAAACATAGAAAGGAAATGACTGCTACTGAGAATTTTTTCCAAGCATTCCAAAGAATCTTAGATTTTATATCTAAGCTGAAAGGAGAGAAAACAAGAAAAATCAGGAAATAGAGATCATTATAAGCAAGGCTCATGATGAGCCTTGAGCCATAGAAAATGCATAGTCAAAGCTAGATGGCATAAGCATGATTATAAGATGATGACATGCTTGGCTAAGGAAGTATCACTCTAAGAGCTGATCAAAATTTTATATCTTAAAAATATACTTATGATTAGAGTAGAAGAATCAAACAGATATAGAGAAGGTCCTCTCTTTTTTGTTCGTCCATCTCTAGAGAGGGAGATGAATATATTATGAGTCATCAGCTTTGGGCTCATCTCAGAAAGCCATTAACCTTTGTTTCCTATGTTTACTTCATTTCTTAAGCCATTAAATGTGATGAAATGGCTGAATGATTCAAACTCAAAATATCTTTGGTAATTTTAGTTAGGGAATATGTTTATGAACAAGAAAACATATGAGAGTGAGTTCTTGTTTTTACAGAAGAAATTTGGCTAGTACTTAAGTACAATGGAGCCAACAGAAAAAACTGGAGAGACTAATAGTGTACTGCTCCAAATCTGACAAAATCAACTAAATCCTAAATATTCATCATTAAGAAAGTATAAATTTATATAAATCCATTCTGTGAAGAAGAAATGACAAGGTATGTTGCCCCTATTTTTCCTGAAAGTTGCTCTTTGTAATCCTAGATTTGAAAGAATGTTCAGACCCTTCTGAAGGAATGAGAAGCAAGCTTCTAGAGAAGCATTACCCTTGCAAAAAGAACAAGAAGTGAGTTGTGTGAGTATACTCAGATCTATATCCTTACTCAGAGGCTGAATGATTTTCAGCTTGATTATCTTGATTTTCTCCCTCCTCCAGCCACCTGGTATGGATTACACATAAATCTTCAAAGTTAAACAATATAACTATATTTATCTTTTGCTTCACTATACTTATTTATTTTTAAAGGAATACTTTGAGGGGAATGTAGCAACAGAAAATGATAGGAACAAAATATGGTTTTTTGCCCCCTCTAAAAAGATATTTTTATGTGAAATAACAGTGTATTTTTATTGCATGTGGTATTATATATTAACATATGTGACATATATCTCCCTATGCCCATCTGAAATATAAATTTCATGAAGGCAGAAACAGTGATTTACTCTCCTAATGACTCTGTTCATACATACTTATTATGCACTTAATAAATGATTGCTGAATTAATCAGTGAATCTACCTTTAGATTCATTCTTTCAACTTCATCCAATATAAATGAGAAATATCTTACTAACCTGTTCATTTGTTTTCTTCAAATTGTTTTTCTTCAAAATATTCCATATCCTTTTTATACTTTGAAAACAGTAACTTTCCTCAGTCAGACCTTTGGTACATTGTAAAAGCTGTCACATTTTTTTCATCCCCTCACTCAATCCCAATCTATTCTGAATTAAATTTCCAGAGTCTTTTTAATGAACTTGTAATTTCAGTGGTAAATGTAATTGTTGAGTAATTTCTTTTTATGGGTGAATTTAAACATCTTTTTTGTAACTTAAAATCTTTGACAGTTTTCTCAGACATTAAAAAGTTAATTTGTCGAATGTTACACAATAAATACCTGTCAGAGTCATAATTTGAACTCAGATCCTTTTGAACAGCTCTTTCTCCACGGTCATGCTGTTTCTCATATTTCTAATCTTCCTAAAACACAGATTTTACCTTGAATCTTGTCTTGTACCACTTTCTTACCCATATTTTACCCTTCATCCAAACCAATGTAGTTATGACTCACATATGCCTTGTACATTCATACCTTGGTATTCAGTGCACCTCATCCCAATACTTTCCTTCAAAATTCAATTAAAAATCAACTCTTCCTTGAGGCTTTCTCAGATTTCATTGCTCTATACTGATTTCTCCATTTCCTTAGTTCATAATATATTTATAGTTTGCATCACAGTATTTTACATTAAATTATCATTATTTTTATTGTTTTTATGGTTGCTCAGCAACTGATTCTTATGTTTAAAAACTTGATTTCTTAAGTAAATAGAAAGCTTCTTTAGTTGTTTATATTTAGTTCTGTACTATGGAGAAATTATCACTCAATGCTAGGTGCGTGGATTATATTTTTCCCCCAATAGTTATAAACTGGCTAACTTTGGAAAGTTACAGAAGCACTGGATGCTCAATATTCTCATCTGAGAAGTGAAGACAATAATATCTACTGTCTCAAAGATCAAATGAAAATATATATGAACTCACTTCAATAACTGTCAGATACAAAATATCATGATTATAGATAATAGTCTTTAAATAATATCAGGTTAATTTCAAATGGTGATGGCATATATTTTTAAGTGAGGTCTTGACATGCATCCAAGTCTCAAATAAAATATGTTATTCTTTTATTTAGTTAAAAGACTAAGCATAATATTAGAAATAACTTTATCCTCTATAGTATTTCTTTAAGCAAATAATTTTATGAAAATTAGGAACTTTGAATGGGAGAGCCAGATCTAGTATGCGCATTAAAAATGCATTTCACAGGCAGTTTGAAATGGCTAAAAATATGGATATGAGTCAGTAAGATCTCAGTTTTTAATGTAGATTTGCCATTATGCTACTGCCTTTCTAGTGTTCCTTTGATAAGAAGTACTTTGGAGGATAAAGTGGAAACTCTCCAAAGGACAAAGCACAAGAGACACATTAAAAAAATCTCTGCACTTAACATCTCACAATGAACATATGACATTCAACTAATTTTTACAGAATTCTAGTGGCTACTTCATATTGATTATTCCAAAATGACTATTTAAGCAATGACAGTTAATTCATTTATGAAGTTTTCATTGTCATTTAAATAACAAAAGCATGATAGTTTACAAAGCATTTTCCTCATCAAGGTGATACAAAGATAGGTCTATTTTATAGACTAAGAAATTGAGGTTTAGAGAGTCTGAGGGACCCATACTAGTAACTGGCAAAGCAATAATTCAATCCATGGTTTTAGGCTTTGATCTGTACCTAATTTTTGCATTAACTTTGAAAAGACAAGTGATACCATGTCACTACAGCTGTCATACACAGTTCATATTTTTTCAAATATAAGGCTATGAAAAATATAATCACATAATATTTTCAAATATAAGGTTACACATATATATATGTATATATATATATATATACAAATATGTGACATATACATGTCTTACCTCTCTATAGATATAGATGTAGATATAGAAACACATACATATGTGTATTTTGTTTTCTCCATTAAAACAAAATATATGTTTAATATTTTTCACTGTGTTATATTTGTTGGGTCAAAATAGCAATATTTGGCATACATATATACATATATGTAGGTATATATATATATATATATGTATATATGCATAAATAATAAATATATATAATAAATCCATGGGCTCATCAGAGTGTTCAGTGCATAACTAAGGAACAACTTATCTAAATGAAACATTAATTAAGCTTTTGAGTCTATATGGTGCTTTCTAGCAACCACACATGATCCCTCTAGGGGATAATGAACCAAACTTTAAATTCTAAAATCTGACTCCAAACTTCCTTTCCAACTTCATTTTACACAGCTATTTATTCTCAAATATTGTACACTTGAATTAGACCTAGACTGTTTATCATATATATAAGTGTATTGATCATTTTTTCTTTTTCCACATTTTTATTCATGTGGCCCTTCTTTCTACCATTTAAAACACTTACCATTCAAATTTCACCTATTAAATTTCTACTCAATTTTAAAGATCCAACTTAAATGTGTTGTCCTTCCTGAAACTTTCTTCAATATCAAGAAACCCTAATCCATCTACCTCTAAATGATATCTCAATTCTCATTCCACCTTTATATCTCTTTCATGAACATATCTTATTCTTATTTGCGAAAAGTAGCATTATGTAGGGAGGAAAGAGATAAATTTGGAGTCAGCAGAGTTCCAAATGATAAATTCTGAATCCAGTCCAACCTTTGCTACTTACATGACCATGATAAGTCACTTAATTTCTGTATTCTTATCTTTAAAATAATAGTAATATTGGTGTATTATCTACATCATAGTGTTATTGGGATTATCAAATAAGAAGTTATATAAAATATTTTTCAAACCTTAAAATTAATGTTCTTTTCTTTTATTTATATGATTATTAATGCTAATTATTACTGATACCATTATTACTCTTTTAATAAATTATAAACTTGAAAAGACCTAAGTTAAAATCAGTCTCAAATATTTATTAGCTATGTGACTTTGAGAAAGTCATTTAACCTCCCTCAATTTTCTCTATTATAAAATGTGAATTATTATAGCATCTTCTTTGGAGGGTTGTTATGAGGAATAAATGAAATAATTTTTGTAAAAGTGTTTAGCAAAATGCCTTAATACAAAGTAGATACTATATCAGTAGATGCTCTAAAAGGGCTTTATTCTTATTTTCCCTGTCCTTTCCATAAGACTAGAGCCATGTGATATCTAGATCTTTCCCCTATTTTTCATATAATAGAATAATAATATTATAGTTTTAAAACTAGTAGGAAACTCAGGTAATAGCTTCATTTTACATATGAGGAAACTGAGAAGATAAATTATTTTAGCCAAAGGTCTTATAGCTCCTAAGTGGCAAATTTGGTATTTGAAATTAGGTCTTTTTACTCCAAATCATGTCATTTTTATCAGATTAACCTACCTTCTTTGATAAGTATTTGTTGAATCAGTGCTATAGAAAACATTAAAAGAAATAATCAAAACATTAAAGGATTTCCTGTGCAACAAAAAATTCGGTTCTACACACATATATTGTATCTAAATTATACTGTAATATATTTAATATATATAAGACTGCTTGCCATCTGGGGGAGGGGGTTGGGGGAGGAAGGGAAAAAATCTGAATAGAAGTAAGTGCAAGGGATAATGTTGTAAAAAATTACCCATGCATATGTACTGTCAAAAATGTTATAATTATAAAATAAAATAAAAAATAAAAAAAAAACATTAAAGGATTGTGCTATCACACACACAAACACACACACACACACACACACACACACACACACACACACACACACATATATAATTTTTTTTTTGCTCCTATCTCCAAATTTGATGAAACATAATGGTCTAGGAGTGAAAAGACCTGATTTGTTGAACACATGTTTTAATAAACCTCAATCATGCAAAAAATATTAGTATACTTTTATCTTAGTTTGTTTAATGTAATTTAATTTTCATTTGATAATTCTGAGTCTTAAAAGACTTCTCATTATAGGAAAACTGTCTGGGGATATATTAATATTGCTCTGTATTGAATAGGGCAACTGTGGTAAGAGTGAATATAATAGTTCAAATAATATAACATTCAAATAGTCCAAGATCAACAGAGTTATCATCAAATAAAAAAGGCCACTCAAAAAGACAGAAATTAAGTAGTACAGTATCAGTTGGGTTGAGAGCATTAGAATGTGTTAAAAGGAACCAGACAAAAGACTAAATTGGGTAATTCAAAATCAGAAAGTTTATACTTCAGGTATACCCCAAACTCTAGATAGTTGTGTGAGAGTTGTGACATAAGGCTCAGACCAGATCCAAAAACTATTATTCTTAAGCGACTGAAAAACATTTGGTAAGCTCCAACCCCATTCAGAACTTTTTGATTTGAAAGGACCTCATTTAGTCTTGACCTTTCTGCCACAAGGGTTTCCTTTGGTCTTCCATGTGATACATTGCCTGATGATAATATCATTCTCTAGATGAAGCTGAGATTACTCAAGGAAGTTGTATTATAAGAAATAACAGTGGGTTCAGTTGTTTTGAAGGGAGGAATATGTTCTGCTTTCAGCAACTAATTACAGACCTATCCTTCTTCATAGCCTTCTCCCACCTGTCAGAAAGAAAACAACAGGAAAGACACTTAAAGATGGTAGGATGTATCCTAGATACTATTTTGTCATTGGTTTATATGTATTCTTTATTCATACTTATATGTGTTTTATGCTCCTAGTAAAATATATCGATTAAATAAGCATTTATTTATTACCTATTATGTGCTAAGTACTAAGCAAGAAATACAGACAAAATAATCAAATTAATTTCTGCTCTTGAGGAACTTAGATTGAATGATGAATTAATAAATGAATTAATTTAAATGATATGAACATATTTTCTTAATATTTGTCTCTTTCCTTAGTAAAAACAGAATATTAATATTAAAAAAACATACCCCCTGTTTTTTCAGAAGAAACTAAGAATTCACAAGATTAAGGGACTTCTCTCTTGCCAAATAGAATATTAGATGCAAAAGACAAACTGGGAACATAAGACCTTCATTTTTTAGACCAACTACATACACACACACACAGAGAGAGAGAGAGAGAGAGAGAGAGAGAGAGAGAGAGAGAGAGAGAGAGAGAGAGAGCATTTCAGCATAGTTTTACACTTGCACTGTTATCTTAATCTCAGTTTAGAAAAGAAAAAATGATAATGTAGGTGACATTCTTGCAATGAGTGTTGCTGAATCATTCTGTTTATTTTACAAAATATATTCCTATTAGAATCAAAATCATGGTATAATAAAGCATCAATTACTTCTGGAAATGATATTGCATTTGGAAAACACAAATAGATAAAAGGGGATTATATCAGCTATCTAAACCCAGTACTTGGCTCTAATAATCAGAAAGATATTTCTGTACAGCTACTGAATCAGTATTCAAGTTGAGAGAAGGAGGCTAGCTGTATTATAAAGAATCATTTGTTTCTTATTAGCCAAGGGAACCTGGAGAGATCAGCTTACAGACCTAAGCTTGAATGGTAGGTTTGTCTTTTTTCCCTCCATAATACATCCTTCCCTCAGATGCCCATCTAAGCAGGCTTCAAGCCCCAATGATGGAGGGGCCAGATAAAGCCCACCAGGTGGTGAGGACTTGCTTGTAATTTTCTGCACTGAAAGTCTCAAACCTTTTTGTTTCACAGATTATACTGGACTCAAGCCACTCAAGTGCAAACAGTGCCTCCAGCAATCGTCAATAGAGAAAGACAGGCTGGCTGCTTCTAACAACACACCTGGCACTGGGAGCCGACTGCCAGAGGAATAAAACCTTTGAACATCAGCTGAATCCCTTGCTGGTTTTTTTTTACCCCTTTTAGAAAATCAATTATTTAGAGGGCAGCAGCTCAACTTAACTAAAATGAAATGCAGTTTCCTTATGGCACTGACACCACACACATCAACAACATAATTAGACATTATGAAATGCAGGCCCAAAATAGCTTAAGCTTTAAAAAGTACAACATTCACTTTTTTATCTATTATTCACAAGCCCCAGTCTGCTTTCCTAGGAGGAACACCTGTAATAAATGGTTCTAGCTGTCCATTATGACAAATCTCAAAATACTGGTTGAAGGAGCAGATGGTGAGTCACAGAAGTCCAATTTATGGTGTCATCTCCCAGATCCTAATTCTAACTGCTCAACTCTAGCTATATCCTTATCAGGTGAAGCTTCCTTATTTCAAAATCTTGTCAAAGCTTCACTCTTCCCATGAGCATACTAGAGAACTAAAAATAACAGAAGAACCATCATTTGCACATTTCACATTAAAAAGTTATATAGTGATGGCAAAACTTCTAGTAATCATGCCCTTTCTTTTGTCTACAAAGGGGACCAATTAATTACATTGAAATACAATTATAAAAAAAGCTAGTTGACTCAGTTGATGGAGTACTTTACTTGGAGTCAAGAAGAATGGAGCTCAAACCCTGCCTGAGACTTGTAGTACCTCTGTTTTCCTGAGAAAGTCACTTAACCTCTGTCTACCTCAGTTTCCTCATTTGTGAAATTAAGATAATAAAAGCATCTAACAAGATTGTTATGAGATTCAAATGAGATAATATATATAAAACTTTTAAAAATATATATAACTCCCCCTGTCTTCGCTCTTCCACACACACTTTAAGTCCAACCATGATGACCTGCTGCTATGTGTATTCTGAATCTGGCATTATACATCTAGCTTCAATTCATTCATAAGATATTTCATTCCCAGAATTTATTTCTTCCCTATGTCATTCAGAATCTTTATCTTCAGTTAGTGACACCTCTACTACGAAGCCTTTTCTGATCACTACTTCCACTTATTAGTGTTTTCATTCTCCTCAAATTTAGGTTTATTATATTTATTTTAGTCAAGTAGAATATAAGTTAAGGACAAAGATTTGTCCTTGCTTGATATTTTTTGAATCCCCAGGACCTAGCACAGTAACTGCTAATTGAGAGAGACAATGTGAGAGAATAATTTAAACCTAAAATTTTGTCAATGCAGAGAGCTCAGTGTGAAATTTACTGATCAAATGCAGACCTAAAACATATTTCTAATTTATAGTCTTGGAAAGTTGTCTGGGACACGGAAAGGTTATTTGTTTATCCAAGTGTGTCAGAGATAAGACTTCATTTCTAACTCTATCCACTAACCCCTATTGACCCTCACCCTGGTTAATCAATAGTCCCTTAATAAATGTTTGAATTGAATTATTTTCATGAATTTCATATTTTAATACTATTATAATGGAATACAAGGAAAGACAGTGGAAATTTGCTTGTTGGAGATATGTTAGGTTTTTACTAAATGCTAATAAAATAATGAGATATTAGGTTCTTACTAAGTGCTAAGTCGGTACTTATCAATTCTCTAGTTCCGGGCTTTAGGGGAGTTTTACCCCTGTGAACTCCTGGGGAGGAGCTTACATGTTTAGGAGGAGCAAGTTCATTGGTTGAAGTATTTCTTCCCAGAAGCCCTTGCGTTATCCCACAACCATTCTTTGGGAAGATAAAAGAGGGCGGCACTTGAGAGATTGAGAGTCTTGTCTGGGCCAGACCTGGGGCAGCTCTCTGGAGGGAGAAATGACTCTCTACATGAAGTCAGAGTTGGCAGCAGTTGAGACAGCAGATCTTCTCCCAGAGAGGGATCCACAGTCTTTGGAGACTGGACAGTCTCTGGAGATCAGCACATTACATATTGCTGTCCACAATGTGGGACAAGGACTTTTGCTTATCATGACAAGGACTTATTCTGAGCCCTTCAGAGGAGCTAGACTGGACCATCACAGAGATATATACAAGAAGACTATCTAAATGTATTAGTGATAGCCTACCTTTCAAAAACATTCCTTATAATTATAACTGGTATTTATCTTGAAACTTTAAGTTTTACACAGCATTTAACATTAATTGTGGCATTTGGTCCTCAAAAATGACCCTATAAGATAGGATATAATTACTTCCATCTTCAAGAAAAATAAAACAGAAGCTTAGGGAGATGGGTATTTTTGTAAATGGACAAGTTGGAAACAAGATTAATATTTGTCTTTCTTGTGTCTTCATCATTATTATTTCCACACTAGAGTATATTTGTACAAGATAATAGAGTCTCTAGTATGTTAGTAAAATTCTGTTTGTGAAGCATTGAATTTATATTAGATGGAAAAGGGAAGGAAGGAAGGAAGGAAGGAGGAAGGAAGGAAGGAAGGAAGGAAGGAAGGAAGGAAGGAAGGAAGGAAGGAAGGAAGGAAGGAAGGAAGGAAGGAAGGAAGGAAGGAAGGAAGGAAGGAAGGAAGGAAGGAAGGAAGGAAGGAAGGAAGGAAGGAAGGAAAAATGAATGTTGTGCTGGGACTAGAGTTAGGAAGACTCATCTTCCTGAGTTCAAATCTGGTCTAAGAGACACTCATTATTAGTAGAATACTGTTTGTTTAGTTCTTCATTTGTTAAAATGAGCTGGAGAAGGCAATGGCAAATAACTCCAATATCTTTAACAAGCAAACCACAGATGAGGTTATGGAGAATAGAATATAATACACCTGAATAACAGAATGTTTTAAAATAACAAAAACATTTCTTTGAAAAATTATAACAAATTTTATTCTTGCCAACCTGCCAACCCCAATTAATCTTTTTTTTCCTTCTTCTCCAGTTTCATTTTCATGCCTTTAGCAGTATTCTTTTAAAAAAATACTATTACTTGAAGGTTCTATTAAGAATAAGATGAATCAGGGGGACGAAGCCAAGATAGCAGACATGACACATGTTTCTCTCTGACCTTCTTTACAACCCTCACAATAATTACAAAATCCAATCTTTGAATTAGCTCGGACAGAACCCACAAATATTGGGAATGCAACAAATTATCAGCAGAAGATAATTTCAAAGACTGCCAAAAAAGTTCTGTTTCAATTAGAAACAGAAGGGGGCATCCAGGGCAACCAGTATATATGCCAGTGCAGAAAGCTCAGAGTCCTGGGGCAGAGAATGTATGGGAAGAAACAAACCAGAAAAGATCTGTTTCAATTGGAAACAGAAGAGAGGCAGGGAAGCACAAACAGCTGACCACAAAGGCCAGTGCTGACAGTCATAGTGTGATGGGGAAGAGCAGTCATAGTGTGATGGTGCGACCTCCATGGGGAAGAGTATGCAGAAGGAAGCAGACCAGAGAAAATCTGCTTCTCTTGAAAGTGGGAGAGAGACAGCTAGGCCTGGGCAGCTGACCACAAATGCCAGCACAGGCAGATCAGAGTCCTGGAGCAGTGCAGTCTTAGATTGACTGAGCAGATTCTGACCACAAACACCAGAGCAGACAGCACAGAGTCCTGGGGCATTGCAGATAACTTCACATGGCAGACCCAGCACTAGGAGTGAATCAGCACTGATGTAACAGCTTTAGTCACTTGAAAAACCTCTCCTACTCTAAAGGCAGACCTTAACTTAACTTTTAAAAATGAGTAAAAAAGTAAAGGGTACTATAACAATTGACAGCTTTAATGGCAAAAGAGAAGAACAGATTTCAAACCCTGAGGAGACTAAAGGCAGATTATTTCCAGATGAAGCTCCAGAAGGTGAAATAACCTGGTCCCCATCACACAAGGATATCCTAGAAGAACTTTAAAAGAATTTTAAAAGAGAGCTAGAAGAAAAATAGGTAAAGGAAATGAAAGCCTTGCAAGAAAATTTGGAAAAGTCAACACAAAATAGACATAGTGAAATGGGAAAAAAAAGCATATAACTCATTTAAAGATAGATTTGATAAACTGAAAAAAGAAAGCAACTCCCAGAAAAACAGAATTTGTGAAACAGAAAAAAATTAACTCCTTAAAAACAGAATTTGTGAAATGGAAAAAAAAATGCATAGAAGAAAACAACTCATTCAAAAATTCAATTGGACAAATACAAAAAGAAGTTAAAAAAAGTAAATGAAGAAAATAACACTAAAATTCAGAATTGAACAAATGTAAATTAATAACTCAATAAGGCAACAAGAATCAGTCAAGCAAAACAAAAAAAAATGTAAAATATCTAAATATCTAGTGGGAAAAACAATCAACCTGGAAAATAGATCTTGAAGAGACAATCTAAGGATTATTGGGCTCCCTGAAATATATGATGAAAAAAGCACCTAGACACTATTTTTCAGGAAATCATCAAAGAGAACTGCCCATATGTCATAGAATGAGAAGGTAAAATAGACATTGAAAGAATTCATCCATCATCTACAAAAAGAGATCCCAAAATTAAAACTCCAAGAAATATTTTGGCTAAATTCCAGAACTATCAGACCAAGGAAAAAATCTACAAGCAGTCAGAAAAAAAAATACTGTGCCACAATAAGGATTACTCAGGATCTAGTAGCTTTCACATTAAAAGAATTGAAGGGCCCTGGAACCTGATATTCTGAAACTTGGTGTGCAGGAACTCAGTATGTAGCCAAGAATAATTTACCCAGCCAAAATGAGCATTTTCTTCCAGGGAAGAAGATGGACATTCAATGAAATAGGTGAATTATATTTATCTATGATGAAAAAAACAGAGCTAAGCAAAAAGTTTGGCCTCCAAATATAGGACTCAAGAAAAGCATAAAAAGGTAAAAATAATTCTTGAGAACTGTATTTTTGTCATGAGTATACATGAAGAGTATATGTATAATTTCTTTTACTGTTATAATCTAATAAAAGGATCTAGAGGTGGAAAGGAAATTGTACCAGCAAAAGGGAAAAGAAGAGGTACTACATCTCACTAAAAGGCAAATGAAACCTAATTTAGTTGAAAGAAAGAAGGGAGAGGGGTGATCATAGTGTGAATTTTACTCTAATCATAATTGGCTCAGAGAAAATATTAGACATATATGCCTTACAGTGAAACTTCTTACACCTCATTGAAAAGAGTGGGGGAAAGTGAAAAGAGAAGGGATAGGATAAATAGAAGAGAATACAGAAATTGAAAAGGAAAGGTTTAAAAAAAGGGGAGCAATTCTAAGGGGGAGGGAGAGATCCTAAAGAGGGAAGTCTGTATGAGGCAAGTGGTGTTCATAAGTTTAATACTGAGGAGAGATAAGGGGAAAAGGAAAGAGAAAAGCATAATCTGGGGTTAACAAGATGACAACAAATACAGAATTAGTAATTTTAACCATAAAAGTGAATAGGGTAAACTCCCTCATAAAGCACAGCTAGATAGCAGACTGGATTAAAAGCCAAAATCAAACAATATGGTGTTTACAGGAAACACATTTGAAACAGGGTGATACATACAGAGTAAAGGTAAAAGGCTGGAGCAAAATCTACTATGCTTCAGGTGAAGTCAAAAAAGCAGGGATAGGGATAGCCATCCTGATCTTGGATCAAGCAAAAGCAAAAACTGATCTAATCAAAAAATAAAATAAAATAAAGAAGACTACTATATCTTGCTAAAGGGCAAAATAAATAATGAAGCAATATCAATATGTTTAGTATTAATATTGTTTCATTATCTATGCTGCCCTTTAGTAAGATATAGTATTCTCTATAGACTAAACATATATATTCTAAGTGGTATAACATCTAAATTCCTAAAGGAGAAGTTAAGAGAGCTGAAAGAAGAAATAGACAGAAAAACTATAATAGTGGGAGATCTCAACCTTATACTCTCAGAATTAGATAAATAAAACGACAAAATTAATAAGAAAGAAGTTAAAGAGGTCAATAGAACACTAAAAATGGTAAGTATGATAGCTCTTTGAAGAAAACTAAATGAAGACAGAAAGGAGTACATTGTACATTTTCTTCTCTGCAGTTCATGGAATGTATACAAAAATTGACCATATATTAGGACATAAAGACCTCAAAATTAAATGCAGGAAGGCATAAATAGTAAATGCATCCTTTTCAGATCACAATGCAATGAAAATTATATTAAGTAAAAAGCTAGGGGAAAATACACCAAAAATAAATGGAAACTAAATAATCTCATCCTAAAGAATGATTGGGTAAAAGAGCAAATCATATACATAATTAAAAATTTCACCCAAGAAAATGACAATAATGAGATGACATACCAAAATGTGTGGGATGAAGCCAAAGTGATAATAAGGGGAAATTGTATATCTCTAGAGGCCTACTTGTATAAAATAAAAAGAGAAAATAATGAATCAGACTTGCAACTTAAAAAGCTAGAAAAAGAACAAATTAAAATCCCCAAACACTGAACTTGAAATTCTAAAAATAAATGGAGAGGTTAATAAAATCGAAAGTTTAAAAAAGACTGTTGAATTAATAATTAAATCTAAGAGTTGATTTTATGAAAAAACCAACAAAATATATAAACCCTTGGTAAATTTGATTAGAAAAAGGAAAGAGGAAAATCAAATTGTTAAGTCTTAAAAATGAAAATGGAGAAATTTCCACTAATGAAGAGCAATTAGAGCAATAATTAGAATTTACTTTGCCCAACTTTATGCCAATAAATTTGATAACTTAAATGAAGTGGATGAATATCTTCAAAAATATATGTTGCCCAGATTAACAGAGGAAGAAGTAAATTAGTTAAATAGTCCCATTTTAGAAAAAGAAATAGAATAAGCTATTAATCAACTCCCTAAGAAAAATTTCCCAGGACCAGATGGATTTATATGTGAATTCTACCAAACATTTAAAGAACAATTAACTCCAATGCTATATAAACTATTTGAAAAAATAGGGGATGAAAGAGTCCTACCAAATTCCTTTTATGACATAGACATAGTACTGATACCTAAGCCAGGTAGGGTGAAAACAGAGAAAGAAAATTATAGACCAATCTCCCTAATGCATATTGATGCCAAAATCTTAAATAAAATATTAGCAAAAAGGTTACAGAAAATCATCTACGGGATAATACACTATGACCAAATAGGATTTATACCATGAATGCAGGGCTGGTTGAATAGTAGGAAAACTATTAACATAACTGATTATATCAATAACCAAATTAACAAAAACTATATATTCATCTCAATAGATACCGAAAAGGCTTTTGATAAAATCTAACACCCATTCCTATTAAAAACCCTGAAGAGTATAGGTATAAATGGACTTTTCCTTAAAATAGTCAGTAGCATCTATTTAAAACCATCAGGAAGTATTACATTTAATGGGGGAAAACTGGAACCATTCCCAATAAAATCAGGAGTGAAATAAGGTTGCCCACTATCACCATTACTATTTAATATTATGTTAGAAATGCTAGCTTAGGCAATAAGAAATGAAAAAGAGATTAAGAGAATTAGAGTAGGTAATGAGGAAACCAAATTATCACTCTTTGCCAATGATATGATGGTATACTTATTAAAAATCTATTAGATTAGATTATTAGAAATAATCCACAACTTTAGCAAAGTTGCAAGATACAAAATAAAGCCACATAAATCCTCAGCATTTTTATACATCACTAACAAAATCCAACAGTAAGAGATACAAAAAGAAATTCCATTTAAAATAACTGTTGATAGTATAAAATATTTGGGAATATATCTGCCAAAGGAAAGTCAGGAACTATATGAGCAAAACAACAAAACACTTTCCACACAAATAAAGTAAGATCTAAACAATTGGAAAAACATTAAGAGCACTTGGATAGATCAAGCAAATATAATAAAGATGACAATACTATCTAATCTATTTATTTCATGATATACCTATCAGAATCCCCAAAAAATCTATTTTAATGACCTAGAAAAAATAACTAAATTCATCTGGAAAAACAAAAGCTCAAAATTTCAAGGGAACTAATGAAAAAAAAAAAAAAAAACAAATGAAGGTGGCTTAGCTATACTTGATCTAAAACTATATTATAAAACAGCAATCACCAAAACCATTTGCTATTGGCTAACAAATAGACTAGTTGATCAGTGGAATAGATTAGGTTGACAGGACAAAATAGTCAATAACTATAGCAATTTAGAGTTTTACAAACCCCAAAACCCAAACTTTTGAGATAAGAATTCACTATTTGATAAAAACCATTGAGAAAATTGGAAATTATTATGGCAGAAACTAAGCATTTACCCACAGTTAATACCATACACCAAAAGAAGATCAAAATGGGTTCATGATCTAGGCATAAAGAATGAAATTATAAATAAATTCGAAGAACATAGGATCATTTACTTTTCAGACTTGTTAAGAAGGAAGGAATTTGTGACCAAAGAAGGACTAGAGGTCATTATTGATCCCAAAATAGAAAATGTTGATTATATCAAGTTAAAAAGCTTTTGAATAAATAAAACTAATTTAGAAAAGATTGTAAGGGAAGCAATAAACTGGCACAACATCTTTACAGTTAAAGGTTCTGATAAAGGCATCATTTCCAATATAGAGAATTGACTCAAATTTAGAAATCAATCCATTTTCCAATTGATAAATGGTCAAAGGATATGAACAATTTTCAGATGATGAAATTTAAACTATTTCTACCCATATGAAAAGTGTTCCAATTCATTATTGATCAGAGAGAGAAATGCAAAAAAGACAACTCTGAGATACAACTACACACCTCTCAGATTGGCTAATATGAGGTAAAAAGATAATGATTAATGTTGGAGAAGATGTGAGGAAACTGAGACACTGAAGCATTGTTAGCAGAATTGTGAATACATCCAGCCATTCTGGAGAGCAATTTGAAACTATACTCAAAAAGTTGTCAAACTGTGAATACTCGTTGATCCAGCAGTGTAGTAACACTGGGCTTATATCTCAAATATATTAAGAAGGGAAAGAAACCCATATGTGAAAAAATGTTTGTAACAGCCCTTGTTGTAATGGCTAGAAACTGGAAATTGAATGGATGCCCATCAATGGGAGAATGGCTGAGTAAACTGTGGTATATGAATGTCATGGAATATTATTGTTCAGTAAGAATTGACTAGCAGAATGAATACAGAGAGGCTTGGAGAAACTTATATGAACTGAAGCTGAGTGAAATGAGAATAACTAGGAGATCATTATACACTTCAATAATAATACTATATGTGTATCAATTCTGATGGAAGTGGCTCTCTTCAACAATGAGAGAATCCAAATCTGTTCCAATTGATCAGTAATGAATAGAACCAGCTATGCCCAGTGAAAGAACATTAGGAAATGATTGTGGATCACAACATATTATTTCCACTCCTTCTATTATTGTCTGCTCGTATTTTTGTTTGTCTTCCCAGGTCATTTTTACCTTCTTTCTAAACCCAATTTTTCTTGTGTAGTAAGACAACATATACATATAAATATGTATACATATATTGTATTTAATATATACTTTAACATATTTATCATGTATGGGATTTACCTGTCATCTAGAAAAGGTGGTGGAGGGAAGGAGGGAAAAGTTCTAACAAAAGTTTTTGCAAGGGTCAATGTTGAAAAATTATTCACGCATGTTTTGTCAATTAAAAGATATAATAAAAATAAACAAATGAACAAACAAACAACAAATAAATAAATAAGAATAAGATGAATCAGATGGAGAGTCAGACCAAAATCCAAAGAGGCCTAGGTTTAAGTCCTACTTCAGACCCATATTAGCTGAGTATCTTTAACCAAGTCATAACTGCTCAGTGCACAATGCAGTACTCTAAGAATATAAACTATAAAGATAGTATCTTCCTGCATAAATAGAGGAAGTTTCCTCATCTGGGAGTCCTCTATATTAATCAAATCACAGATCCTATTGCTATATCACCAAGAAGTTCAAGCTTTCTTACAGTCTTTACCTACTTACCAAGACATTTTTCTATAGGCAATACAAAAGTAAACTTGATCTTAATCCTTGATAAAATTATTAGGTCCTCTCAATCATTGGGGTTTGAATTAATGAGACTTTTTCTGTGTTTTCTAACCACTCTCTTCACAGAGATGCTAAAAATTTCATGTCAGTAATGTACTTTTCAAACTTTGATGAAATGCTTGAAATAAGATCTATGTCATTACAAAGTGATTCCTGCTAGAGGGGAATATTTAATGTGCCTTAATATTCCTGCTAAATGTGACACTGCAGTACTTTCTACATCTACACAAAGATACTTAACATTATGTGATTAAGTTTGCATGGTTTAAACATTTCCGATACTTTTGCAAAACTAGCAATAAATCAGCATGTTTCCAGTTGTTGCATAGCAACAATAATCTCTTTCTGTGGAACAGAAGTTTTCCCATTTGTCCGAATATTATGTCCTTACCATAAGATTCCCTTTTCCATCAAGTTCAACATATGAATCACTTTTAATCAGAGAAAACTAAGCATGGTAATCAAATGCAAAGTAGCATAACCTCATAGTGTATGTTTACTGTAATGAGGTCTTCACTTCTGCTTACGTCAAATAATTTAGCACTCTAGCATGAACTGCCTATTAAGCCAAGTAAATGTCCAAACAAATCTACACTTTCCTACAGGAAGCTTGAAAATTTTCCATCAATAATGTTTATTCATATTTCCATTTTCCTGGAGGAAGAATGACACTCTAGAGTTCCAAGCACATCCACTTCCTGTGCTTCATTGGTACTCAGTGTGTGTACAACCTTTCAATTAATATACAGGGTCATTCTGAAAACAGGAATAAAAACTCACTCAGTGATCCAACTTGGCTCATTTGTTGAGCCTGCAAGGTTAAATAAGCCTAATTAAAGGTGGTGGTGAATTTCAAAATGACTTTGAAATCTACTCTCTTATCCCCAAGACATTGTTCAAAAGACTTGAATGTTAACTTAGTCTTCAGGCTCTCTCTTAATGGCATAAAGTCAATGTTGGAAGGCTCTTTATGGAAAAGAATAAGAGGACTGGGATAACAACAGAATATTGTGTGTGCTGATTAATTTGATTTGTTGAGCTTGAAGGCATGCAAATAGTAGGCTGCCCAAATTCATCAGGACTCTAAAGAATTGCTAGAAAAGCAACTCTGAAAGCATGGCATGGGCATTGTCATAGTTACAGCAAGAGAAATTCACATTTACAAAACACAGAAGAATTCTACATTCATTCAACTTATTATCTTATGGACTTAATCTATTAATGCTGTTCACTATGTATAAGGTTATGTAATTGTAATATTTACAGTCCAATTATCATGTACAAGTCCTGCCTTACTCCCCATCTTTCATTTTATTTTGGGGTTCTGCATTATTCAGAAGAGACAAAACAGTGGCATTTGGTCTTTTCATTGTATCTGGTAGGTTGTTTATAAACATTTTTTCTTCTTATGGCTAAGTGAAAGAAACAAAACTAGCTGTGGGGAGAATTCACAGATGAACTAAATGAAGAGACTGATAAAATAGCCAAAAAAAGATTTCAGTCTTTTGTTAATTTGATCTCAGTGAAAAATTTAAAAACCGCTTTATATTGCTCTTATGTGAGATGGTATTCAAAAAAATAAGATCCATAAGTAATTATCATTATATATATATTTTAGGCTAGAAAAATTAATGACCTTGGGATAATCCAAAGGTTTGTACTATGGTTGCCAATATCATGAAATATTTTTAGATGGACAAGTCCTTGCCAGGGTGACTTCATGAAGATACTATTTCACTTGACTTAAATCCTAGAAGAGGAATCCAAGAAAATAGCTTTCCTGCTAAGGGGTGTTGTGTTATCTTTACTTTGGACTGCAAGGGCTCTGTGATCTCTGAAAGATAATATCTTCAGAGAAAAGGAATAGAAACCAAAATGCTGATAAGGACACGGCTGCTGACCTTGTGACATATTCATCATAAGAAATCCTTCAGTGCCCTCTGTGTCTAAGACCTTTGGAAGATTACATCAATCTTAAGTACTAAGTCAAGGACTTCAGGCCTAGTACACAAGATTATCCCAGGAATACAAAAGGACAAAAAGAAAGCCATCCAAAAATACCAAACCCCTTCAGCCACATATATTACTCTAAGAAATCTTACCTAACAATCATACATTCATGAATCAACCAGCACTACAATGGAGTTATAATGAAACCAGGAATTAAATACCAGTGAAGATATATTACTTTTCCCAGCCTCTGTGTGCTGAATGAAAGCAGCCCAGTATGGCAGGGCAGCTGGAACACTGATCAGGGCTATTAGCAGCAGCTGGTGTCTTGCCAGCTTTATAATTCAACTATCCTGTCTTTCTCAATAGGGAACTAAGAGCTGAATTTTGTCCATCATTACTCTTTTAAATTCTCTTTTTAAAGCAATTAAATAAACAGGGAATTTCCAAGAAAAATGAATTTATTTAACATTCACTTTTAGAATGTAAATTGTAAGAAGAATGAGAAAACTTGGAGAAGTCCAACAAAGAACAATAAAAATGAATAGGAAATAAACAAATAAATGCTAAAAGAAAGGTTAAAGAGAGGCGTTATATAGCCTGGAGAAATAACTAAACAATATCTCATTATCTTGCAGTGTATGAAAAGTTAATGTAGAGTTATTCTGCACAGCAATAGAAAATTACAATTTTGATTATCAATGATGAAACTCCTGAGTGGGAAAACTCTACCATTATAGCGAGGTAATTTATGTTCTTGGAGAGTTCCCTAAGGTATGCAGACTATAACTTACCCAGGATCACACAGCCAGTATGTGTAAAGAGCAAAAATTGAAGCCAAGTCTTCCTGGCCAACTCTCTACTTATTGTCAAATCTAAGTAAGAAACCAATATATAGCAAAAGAACGCTGAGATAATGAAGAGCTTCTTGAGTGTATTGGCGAATACACACAGCCACAGAATTATGGAAGCAAATCCTGCGTAGAAACATTGAAGTATTAAAGTATAATTCTTAAACATATTATAATGCTAAAAGCAGATAAAGAAACATGTGTATCATGATTTTATTCTCTGTGAGATAAGATATGAGCTAACAAGTTTACAGAGAAGTGTTCTCAAAAATTCTATGTAAGCAAAATAGACTAGATATTTAAACTAAAATAAATTGTTCCTCTTATATGATTTCAACTTTGACCCTGTCCAGAAGTTCAAAGCTAAAAGATGTATTTGAGGATGTATATTTTTAATGTATCCTACCTCCTTCCCTTTTAAAAAACACAAAGATTCAAGTGTAAAATTGTGTGTGTGTGTTTTTTTTTAATCCTGAATTTAATCATTAGGCAATAGGAATAATTTTGTACATAACTCTGACTAGGAATCCTGTATCTAAAGTAATATAGTTTATTTATATCATACATCCAGATTCAAATCACTCCAATTAAAAAATAGGAATGCCTTTAGGAGAATATCATGTTGCACAGTAAGAAATGGAATCCCAAGAATTTACTCACATCAAAGGTAAAATTTAGTACCAGGGCTTCTGAATATAAAGCTAATGTTCTTGCCATTGTGTCATGATGCCTCCTAATAACAGTTTTGGAGAATCTATGCACATTTCCACTTACAAGAACTGAAAATGGTGAAACATCATATTGATGAACATTAGGAACAGGGTTACTGATATAATATTATAATTATCTAGAATGAAAAATTCAGGAGCATTTTTAAAAATATTCTAAATTTGACAAATAGCAACTGAAATGAACCCTAACATATACACAGATGAGGAGATAAGGGCATCCCCTTCCTTTGCCTTTCTGGACAGGTCCCTTATTTGTTGACCCCTTTTCATCAGTGGTCACAAAAGATGTTTAAATGATTCATCATCTGTGCACTGAGTTCAGGTATGTATTGCTTTTTTTAAAACATAATTTCAACACGTATTTTTCAAATTTTTCTCTTGTTTCCTGATTTTTAAACTAAGTTTTGAATCTCCCTCTTTTCCTCTTTTTTAATTCTTTCACTTGAGTTTTTCATAAGGTGAATACTCACCTTTATGTTAAAAAGTGAATTTGAAAGGTTACAGAATAAAGACTAATCTTCAGCTTTTTTGTTCTTGGGCACACAGGATGGTGTATTATTAAATGTATATTTCTTATAACATGAAGTCAAAGCCTGTACCCAACATGACATTTGACTTTTTTTTTTACTATTTATTTGCTTCAGAATACTTTTGTGAGTGAGTATTACTATGGCATGAAAGAAAAAAAAAAAAGATGTACCATGCCAGATAAATTGTTCCATTGGGAAATATATTAAATGAAGAAATAAACTATCAAATAATTTTTGGTTATTTAAACTCAGGCAAATTCTCAGTTTTCAAAAGTCAGTAAAATGTGAATATGTAAAATGAATATCTGTTGAATGAATGGAAATAAAATATGAGCAGCAAAATATTTTGATAATAATTCAGAAATCTAGACTGATTAAATAGTTCTAAATGACAAATTGTATTGAATGAGTTAGGTGTGGGAAGGATACTTTTAATGTACTGGCTCCTTTTCTGAAAATAAGTGTTTTCTTATTTTAGCTGATCTTGTGGTAGGATTTGAATACAGAAAGCAAAATAAAATTTTAAATTCTAATATAAATGATTTCTATTCTTTTCAAAAATTTACTTGCATATAAAATTATATTCTCTAAAGTTCATCAGTTTGTAATTTCATGTGAAAATATATAATTAAATATGTAAAATAAATCTAATTTAAATTTATATTTATCATGTAAATAAATTATATTTTAAAATCTAATTTTAAGTTATATTATGCTATTAGTAAGAGTAATGCTAATAAATTTACAGTTTAAAACCTATACAGATACTAAAATTGTGTATTGTGTTATTTCAAGTTTTCCTCAAATTTATATCTTTTTCAGAAAATAATTACATGTTTAGAAATTCTAAAATACTAATCTCAATTCAATTATAGTTTTTAGTTCTTTCATTTTTGTGAGACTGAGAACCTAGCACATGTCTATATACTATAGGAAAGCTATCACAAACACACAAAAATACATGCCATATATTTATTGTTCATCATAGATTTGAGAACTTGCAATCAAAAAAGATGACAACTTATGTATCTTTTTAATCAAATGTAACAATTATATATCTTAACAATTAATGGATGTTATTTCATTTTTGTAGTTACTTCCTATAATAAATAGTATATATAGGGGCACATTTCTACATCTTTTTTTCTGCATTTCTTGAATACATTATTGTTCCATGAATTGACAGATAACCTCTCTCCCCATTCAAAAATAAAAGTTGAAACTCTTCTAGAACTTTTAACATTTCATGATGGGTGAATAAGAGGCCAATATCTCTTATCTCTTATCAGAAAAAAAGCAAGAAACATAATAATGTAAAAAAAAAAAAAAAGGACAAATATAAAAAATAAATTAATGGTACAACTTCCCAGAAAGTCATTGTTTCTATAAAAATATAGGAATGAAAGAAAGAAGTCAGCAAAAAAAAGGACTCAATAAAATGAGTAAATTATATAATTATTTTTAAAGCAAGGAAAAAATATCTGAAGAAGAAATTATAATTCCATACTAACAATCAGAAACCCCTGGATGAAAATGGAATTACAGGGAAAAGGAATAAATAATTGGAGCAACAAGAACTCTCAGTTTAAGAAGGTCAACAGAAGAATTAAAATAATTTATAAGTGGGGAGATTATAGTTCTTAAAATATTTATATTTTTATAAACAATATTCATGCAATTATTCAGAAGGTAACAAAAAAGGTTAATAAAATAATAAAAAAATGAAGAGTAGAATGCCTGAATAAGAACCACAAAATAAGCTCTTCTCAGAAATATTTAAAGGAAATGGATTTTTATATGTATGTATATGTATATACATATAAATGTTTATATTTATATAATAGTGGGAGGTATACTTATGGTTTCATCAATGTTAAGATCTTAAAGGATGGAACTATTCCCTCACACATCAACCAACCATCTGCAGTCCTAAGTAAAGGAGACTTGTGTAGGGATATAGAAATTAAGTAATCTTTACATGGTCACAAGATAGAAAATATTCAAGAAAGCTTCTACTACTGCCTCTATATAGAAGTATAAAATATGCAGGCTAACAAAATCAACAAGAAACAGAGAACCAAAACCTACTTTTATAAGTCCAGTTCCATTTTGATTAAATCTTGCTCAACAAGATTCATTGATAATATACAAACCATAGCTATTGTTGACAATTTCTCAATTGCCTATTCTGAATCCCAGGAGAAAAAACAATATTTCCTATAAGTACAGTAAAACTCTCCCTCTCTGTTATTACAACTCCAGACACAGTCTGATTTTATATAGGGCACTAGAGTACTGGCCTCCACAATGACAAAACTTTATTGTCACTGTTCTCATTTTTCCATAAGGTAATAGGTCCCTGTCTGGTTCTTTGGGGACCATTAAAGCTTGGAACAGAATCATCTTTGCAGCAATGAATGGTACTAGGCTCAAAAGAGTTTCTAGAGCTCAACACAGAGGAAATGTTTAGCACGAATTTATAATGTAATAATATAATGAATTTATATATATATATGTGTGTGTATGTATATATACATACTTGTAAATATATGTAAATGTTATTTCATATGTTATTAACAAAAGACTTAAAGTCATTAATTAGGAAATTAAAGATTTTAAGGGCAAACTGGGCCAAAGTTTCATGTAAGATAGATAGATAGATAGACACATACATATATAATATATATGTAAGTACATACCACAATATAATATATGTATAAGTATATACTACAAGATAGATAAGCATGTGTATATATGCATATATATTATACATAAAAGTACCTACCACAAATACATATATGTATGAATGAATATGTTCATAGTATAAGAGATATTTAAATACTAATATGGTTTAGAAGATAATCCTCTTTTAGAATAGATTCTTCTGATAATTTCTAGAATGATAATTAAATTAAAAGTGGAATGTCAGATTAAAGAGGCCAGATAGTAATGGACTCCATGACATTTAAGTTTTGTTTTGTTTTTGTTTTTGTTTTTTGTTTGTTTGTTTTTTTTTTTTTAATGTAGAGAGGGGAAAAGAAAACTTACCTAATACATCTTTCAAAATATTATTTTTTTCACTATAAATCACCTTATACTAGGGATAAGGAATAAAGAGAAAAGTAAAAATAATCCATTCTCTTATTGATATTCCATTATAATAGTTAGACAAAGTGTAAACTATTATATACTGACAAAATACTGTACAGCAAGGTAATCCCAAGCATGGCCAAGGGGTGTATTGGGAAAGACTTACAGAAGGTAGTCAAATAGTCCAGCTTATTTGAATCATAAGAAAGTAAAGTGTAAGAAGATTGTAAAGGTATGAATCATCTGAGTTATAAAAGAGTTTTGAATAATTAACTAGAGGACATTACATTTGATCCTAGAGATAAAAGATATCACATGAGTTTTGCTGAATGGAAGAGAATGCCCGTAGGCCAGTCCTTTGCTTTAGGAAAATCATTTTGGCATCTGAATAAGGAGTAGATTGAAACAGGAAAAAATATAAGTGAAGAGACTAATTAAAAGACTATTATAATGATCCATGTGGGAGGTGATAACCTTTTTTTTCTACTCTTCTTCTGGTTCTCTTCCTTATCCTTAGGAATTTCTGCTAGATTCCTCCTCAAATCTTTCTTCTTTGTTTCAACTATTTTTCTTCCTTGATTTTTCCTTTCCTTTTCCTTTTTTTCAAACCTATTTGCTTAAATCTCCCTTCTTGGAGCCCATTTTCAGCTAGAATCCCTCAGTTATTTCTCGATTACTACTAAATTTCTCCTTCCCCAAGCAAATCTTTGGTCTTTCCCATTTTTTTCTTAAGATCGGCTGCTTTTTTTTTTCCACCATGAAACTTTGTATCCCCAGAGCCAGAAGAACCTGGGGCTTTGTGTAGATGGGATTTCTGAAAATAAAATTTGCAGAATTATTTTCCTCAATCTTTAACAACTCCCTATCTAATTTGTCAACAGCAAGATTCCAAACATTTTCTTCTTTATTTTCTCATGCAACATACCTACTCATTCTCATTTAAGTCACCAAAGCTAGCCTTCTAAATCATTCATAAGATACAGGACAGCTGCTTTAAACTCTGCCATATATACATTCCCTCAGTGAGAGTTCTCTCACTGACCTTTTTCATTCTGGTTACAGAAGAGACACACTTTTTGATTTAGGCTTTCCTACCATTAAACTCATTTCCTCTTCCCTTCTCTAAATGGCTAAAGACATCTCACACTCAGAAAGTCTTAAACTAAAATCATCTTAAAAACTTAAAAACTCTCCCATTTTTCTAAACTTGTCTATTTCTATCAAAGATACCACCATTCTTCTAATACCCAAATTAATAATCTAAGCAATATCCTGGATCCCTCTCTCTTCAGTACCTCATATATTCAATCAGTTTTCAAATGTTGCCATTTCTACCTCCACAATTCTTGCATCCACCTCCTTTTCTCTAATTGTATATCTACCTTAATCACTTCTGATATTAGTTATTCCAATTTCTTCCTATTGTTTTCCCTATCTCAAGTCTCACCAATCCAGCATTCTATACATTACTATCAAAATAATTTTCCTAAAATTCAGAGGTGACCATTTGGATCCTCTGCTTAATAAAATCCAGGGTATTTCTTGTAGCTTCAGGTTATTTTCACAAGCTGATCCCAACTTATCTTTCCAGCTTCACTGGAAATGACACTATTACCTATTCTCTGTGATTGAGTCAAACTGAACTGTCTCTGCTCCTCACATATCAAGCTGATTCTTTTTCACTGATTACAGACAACACCACCCCTTCACACACACACACACACACACACACACACACACACACACACACACAGACAGACACACACACGTGGGCACTATAAGACAAGATTTATACACATGCATGCATATGCATATAGACATATGTATACATACAATATTGTCAGGTATGATAAAAGAAGCATTTTCCAAAGTAAACATTTGATTAAAAGAACTTTTATTACCTCTATAAATTTGGACAACTCATTCACCTTCCCTGAATGTCAGTTTCCTTGTGAAAATAACAATATTACACTAGACAGCGCCTGATTATTTTCTAGCACTAGACCTTATCTAATGAAATTATTATTTTGCATGTTGGATAACTAATAAGAGTTCCAAATAGGTTCTATAATATAATTGTGCTACATAAAATTTCTATATAAAAATATATGTGAGAGAGATAGATATGTGTGCCAAAATAATTACATATTATATAATATTGTGCATATTCTCCCCTCCAACAAAGCAGAGCATTCACTTTCCAAGTGCTGTGTGAAGGGTGAACATAGATCTTTATCATAGAAGGGTGAGGAGAGAATCCCAAAACAATTCACTTTGGGACAGATATTACATATAATTATGTGAGTATAAACAAACACATTGATACATGTCTGTCTGTATGTATATATGTATCTTGTATTTAAGTATTTACTTGCACATATTCTTCCCATTGGAATATAAGCTGCTGCAGTACAGGGGCTATTTTTTCCTTTTTTTTTTTTTTTTTTTTTTTTTTTTTTTTTTTTAACCTCCCAGCACTTAGCATAAGCATGACTGTTGACTGACACACATTACAGATCCCAGTTCTATGACTCTACAGCAACTACCCTGCATATTTTAATACTTTACCTTATATCTCCCTTAAAGAGTCGTGTTTTCTTTTAGGACCAAGCTCAAGCACCATTTTCTACAGAATTTTTGTGTTTTTGTGGATTTTCTGGATTTCTTCCCACATTATAATTAATAACTTTGTATTTATTCACTGTATTTAAAATATGTTTTCTGTCTCCCAAATGGATTTTAAGCTCTTTGTGAGTAAGGGTTCCTGCATTCTTTGTTTTTGAAACTGCAACATCTATCAGAGGTTCTAACACATAGAAAATATATAATATCCTAATGGTTGATTAAAGTTGCTTGCACATCACATGAACTTATCTTCCAAACAGTGAAAAAAGTGATGGTTTGCCAAAAAGAATAAAATATTTTTGAAAGGTTGATGCTCTTCTTTAATTCTTCAACTACATTAAAATTCATGAATAATTCTTGGCTCATATTCTCTGCATCATAAAGCTTAGGTGTTTTCCAAAGCTTATATTTCATATCCACAATCTTAAAATATGATATACATCTATATCAATTAAATATTTCTTGTTTATTTTTAAAGTGACTGTAATATAATTGTTATACAAAATATTGATAATAAATTAACATAATGGCTGGTTCATTTTATGAATTAATTCTTTAGGGTACTTTGTGTCAGTCTGTGCATATCTTTAAATGTATTATTAGAATATTAGGAGAAACCATGTTTTCCAGAATTAAGGTCCTGTAAACAGGCTGTGTGTGCTTTGCACTTACTCTCTGGATGATCTCAATCACAACAAATCCCCAGAATTAGTATATTTGTTTTTTAACAATTTAGCCTATTTCCCAAGGGATCCTGACCTGCAACAGTGCAGCTATAGTCAACACATTGTAGAAGAAAGTCATCAGTCAAGTCTCCCAAAATTGAATCCATGCTTATGACCATTAAGTGAATCAAATCAGGTGTTTCTCTCCTATTCTCACCTTGCTAACTCTGTTTCTATACCCCACTGAACAATCACAAAGCTCAGCCTTCCAAACTTGAAGTATATGATTCAACAATTCTACTAACTTAAGGACTGCTCCCATAGGACCCCAGAATGCCTGCGTTGTCCCCAAAATGCCTGCACATACAGCTTGTACCACAAGGAGAGTTTGTAAGTAAGAGAACTAATTCAACATAATGAATCTTAGATGTTGGTTAATGAGGGGAGAGCAGAGCCAAGATGGCAGAGAGGACACACATTTTTGTTCCAAGACCTAGAAAATAGATCTAGGAGAAACAATCTAAGGATTATTGAACTTCCTGAAAATGATGATGAAAAGGAGAACCTAGATATTATTTTTCAGAAAATCATCAAGGAGAACTGTCCTTATGTCCTAGAACCAAAAGGTAAAATAGTCATTGAAAGAATTCACCAGACACCTCCTGGAAGAGACCCCAAAATTAAAACTCAAAGGAATATCAAATTCTCTAGTTTTCAGAACTATTGGACCAAGGGAAAAGTATTGAAAGCAGCCAGGAAAAAAATTCAAATACTGATGAGCCACAATAAGTATAACCCAGGACCTTGCAGTTTCCATGTTAAAGGATTGAAGGCCTTGGGATCTGATATTTTTAAAAGCAAAGGAACTTGCACTGGAGCCAAGAAAAACCTATCCCATTAAACTGAACATTTTCTTTCAGGGAAGAAGATGGATATTCATTAAAACAAGTGAATTCCATTTATTTCTGATGAAAAGACCAGAAGTGAACAAAAAATCTGACTTCCAAATACAGAAATCAAGAGAGACATACAAAGGTAAAAAGAAAAGAACTCTTCAAAACTGTATCTTTCATATAGTTATACATAGAGAGTGCATATATAATTTGATTTTACTCTTATGAAATAAAAAAAGAAATTAGAGATGGAAAAGGGATTGTACCAGAAAAAAAGAGAAAGTAGAAGTAAAATGAGGAAAATTACATCTCAGGAAGAGGCAAAGAAAACCAATTATAATTTAGGGGGAAAAGGGAGGGGGTGAGCATTGTGTGAACCTTACTCTCATCAGATTTGGATCAAAGAGAGAATATTAGACTCATTTTGTTTCACAGAGAAACCTCTCACCTTATAGGAAAGCAGGAGGGAAAGGGAAAAAGGGAAGGGGTAGGCTAATAGAAGGGAAAACAGAAATAATAGGAGAAAGATATAAGAAAGCAGGAAGGGCTCTAAAAGGGAAGGGTTGTTTGAGACAAATGATGCTCATAAGTAAAATACTGGGAAGGAAGGAAAGGGGAAAGGTAAAGAGAAAAGTATAATTTGGGGTAAATAAGATGGCAGGAAATACAGAATTAGTAGGTTTAACTGTAAATGTGAATGGGATGAACTTTCCCATAAAGCAGAAATGAATAGCATACTGGATTAAAGGCCAGAACCTTATAAAATATGTTATTTGCAAGAAATACATTTAAAGCAGATACATACAGAGTAAAGGTAAAAGGGCTAGATCAGAATCTATCATACTTGAGGTAAGGTTAAAAAAAAAAAAGCGGAAGTAGCCATCCTGATTACAGATAAAGCAAAATCAAAAATTGATCTAATTAAAAGATATAAGGAAGGAACTTATATCTTGCTAAAGGTATACCATATATATTGAAGGAATACCAGTACTAACTAAATATAATGCACTAAGTGATATAGCATCTGAATTCCTAAAGGAGAAGTTAAGAGAGTTGCAAGAAAAAATAGACAGGAAAACTATAATAGTGGGAGATCACAACCTTGCTCTCTCAGAACTAGATAAAATCAAACCACAACAAAAAAGAAGGAAGAGGTTAAGGAGGTAAATAGAATACTAGAAAAGTTAGATATGATAGAACTTTGGAGAAAATTGAATGGAGACAGTTCATGGAACCTATAAAAAACTGATCATATAATAAGACATAAAGATCTCAAAATCAAATGCAGAAAGGCAGAAATAGTAAATGCATTTTTTTTCAGATCACAATTCACTAAAAATTATATTAAATAAATGGTATGGCAAAAATAGACCAAAAACCAATTAGAAACTAAATAATCTCGTCCTAAAAATGAATGGGTAAAACAGCAAATCATAAACACAATTAATAATTTCATACAAGAGAATGGCAATAATGAGACAATATATCAAAATTTGTTGGATGCAGCCAAAGCAATAATAAGGAGAAATTTAATATCTCTAGATACTTGCATGAAATAGAGAAAGAGAAGGTCAATGAATTGGGCTTACAATTTAAAAAGCTGGAAAAAGAACAATTAAAAACCTCCAATCAAATACCAAAATTGAAATCCTAAAAATAAAAGGAGAGATTAATGAAATTGAAAGTAAACACATATTGAATTAATAAATAAAACTAAGAGTTGGTTTTATGTAAAAGCCTGCAAAATATATAAACATTTAGTTAATTGGATTAAAAAAAGCAAAGAGGAAAATCAAATTGTTAGTCTCAAAAGTGAAAAGGAAGAATTATCCACCAATGAAAAGAAAATTAGGACAATAATTAGCAATTATTTTGCCCAACTTTATGCCAATAAATTTGATAACCTGAGTGAAATGCAGGAATACCTATAAAATATAGATTCCCAGGTTAACAGAAGAGAAAATAAATTACTTAAATAACCCTATTTAGAAAAAGAAACAGAGCAAGTTATTAATCAAGTCCCTAAGAAAAATCCAGATGAATATACATGTGAATTCTGCCAAACATTTAAAGAACAATTAACTCCAATATTATTTGAACTATTTGAAAAATTTGGGAAAGAAGGATTCCTTCTAAATTCCTTTTATGACAAAAATATGATAATAATATCTAAACCAGTAGGATAAAAACAGAGAAAAATTATAGACCAATTTCCCTAAATAACATTGATGCAAAAATCTTAAATAAAATATTAGCAAAGAGATTACAGATGATCATCCCCAGGATAATATACCATGACTAAGTAGGAGTTATACCAGGAATGAAGGGCTGTTTCAATATTAGGGAACTATTAGCATCATTGACTATACCAATAACCAAACTAAAAACATATGATTATCTCAATAGATGTAGAAAAAGCATTTTATAAAATCCAACATCCATTCCTATTAAAAGACACTTGAAAGTATAGGAATAAATGCTCTTTTCCTTAAAATAATCAGTAGCATCTGTTTAAAATCATAAGCGACCATCATATGTAATAAGGATAATCTGGAACCATTCCCAATGGAACCATTCCCAATAAGATCAGGGGTGAAATAAGTTTGCCTACTATCACCATTGCTATGCAATATTGTATTAGAAATGCTAACTTTGGCAATAATAAAAGAAAATGTGATTAAAGGAATTGGAGTAGGTAATGAGGAAACCAATTTGTCTCTCTTTCCAGATGATATGATGGTATACTTAGAGAACGCTAGAGAATCAACTAAAAACTTGTTACAAATAATCTACAACTTTAGCAAAGTTGCAGGATACAAAAAGTACACATAAATCATCAGAATTTTTATACACTACTAACAAAATTCAACAGCAAGAGATACAAAGAGAAATCTCATGTAAAATAAATGTCAGTAGTATAAAATATTTGGGAATCTATCTGGCAAGGGAAAGTCAGGAACTGTATGAGCAAAACTCTAGAACACTTTCTACACAAATAAAGTCAGATCCAAACAATTGGAAAATTATCAAAGCTCTTGAATAGGTTGAGCGAATATAATAAATAATACTATCTAAACTAATCTATTTATTTAGTGCTATATAAAACTCCCAAAAATCATTTTACTGAACAAGAAAAAATAACAGCAAAATTCATCTGGAAGAACAAAAGGTCAGTAATTTCAAGGGAATTCACAAAAGTGCAAATGAACATGGCCTAGCTGTACCAAAATTAAAACTATATTATGAAGCAGCACTCATCAAAACCATTTGGTACTGGCTAAGAAGTAGAGTACTCAGTCAGTGGAATAGGTTAGGTTTACAGGACAAAATAGTCAATAACTATAGTAATCTAGTATTTGGTAAACACAAAGATGCCAGCTTTTTGGGTAAAAATTCCCTATTTGACAAAAAGTACTGAAAAAATTGCAAACTAGTATGGCAGAAACTAGGCATTGATCAATACCTAACACTGCATACCAAGATAGGGTCTAAATGGGTTCATGATCCAGACATAAAGAATGGGATTATAAATAAATTAGGAAAACATAGGATAATTTACCTCTCAGATCCGTGGAGAGGAAAAGAATTTATGACCAAGGAAGAAATGGTGATTATTATTGAACACAAAATAGAAAATGTTGATTATATTAAGTTAAAAAGTTTTTGTAGAAATAAAACATTATTAGAAGCGAAGCAATAAACTTGGAAAACATTTTTACATTCAAAGGTTCTTATAAAGGCCTCATTTCTAAAATATAAAGAGAACTGACTCAAATTTATAAGAATTCAAGACATTCTCCAATTGATAAATGGTTAAAGGATATGAGCAGACAATTTTCAGATGAAGAAATTGAAACTATTACTAGTCATATGAAAAGATGTTGTAAATCACTATTAATCAGAAAACTGCAAATTAAAACAACTCTGAGATATCACTTACATACCTCTCAAATTGGCTAAGATGACAGGAAAATGTAATAACGAATGTTGCAAGAGATGTGGGAAAATTGGGACACTTAATGCATTGTTGATGCAACTGTGAATAGATCTAACTATTCTGAATAACATTTTGAAGCTATGTTCAAAAATTTATCAAATTGTGCATATCCTTTGATCCAGCAGTGTTTCTACTGTAATTATATCCCAAAGATATCTTAAAGGAGGGAAAGGGACCCACATGTGCAAAGTTGCCTATGGCGGCCCTTTTTGTGGTGTCAAGAACCTGGAAACTGAATGGACGCCTGTAGATTGGAGAATGACTGAATAAATTATTATATATGAATATGATGGAACATTATTGCTCTGTAAGAAATGACCAGCTGGATGATTGCAGAGAGGTCTGAAGAGACTTACATTGGCAACAACAAGATTATATGATGATAACTTCTGATGGACACAGTTTTCTTCAACAATGAGATGCTCCAAACTAGTCCCAAATGTTTAGTAATGATGAGAGCCATCTATACCCAGAGAGAGTACTGTGGGCATTGAATGTAGTTTACAACATATAATTTTCATTCTTTTTGTTGTTGTTTGCTTGCATTTTATTTTGTTTCTCTCTTTTTAACTGGTTTCATTTGATTTTCCTGTGTGGAACAATAATTGTATAAATATGTATACATATATTGAATTAAACATATATTTCTATCATGTTATCATATATTGGACTACTTGCCATCTAGGGGAGGGCATGGGGAAAAGGAGGGAGTTGGAACACAAGATTTTGCAAGAGCTAACGTTGAAGAATTGTCCATGCAAAAGTTTTGAAAAATAAAAAGCTTAAATAAAGGGAAAAAAAATCTTGGGTAACCAGTTCCTACAGCAGGCCTATGCATGCAAGCCTTTCCGGGACAATATAGATAATTTTGTACCTTGTAAGGAGAGTCCCCAGGTTATTAGAATTGTAAAGCCTTGTGATTGTTTCATATTTTAATAGTCATTGAGCCTGGTGGTAATTCATTGAAGTACAGAAGAAGTGCTTGCTTCTATTCACTTGTGGTCACAAGCATGGGAATTTTTAGATAGAAGATTTGATTGAAGATTTTTGCTTCAGTGTGTTGCTGTACATTCAGTAAAATTTCAGTGAAAGGTATATTTAAATATGTATGTGTATGTGTACTCATATGGCCAGAGACACATATCTTCCTCACATATACTTATATATCTATTTTAATGTGATACACATATTTTACAGAAATTGTTGGAACTCTAATTAGGTTTTCAATATACAAAAGAATAATTTTAGAAAATCATTGATCTACATATAGAAAGTACCTCAAGAGCTTTCTAGTACAATATTCTCATTTTCCACATGAGGAAACTATAGTCAAAGATACAAAAGTGGTGGGCGGAGCCAAGATGGCGGAGAAGAAACACACCACTCTGTGAACGTCCTCACTCTCTCACAACCAATTAGATAAATTAAGCCTCAAAATAAGCCCAGGACTGATAGATACCACAAGGACTGGAAGCACGACTTACCAGCTGAAGAAAATCTGGAGTTTCAACAGAAAAGGTCAGTCCCCAGGGGAGGAAGAAGAGAGGCCAGCACAGAAGGCTGGGTGCTAGCATACTCTGCCCATCGCGCTGGGGAAGGCTCTGGGATCAGAGAAGCCACTGAGATAAAGGAATCTGGCACAGGCTATTAGCTCTTCTCTGCTAATTATTTAGCAGTTCAGAAGAGAAAGCTAAAATACTTTAAAAACTCAGATTAGATTTTCCCCTGGATCCTGGAGGTGACTCAGCAGATCTCGGCACCAGGGGGTGTGGCCTCAACTACCACCTGAGAATAGTTAAGAGATTGACAAGTGGGCGGATACGGCCCAAGGCAACACACACTGCCTAGTTTAGCTGGAAGGAGTGGAACTCAGCTCCAGGAAGTCCCAGAGAAGCAGAACCTTTGAACTAGGGACCACGGTTTCTGGCAGACACTTCCAGTTTGAGCACAGGGGCTTTTCACGTCACCTGCTGCAGACATCCACGCCCCACCGGGACGCATAGGCTAGGCTTTGTGCTGCCTTTACTGTTCAGTCTCAAACCTCAGGGAAGCCGCTAAAACACAGCGCCCTCGGGGCACAGCAGCGCTAATCACCTCTGAGGCACTTCCAGGGAGGGGGTGGGGAACTCTCTCCCAGAGCTCTATCTTAGCTCAGGCGCAGGAGCCGCTGCATCCATCCGGTCTGGGAGGAAGCTGGTAAAGAAGTAAATAAATAATTTCCTACCCCAGGGACAGACCCCAAAAGATTTTTTAAATATGAGCAAAAAAGCCAAAAAAACCATAGATTCCTACTACACAGAGAAAGAGCGGGTATCCAACCCCGAGGAAGTTAACAGAAGAGAGACAGCAGATAACAACCTAAAGGGGAACGATTCCTGCCCCTCATCACATAACTCTCTCCTAGAAGAGACTCTTAAAAAATTAAGGGAGTTTGAAGAAAAATGGGGAAAGGAAAGGGAAACTATGATAGAGAATAACAACGTCCTGAAATTGGAGTTGGAAAAAATAAAGAATTCACAGGAGATGCAGGGAAACAAAATTTATGAATTAGAAAAGGTTAAAAAAAACACAGGAAAGTAGGATTTCTGAATTGGAAAAGATAAAAAAGTCTCAAGAAAATAGAATTTCTGAATTGGAAAAAGAAAATAATTCTCAAAAAAAAATTAGGGAAATGGAAAAAAATTCAATAGAGCAAAATAATTCATTTAAAAACGAAATTGGGCATTTACAAAAAGAACTAAAAACTGTGAAAGAAGAAAATAACTCCTTAAAAGTCAGGATGGAACAAATAGAAATGAATGATTCACAGAGAACCCAAGAATCAGTCAAACAAAACAAAACAAAAAAAAAAAAAAATGAGAAGCTGGAGAACAACGTCAAATACTTACTGGGAAAACTATGACCAAAAAAAGAGCCTAGATTCTATTTTACAGGAAATTATCAAAGAGAACTGTCCAGAGATAATAGAAACAGAAGGGAAAGTAGATGTGGAAAGAATTCATTGAACTCCTTCTGAAATAGACCATAAAAAAGAACACCACGGAATATTGTGGCTAAGCTGCAGAATTACCACACAAAGGAGAAAATCCTGCAAGCAGCTAGAAAAAAACAATTTAAATACCAAGGTGCCACAATAAGGGTCACCCAAGATCTGGCTGCCTCCACATTAAAAGATAGAAGGGCCTGGAACCTGATATTCCGTAAGGCAAAAGATCAAGGACTGCAACCAAGAATGAACTACCCAGCTAAGTTTAGCATCTTTTTCCATGGAAGAAGATGGTCATTCAATGAAACAGAGGAATTCTATATGTTTCTAAGAAAAAAACCAGACTTAAACAAAAAATTTGATCTACATCCACAAGACTGAAGAGAAACAGAAAAAGGTACACAGAGCCCTTGAGAACTGTAACTCTGTTGTGGGTATATAAAAAGTACTCAAGGATAATTTGATTTTACTGATATAAAAGAAAAAAAGGGGGGTGTAGTAAAGGGAAGGAGGTCGGTTCAGAAAAAGGGGAAGGAATGATAAAAAGAGGGAAACTACATCCCAGGAAGAGGCATAGAAAATACACCATATCTGAGGGAACTTAGTGAGGGGGAGAATCATTGTGTGAATCTTACTCTCATCAGGAGAGTCTCAAAGAGTAATTAATTAACATATTTGTTTTTCAGAGAATTTTCTGTCACCTCATTAAAAGGGGGGGAGAGGAAAAGGGAAAAGGAAAAGGAGAATAAGTGAAGGGACTTGGAGGGAGGGGGGAGGGATACTAAAAAAAAAAAAAGAGAGGGAGGGTTGCGCGTCACAAGGGGGGTCTGTAAATTAAATATCGGGGAGGGGGATCAGGGGGGTCAAGGGAAAAAACATAATCTGGGGATAATATGATGGCAGAAAATACAGAATTAGTAATTTTAACTGTAAATGTAAATGGGATGAACGATCCCATCAAACGGAGATGGATAGCAGATTGGATCAAAAAGCAGAACCCTACAATATGTTGTCTACAGGAAACACACTTAAAGCAGGGAGATACATACAGAGTAAAGGTAAAAGGTTGGAACACAGCCTATTATGCTTCAGGTAAAGCCAAAAAAGCAGGGGTAGCTATCCTTATCTCAGATCAAGCAAAAACAGAAGTAAATCTCGTTAAAAAAGATAAGGAAGGAAACTATATCCTGCTGAAAGGTAGCATAAATAATGAAGCCATATCAATACTAAACATATATGCACCAAGTGGTATAGCATCTAACTTTCTAAAGGAAAAGTTAAGAGAACTGCAAGAAGAAATAGACAGTAAAACTATAATAGTGGGAGATCTCAACCTTGCACTCTCAGATTTAGACAAATCAAACCACAAAACAAACAAGAAAGAAATTAAAAAAGTAAATAGAACATTAGAAAAACTAGGTATGATAGACCTTTGGAGAAAACTGAATGGCAATAGGAAGGAATATACTTTCTTCTCAGCAGTTCATGGATCCTATACAAAAATAGACCATATATTAGGACATAAAGATCTCAAAATTAAATGTAGGAAGGCAGAAATTATAAATGCCTTCTTCTCAGATCACAATGCAATAAAAGCTACATTCAGTAAAAAGTTAGGGGTAAATAGACCAAAAAGTAATTGGAAACTGAATAATCTCATCTTAAAGAATGACTGGGTGAAAGAGCAAATTATAGAAACAATTAACAATTTCACCCAAGATAATGACAATGATGAGACATCATACCAAAATCTTTGGGATGCAGCTAAAGCAGTAATAAGGGGAAATTTTATATCTTTAGAGGCTTATTTGAAGAAAATAGAGAAAGAGAAGATTAACGAATTGGGCTTACAACTTAAAAGGCTAGAAAAAGACCAAATTATAAACCCCCAACCAAAAATTAAACTTGAAATACAAAAATTAAAAGGAGAAATCAATAATATTGAAAGTAAAAAAACTATTGAATTAATAAATAAAACCAAGAGTTGGTTTTATGAAAAAGCCAATAAAATAGATAAACATTTGGTAAATCTGATCAGAAAAAAGAAAGAGGAAAATCAAATTGTTAGTCTTACAAATGAAAAGGGGCATCTTTCCACCAATGAAGAGGAAATTAGAGAAATAATAAGGAGTTACTTTGCCCAACTTTATGCCAATAAATTTGATAACTTAAGTGAAATGGATGACTTCCTCCAAAAATGTAGGCTTCCTAGATTAACAGAGGAGGAAATAAATTGCTTAAATAGTCCCATTTCAGAAAAAGAAATAGAACAAGGTATTAATCAACTCCCCAGGAAAAAATCCCCAGGACCAGATGGATTTACATGTGAATTCTACCAAACATTTAAAGAACAATTAGCCCCAATGCTATATAAACTATTTGAAAAAATAGGGGATGAAGGAGTCCTACCAAACTCCTTTTATGACACAGACATGGTACTGATACCTAAACCAGGTCGATCAAAAACTGATAAAGAAAATTATAGACCAATTTCTTTAATGAATATTGATGCTAAAATCTTAAATAGGATATTAGCAAAAAGACTTCAGAAAATCATCCCCAGGATCATAATGTATACATACATTATGATCAAGTAGGATTCATACCAGGAATGCAGGGCTGGTTTAATATTAGGAAAACTATTAGTATAATTGACCATATTCATAATCAAATTAATAAGAACCATATGATCATCTCAATAGATGCAGAAAAAGCATTTGACAAAATCCAACATCCATTCCTACTAAAATCTCTTGAGAGTATAGGAATAAATGGATTATTCCTTAGAATAATCAGGAGCATATATTTAAGACTGTCAATAAACATAATATGCAGTAGAAACAAACTGCAACCTTTCCCAGTAAGATCACCATTACTATTCAATATAGTACTAGAAACGCTAGCCTTGGCAATAAGAGCCGTGAAAGAGATTCAAGGAATTAGAGTAGGAAATGAGGAAATTAAACTATCACTTTTTCAGATGACATGATGGTATACTTAGAGAACCCCAAAGACTCTGCTAAAAAGCTACTAGAAATAATTCAAAATTTCAGCAAAGTGGCAGGATACAAAATAAATCCACATAAATCCTCGGCATTTTTATATATCACTAACAAAATGCAACAGCAAGAGATACAAAGAGAAATTCCATTCCAAACAAATGTTGAGAGTATAAAGTATTTGGGAATCCATCTACCAAAGAAAAGTCAGGAATTATATGAGAAAAATTACAAAACACTTGCCACAAAAATAAAATCAGATTTAAATAATTGGAAAGACATTCAGTGCTCTTGGATAGGCTGAGCGAATATAATAAAGATGACAATACTCCCCAAACTAATCTATTTATTTAGTGCTATACCAATCAGACTCCCAAGAAACTATTTCAATGACCTAGAAAAAATAACAACAAAATTCATATGGAAGAATAAAAGGTCGAGAATTGCAAGGGAACTAATGAAAAAAAACTCAGAGGAAGGTGGTCTAAGTGTACCTGATCTAAAGCTATATTATATAGCAGAAGTCACCAAAACCATTTGGTATTGGCTAAGAAATAGACCAGTAGATCAGTGGAACAGATTAGATACAAAGGACAAAAAAGGGTACATATATAGCAACCTAATCTTTGACAAACCCAAAGATACCAACATTAGGGATAAAAATTCATTATTCGGAAAAAACTGTTGGGAAAACTGGAAATTAATATGGCAGAAATCAGATATGGATCCACACTTAACACCATATACCAAGATAAGATCAAAATGGGTCCATGATTTAGGCATAAAGAGGGAGATAATAAATAGATTAGAGGAACAGAGGATAATCTACCTCTCAGACTTGTGGAGGAGGAAGGAATTTATGACCAGAGGAGAACTAGAGATCATTATTGATCACAAAATAGAAGATTTTGAGTACATCAAACTAAAAAGTTTCTGTACAAATAATACTAATGCAAACAAGATTAGAAGGGAAGTAACAAATTGGGAAAATATTTTTAAAAACAAAGGTTCTGACAAAGGTCTCATTTCCAAAATATATAGAGAACTGACCCTAATTTATAAGAAACCAAACCATTCTCCAATTGATAAATGGTCAAAGGATATGAACAGACAATTCTCAGAGGAAGAAATTGAAACTATATCCACTCACATGAAAGAGTGTTCCAAATCACTATTGATCAGAGAAATGCAAATTAAGACAACTCTGAGATACCACTACACACCTGTCAGATTGGCTAAGATGACAGGAACAAATAATGATGAATGTTGGAGGGGATGTGGGGAAACTGGGACACTAATACATTGCTGGTGGAGTTGTGAAAGAATCCAGCCATTCTGGAGAGCAATCTGGAATTATGCCCAAAAAGTTATCAAACTGTGCATACCCTTTGACCCAGCAGCGCTACTACTGGGCTTATATCCCAAAGAAATACTAAAGAGTGGAAAGAGACATATATGTGCCAAAATGTTTGTGGCAGCTCTTTTTGTAGTAGCTAGAAACTGGAAGATGAATGGATGTCCATCAGTTGGAGAATGGTTGGGTAAATTGTGGTATATGAAGGTTATGGAATATTATTGCTCTGTAAGAAATGACCAGCAGGAGGAATACAGAGAGGCCTGGAGAGACTTAAATCAACTGATGCTGAGTGAAATGAGCAGAACCAGAAGATCACTGAACACTTCAACAACAATACTGTATGAGGATGTATTCTGATGGAAGTGGAAATCTTCAACATAAAGAAAAACCAACTCACTTCCAGTTGATCAATGATGGACAGAGGTAGCTACACCCAGAGAAGAAACACTGGGAAGTGAATGTAAATTGTTAGCACTAATATCTATCTGCCCAGGTTGCATGTACCTTCGGAATCTAATGTTTATTGTGCAACAAGAAAATGATATTCACACACATGTATTGTACCTAGACTATATTGTAACACATGTAAAATGTATGGGATTGCCTGTCATCGGGGGAAGGGAATAGAGGGAGGGGGGGATAATTTGGGAAAATGAATACAAGGGATAATATTATAAAAAATATATATATATAATAATAATAATAAAAAAAAGAAAATAGAAAAAAAAAGAAAAAGAAAAGAAAAAGAAAAAGAAAGAAAAAGAAAAAAAAAGATACAAAAGTGACTTGTCCAAGGTCACAAAGTCAGTAAAAGTCTTTCTAATCAGATATATACAGTGGGAAATACTTCTTCCATCTCATCTTCTAAGTAGAAAAGTGAAGAGTTAGGTTTCTTTTTCAAAAGAAAGCATTATGGTAGGATTGGAGGAAATTGATATCACTAACATATTTGTTCCATCTCACAGTACATATCACCTCCCATCCATGTCTGCCATGCTATGCAATTCTAATCTCTGTCATTCTGTAAATTGCCCACAAGGGATCTATCCAAAATGCTATGAACTTTCCTCACTTTCTCATCACTTAATAGCATTGGAGATTTTCATCAGTTACTCTTCACTCTCAACATTTGATCAGTTCATTTTTTGTTTGAATTGTACATTTCTTTGATGACATCTTTTATTCCTGTGTTACTGCATAGTCCCTTATTTGCTATATGATTCAGTCTTCAGATCCACCATGTGACTTTTGATTGCCTTCTGAATTATATTACAGAATTGCCTTTTTTTTCAACTTTTTTTCCCTTAGAGTTGTTTTATGTTTCATTATTCATTAAGTCCCTCAACTCATATGGATTTTCTCCTGAAAAATGCATAGATGAGAAAAACTTAAGAACACCCGCTGTAAGAATATTGAAACACCCAAAAAAAGGATGAATTAGGATGATTATCCATTTTCTATATGATTTAGCACAAGATTCACTTAAATGGAAAGATCCTATTTTGCATTTTGACTTTTTTAAAATTCAGGAAGTTAATAGGCATACAACTTGACTATCTTCTAGAATGACTGTTACTTTTTTCTTACCTGTTCTGTAAGTTCACTGCATAACAGATGAAGATGATTTGAATAACCCCACTCCATTTCCCTAAAAAAAATTATTTGGCATTTAAGAGAGATTTAAGAGAAACACTGTAGTGCTTTGTCACCTTTGAAAAGTAGGAAGTACTCCCTTAGACAAAGGATAGCATTACCTCCATGTGCCTGAAGGGAAAAGGACATTGAATTCTGCACTTGTCATATGTTAACCAGAGATTGAAACCAAGAATTTTCTTGGAGTGAAAAGTGGCAATGTTCCTATTCTTCAGAGAAGACTTTATGAGGTCAGGATCAGCAATTTTATAGCAAGGATAAATAGTCTCTTGGAGCAGATTTCCCTTCACTGATTTTACAAAAATAGAGATATAATGCAGGAAGAACTGGGTCTTTTTTCAGAATAGGAAGACCTTGGAATATTCCACACTGCAGTTGGAAGTCATTATGTCTAACAACAAAATCTAACATTGCCTCCTAGGAAAATGAACTTTGGGAGAAGATATTGTGGGGAATGATTTCTGAGACCACCTGGTTCTCAAGATATATAAAGTTCATTATGACAGTACATTGCTTGTATGACTATATTTAGTTATGATTTTGGCCCCTATTTCTTCAATATAGAACTATTCGATGAAGGATTTGCCTTTGAAAAATTTCTAAGGTGAATTTTATCTTGGTTTCATATAGTATTTACTTGAAATTGGGGGGTCAGTATATGGTGAGGGAAAAATACCATTTTTTCTATAGTCGACTGAGAACAAGAGAACAGACAGAGTTATAAAAATACCCTATATTATAGACAACTTCCATAAAACCATTTCTAACACAAGAGTTACATTTCTGTTAGATAGAATGTGGGACAATTATAGTAGGAGTTATATAAACCTTATATTGTATCCCTTAGGGGAACCCTAAGAAAAAAGTTGGACCTGTGAATTCACTGGAAAAGGGAATTTAGAGTGAGGAGTTCATTATACCATGCAGATTATAGTTTCAGGAAATAAACTTAGTACCTAAGAAATTAAGAGACTCTCCATGTGTTACCTAGCATAGCTAGTATGTCTCTGAGGAAGGACTTGTTCCCAGGTTATGATTCCAAGTCCAGCTATCTATCCTTGTACACAAATGTACTTCTAATCCCTGTCTCTTCTTCCTAACATCTCTAAGTAACTTGTCCTGTACACTTATAATGTCCTAAGTTATATTGTCCTCAGATATCAGCATTTCAGAAGACATAGGTCTATTCCAATCCCCTCATTTTACAAATATGGAAACTGAGACTCAGAAATCAAGAGATTTGCTTGGCAGAAAACTAGGGAATTTATTTACAGTATGATAAAGACCTTATATCAAATATATAGAGAAATGAATCAAATTTTTAAAAATAAGAGTCATTCCCTAAATTATAAATGATAAAGGATATGAATAGATGATTTTCAAATGAAGAAATCAAAGCTACAAATAGGTATATATTAAATTATCTAAATCATTACTAATTATAGAAATGGAAATTGAAACAATTGTAAGACATTACCTCATATCTGTCAAATTGGCTATTATATCTGAAAAGGAAAATTATAAATATTTGAGGAAATGTGGGGAAATTATAATACTAATCTACTGGGCATGGATCTGTGAACTCATTCAATTATTCTGGAGAGCATTTTGGAGCAATGTTCAAATGGCTATAATCCTGTGTTTACTATTTGTTTCATCTATACCACAATATATCCCAAATATCCAAACATAATACATGCCACATAATATTCCAAAGAGATAAAGGGAGAAAGAAACTATTTTTACATAATTTATAGTAGCTTTTTGTGGTGGCAAAGAATTAGAAGTTGAGGAAATGTTCATCAGTTGGGGAAGGCTGAACATTAGTAGCATATAATTATTATGGAATATTATAGTGCTATAAGAAATGAAGAGGAGAACAATTTCAGAAAAATCTGTAAAAATGTACGTGAACTGATGCAGAGTGAAGTGAACAGAACCAGTAGAACTTTAAATATAGCAACAGCAATATTGTACAGTAAACAACTGTGAATGATTTAACGCTTATTAGTGATACAATGATAATCCCAAAGTTTCATGATGAAAAATGCTATTCGCCTCCAGAAATGATGAAGTCTAAATGAAGATCAAAGCAAACTATTTTTCCTTTTATTCTTTATTTTTTATTTGTGTTTTTTTTCTATAAAATGAAAAATATGAAAATAATATTGAATATCTATAACACATTAAATTGCTTACATATCAAGAAAGGGGAGAAGGAAAGAAGAGAATTTGGAATTAAAAATTTTAAAAAACTCAATATTAAAAATTGTTTTTGCATATAATGGAGGAGGGTAAATTTGTTATTTTGTTATGACATAACCAAGCCCCAAACCAGACCTTGGGAATTCAAATACTATACTCTTTCTACTCTATCTTATATCTCAGTTACGTACCTGTTTGATCACTTCTACTAGATCATAAATTCCGTCTATCCCCTTACTTTTTGCATCCTTAACACCTAGCATACACAAAGTAGATTCTTTTTTTTAAGTGCTTAATATAATACAAATAAGTCAAGTAAATAGGGGAGAAAAACATGTTTACTCCTTAAAGCAGCATATTTCTCTAAAGATAGTTAAAAATCAATTACATGTGAAATTAAATTCTTCTAATAGAAATTTAATTTACACAGTCAGCTAAAGATCCAAATGGCAAACATGCTGTTAAGCTGTTCAATAGTTACAATTGACTTTATGAAAGAAAACAGAGATTGAACTACACTTCCATCTAAAAGATTTTCTTATTTATGAAAAGTTTTTTTTTTGTTTGTTTTGTTTGTTTTGTTTTTTTCCAAGAGAGAACTGATGTCAGGAAATCAGTATCTGAGTCCTAAAAAAGATTTTGTTATTGACTGGCTTCAATGACACATGTAATTTTGTTAATTATGCAAATTTTTTTCCTTAGTCAAAAAAAATTGATACTTGCTTATACAGTGTCATTTTAAATGTACTCTGAATACTAAGAGTGTTACTAGTTTATTCTTCATGCCTGGAAACAGCTGAACATTTTATCTTACTGAGATTGTACTCAGCTCACATGGTAGGACAATGATAGTCACAATATTCCTATTTTTAATAGGAAATAAGCTAGAGTATTATTTCATTTAAGTGAACACAACCATTAAAAATGGAAAAATATTCTGTCTCAAAATGACCTGTAGCTGAAAGAAAAACCTATTAGATGAATCTGAAGTTTGAGGACAAACAAAAAAAAATGAAAAAGGGATAGGCAATTTCATTTTCCCCAATAATAAGTTTCTCAAGGACAGAAAGCATTTACCATTTTATCATTATATACTAAATGCCAAGAACAGTGTGTTGCATATAGCAGCAGCTTAATAAATACTCATGGGATTTATTATATTAAATATTGGTTGGATTGGAAAGGGAGTGTTATTTACATTATTTTTCTTTCTACCTCATTATATACAGAGAGAAATAGATACAAATATATTTATAGTTTCATTATGTCTCTCTCTCTACATATATATATATATATATATATATATATGTATGTGTGTGTGTGTGTGTGTGTGTGTGTGTGTATCTGTGTGTGTGTGTGTGTGAGAGAGAGAGAGAGAGAAAGAGAGAGAGAGAGAGGGGGGGTTTAAACTTTGAGTGGTTATATAATAGAGCAGGGCTTCTTAAACTTTTTTCTACTCAAACCCCTTTTTCACCCAAGAAATTTTTAAGTGACCCAAGTATCTATAAAGTTGGTACTCAAATAAAACATTTATTGAACATAAATCATAATTTCACAGCCCCATAATCAGTTACAAGGCCCCATGTGAGGTCATAACCCACATGTAAGAAAATGAGTAGTAGAGAATAAGATAAGGAAGAAATAATAATTGGAGGTAAAAGAATCTCCAAGAATAAAGAAATGTTCATAATTGTCTTCAAATTTGAAGGATTGTAACAAGGAAAATGGGCTGCACTTGCTCTACTTAATTCTAATTTCAAGCTTTCACACAACTGTAAATATAGAGATGTGTCCATCCTGCAAAGTGCCCTTGAAATTAGAGAGCAGAATATAGTGGGGAAAGTTTCTGAGAAGTGTGAAAGTGATATAGAAATGTCAATGACCTAGAAATCTTTCTTAACTAATATATTCTTCCTTAAGTGATGTCTCAGCTCTATGGGGATCACTAGTACAGATCCAGCTAAAGGCAGAGAAAAAATTTCTAAGAATGAGGAAGAGGTTAGGATTTTTTAATGACCTATTTTACCTCAAGATGATAAAGTGACCATACAAATATTTTTACTGAGGTCAGGGAATTCAAAAAGTAAGCGAAATCTACAGTAAATCATTCATTTGTACTAGAAAATCTATGATATCTTCAGCATTGAGAAATCTGCATCACTCTTGATAATGATCAGGCAAAAGCAGTGTATTCATTCTTTGCACACATTTTCTCAACATATATCAAAATAACTGGCACATAGTAGTTAATTAATAAATATTTGTTGATTGATGAACTAACAAGTTTAATAACTTGTCCAGAGGGAAAAGAATTTCCAAGCATCTGAGGTTATCCTTAAACTAAGGTCTTTCCAACTTCAAATTCAACACTATGCACTTCATTCATTATTTTATCTTAATTAATTTAATTTTCTTTAGCACTTAAACTACCCATAGGAATAATAATATAAAACTAGCAAAGTAAGATTCATTTAAGTGTTACCTTCTTTCTTTGGTCTTTGAAAATGGTACTAATCTTCCTGTTATATTTTATTTTGAACCAATATTTGAAGGTGAGGGGGAAACTCTCTTCCTTACACAATGAGCCATTTGTGACTTTGATAACAATTTGGAATAGGGTTCGGGTTCTATGTGTAATTTATATAACTGAATTAATTATAGTGTCTTTCAAAAAAATCTTACAGTCAAGTTCTCAAATTATATGTCCTTCCTTAAATTGAAGCAAATTTTAATCTTAAGGGTCTGAGTCCATATGCTAAGATTCTCAAGTATCAATGACAAAACTATTATTTACTGTCCTAGTTCATTTACTTGGTGGTATTTAGTAGAAATATTTCCCCAAATGATTCATTTTATTCCAACCTAAAGTCAAATTATAATTTGACTAAGAGGCTAAAATAATGTTTGCAGCTACCTTCATTTCTGAGGCTTAAAATCAAATATATGACATATTGAAAAAGATTAAATTTTATTTCTTTCATTCTTTTTTATGTTAATAGTTTTTATTTTCCAGATGTATGCATAGGTAATTTTACAACATTGACAACTGCCAAACCTTTTGTTCCAATTTTTCCCCTACTTCCTTCCCCCCCCACCATGGTAGGTTGACCAATATATGTAAAATATGTTAAAGTACAAATTAAATTTTATATATATATACTATATATATATATATATAATTTAATATATATATATATAAACATACATGTCCAAACAATTGTTTTGCTGTAAAAAAAAAGAATTGGACTTTGAAACAGTGTACAATTAGCCTGTGAAGGAAATCCAAAATGCAGGCTGACAAAATTAGAGGTATTGGGAAATCTATATAGTTGTTTATAGTCATCTCCCAGAGTTCTTTTGCTGGGTATAGCTGATTCAGTTTATTACTGCTCGATGGGAACTGATTTGGTTCATCTCATTGTTGAAAATGGCCACATCCACAAAACTGATCATCATATAGTATTGTTGAAGTATACAAGGATTTCCTGGTTCTGTTCATTTCACTCAGCATCAGTTCATGTAAGTCTCTCCAGGGCTTTCTGAAAACATCCTGTTGGTCATTTCTTACAGAACAATAATATTCCATAATATTCATATACCACAATTTATTCAGCCATTCTCCAGATGGGCATCCATGTAGTTTCCAGTTTCTGGCCAACACAAAGAGCACTACCACAAATATTCTTGCACATACAGGTTCCTTTCCCTTCTTTAAGATCTCTTTGGGATATAAACCCAGTAGTAACACTGATGGATCAAAGAATATGCACAGTTTGATAACTTTTTGAGCATACGTCCAAATCATTCTCCAGAATGGCTGGATGTATTCACAATTCCACCAACAATATATCAGTGTCCCTGTTTTCCCAAATCCCCTCTCAACTTTTCTTTCCCTGTTATACTAGCCAATCTGACAGGCATGTAATGGTATCTCAGAGTTCTCTTAATTTGCATTTCTCTGATTAATAATGACTTGTAGACCTTTTCATATGACTAGAAATAGTTTCAATTTCTTCATCTGAGAATTGTCTGTTCATATCCTTTGACCATTTATCAATTGGAGATTGGCTTGATTTCTTATAAAGTAGAGTCAATTATATATTTCGGAAATGAGGCCTTTATCAGAACCTTTGACTGTAAAAATGTTTTCCCAGTTTATTGTTTCCCTTCTAATATAATCTGCATTAACTTTGTTCGTACAAAATTTTTTTCAATTTGATATAATCAAAGTTTTCTACTTTGTGATTAATAATAATCTCTAATTGTTCTTTGAACATAAATTCATTCCTCTTCCACAATCTGAGAAGTAAACTATCCTATGTTCCTCTAATTTATTTATAATCTCATTCTTTATTCCTAGATCAAGAACCCATTTTTAACCTGATCTTGGTGTATGGTGTTAAGTGGGGGTCAATACCTAGTTTATGCCATATTAATTTCCAATTTTCCCAGCAATTTTTGTCAAAAATTGAGTTCATATCCCAAAGGCTAGAGTACTTGGGTTTGTCAAACACTAGGTTATTAGAGTAATTGATTATTTTGTCATTTGGACCTAATCTATTTCACTGATCAACTAGTCTATTTTTTAGCCAATACCAAATGGTTTTGGTAACTGCTGCTTTATATTATAATGTTAGATCTTGTACAGCTAGGGCACCTTCATTTGATTTTTTTTTCATTAATTTCCTTAAAATTCTTGACCTTTTGTTTTTCCATATGAACTTTGTTGTTATTTTTTCTAGGTCATTAAAATAGTTTTTGTGAGTCTCATTAGTATAGCTCTAAATAAATAGATTAGTTTAGGCAGTATTGTCATCTTTATTATATTTGCTCACTCTATCTAGGAGCATTTAATATTTTTCCAATTAGTTAGATTAGACTTAATTTGTATTTAAAGTGTTTTGTAATTTTGCTCATATCATTTCATATTTTCCCTTAGAATTTAGATTCCTAAATATTTTATCTTATCAGTAGTTACTTTAAGTGAAATTTTTCTTTGAAACTCTAACTGCTGGATTTTGATAATGACATATAAGAATGCTGATGATTTATGTGGGTTTATTTTGTATCCTGCAACTTTGCTAAAGGTGTGGATTACTTCTAATAGCTTTTTAGTAGAATCTTTGGGGATCTATAAGTATACCATAATTTGATTTCCTCATTACCTACTCTACTTGCTTTAATCCCTTTCTCTACTCTTATTGCCAAATCTAGCATTTCTAATACAATGTTGAATAGTGATGGTGATAGTGGACAACTTTGTTTCACCCCTGATCTTAATGGGAATGGTTGCAGTCTTTCCTCATTACATATGATGCTTACTGATTGTTTTAAATAGATGCTACTGATTATTTTAAGGAAAAGTCAATTTGTTCCTATACTCTCAAGTATTTTTAATAGAAATGGATGTTGGATTTTATCAAATGCTTTTTCTGCATCTATTGAGATGATCATATGATTTTTATTAATTTGATTATTAATATGGACAATTATACTGACAGTTTTCCTAATATTGAACCAGCCCTGCATTCCTGGTATAAATCCTACTTGATCATGATGTATTATCGTAGAGATAATTTTCTGTAGGCTTTTTGATAATATCTTATTTAAGATTTTAGCATCAATATTCATTAGGGAGATTGGTCTATAGTTTTCTTTCTCCATTTTCAACCTACCTGGTTTTGGTATCAGTGTCATGTCTGTGTCATATAAGGAATTTGGTAGGACTCCTTCATTCCCTATTTTTTTTTCAAATAGTTTATATAACATTGTAGCTAATTGTTCTTTAAATGTTTGATAGAATTCAAACGTAAATTCACCTGGTCCTGGAGATTTTTTCTTAGGCAGTTGATTAATAGCTTGTTCTATTTCTTTTTCTGAAATGGGATAATTTAAGCAATCTACTTCCTCCTCTGTTAATCTGGAAAGCCTTTATTTTTGAAGGTAGTTTTCCATTTCACTTAGGAAATTGGCATAAAATTGGGCAAAATATCTCCTTATTATTTTTCTAATTCCATCGTCATTGGTGGAAAGTTTCCCCTTTTCCTTTTTAAGACTAACAATTTGATTTTCCTCTCTCCTTTTTCTCATAAGATTTGCTAAAAGGTTTTCTATTTTATTGGTTTTCTCATAAAATGAACTCTTAGTTTTATTTATTAGTTCAATAGTATTTTCCCCCCTCTAAGACTGGGATTAAGTGACTTGCCCAGGGTCACACAGCTAGGAAGTATTAAGTGTCTGAGACCAGATTTGAACTCAAGTCCTCCTGAATTCAAGGCTGGTGCTCTATCCACTGCACCACTTAGTTGCCCCTTTTAATAGTATTTTTACTTTCAATATCATTAATTTCAACTTTTAAGTTTAGAACTTCAAGTTTAGTATTTGATTGGAGGTTTTTAATTTGGTCTTTTTGTAGTTTCTGAAGTTGCGAGCCCAATTCATTGATCTTCTCTTTTATATTTTATTCAAGTAAGTCTCTAAAGATATAAAATTTCCCCTTATTACCACTTTGAGTGCATCTCACAAATTTTGGTATGATGTCTTATCATTGTCATTATCTTGAATGAAATTATTAATTGTGTGTATAACTTGCTGTTTCACCCAAACATTCTTTAAGATGAGATTACTTAGTTTCCAATTATTTTTTTCTTCTATTTACCCCTAATTTTTTGTTGAATGTAGTTTTATTGCATCATGATCTCAAAAGAACGCATTTACTATTTCTGCCTTCCTGCATTTAATTTTGAGGTCTTTACATCCTAATATATGGTCAGTTTTTGTATAGGTTCCATGAACTGCTGAGAAGAAAATATACTCCTTTCTGTCACCATTAAGTTTTCTCCAAAGATCTATCATACCTAATTTTCCTAATATTCTATTTACCTCTGTAATTTTCTTTCTCATTTGTTTTATGGTTTGATTCATCTAATTCTGAGAATGCAAGGTTGAGATCTCCAACTATTATAGTTTTGCTGTCTATTTCTTCTTGCAACTCTCTTAACTTCTCCTTTAGGAAGTTAGATGTTATACCACTTGGTGCATATATGTTTAGTATTGAAAGTGCTTCATCGTCTATGCTACCTTTTAGCATGATATAATTTCCTTCCTTATCTCTTTTGATTAGATCAATTTTTGCTTTTTCTTGATCTGAGATAATGATGGCTACCCCTGTTTTTTGACTTCACTTGAAGCATAATAGATTCTACTCCAGCCTTTTACCTTTATTCTGTATATATCTCCCTGCTTTAAATGTGTTTTCTATAAACAACATATTGTAGGGTTGTGACTTTTGATCCTGTCTGCTAACTTTAATGGGAGAGTTCATCCCAGTCACATTTAAACTTAAAATTACTAATTCTGCATTTCTTGCCTACATATTATCCCCAGATTGTGCTTTTACCCTTGCCCCTCCTGAACACCTTCCTTTGTATTAAACTTATGAGCCCCACTTGCATCATGCAGCCTTAAATGACCAGCAGGATGAATACAGAGAGGCTTTGGAGAGACTTACATGAACAGATGCTGAGTGAAATGAACAGAACCAGGAGATCATCATATACTTCAATAACAATACTGTATGAGGATGTATTCTGATGGAAGTGGATATCTTTGACAAAGAGTAGATCGAATTCAGTTCCAATTTACCAATGATGAACAGAATCAGCTATACCCAGTGAAGGAACACTGGGAAATAAGTGTAAACTGTTTGCATTTTTGTTTTTCTTCCCAGGTTATTTTTACCTTCTGAATCCAATTCTTCCTGTGCAACAAAAAATTTGGTTCTGCACACATATATTGAATCTAAGATATACTATAACATATTTAACATGTATAAGATTGTCTGCCATCAAGGGGAAGGGGTAGAGGGAAGGAAGGGAAAAATCAGAACAAAAGTGAGTGCAAAGGATAATATTGTAAAAAATTACCCATGCATATGTACTGTCAAAAAAAGTTATAATTATAAAATGAATATAAAAATTTTTAAAAAGATGATATTAGAGAATTTCCTTTTGAAGTTTTAACCCTTAATCATTGGAAATCTACAGCAAGGACATGATTAGAACCTGGATAAAACTTGTGGCTTTCTGAGTATAATGAACTCTATAGACTATAAGCTTAACAAAATAGGCAACCTGTAGTTAATATACCAGTCATCTTTGATCAACTAGAAGGTTTAGGTATTTATTCTTACACTTCAGGACACATTAATTAACTTATAGCAGCATATGAGCAAATTGCTGCTTCTGCTATCAAGGCATGGAACATCCTCCAGGAAGAAAAGATAGAAGGAAAGTCTTCACAAAAATAGCACAAGATCCAAATGAATTCTTAGCTGTCTGCATCAGCTGTCATGAACTATTGATGAAAATGTAGCAACAGAAATTATAAGACAACTTGCTAAAGAAACTGGGAAAACTAGATGGCAGAGAAGAGGCACACAATTATCTAAGTTCTCCCTTACCTTCAATACCAATTATATAATTCAGCCTCAAAAATAATGCTGGACTGGTAAAAATCATGAAGATTAGAAACACAATTTACCATCTGAAGAGAATCTGGACCTTCGTCCAAAAAGGTCTGTAATGAAGGGAGGGGGGAAAGGACCAGCAGAGAGACTAGAGAGAGAGAGAGAGAGAGAGAGAGAGAGAGAGAGAGAGACTAAAGGCTAGCTTACTGTGCCGAATCAGGGTGCAGAGGTACCTGGGGAAAACCTACCGAGACAGAGCATTCTGGCATAGGCTGATAGCTCTACTCTGCTTGCAAAAGAGCAGACCAGCAGAGAAGTCAAGTCACTTAAAAAAAAAAAGAAAAAGAAAAAAAAAGCTGCTAGAAATTGCCAATAGCTATCCCAAACCGGAAGTGAGAGCACAAATCAGGGCACGCCTTCTGCTGTCTGGGGCTTTACTTTGGGGCAATTAAGAACCTACAAGGCAATGGGGGAGACACAGCCCAGGGCAGCCACTAATCCCACAGTTGGGGGCTCAGCCTGAGGCAGTGAAGCTCCTGCAATAGTGACTGTGCTTCCCAGGGGAAGAGATACTGCCAGTCTGTGCATTGGGGCTATTTGCCAGTCAACTCCTAATATCCATGGCCCCACAGGGAGGCTTTGGCCTGGGGTTGTGATGCTTTCACTGTTCAGCTTCTTGACTTAGGGCAGTCGCTAGGCTACAAAGCAGGGGTCCTTCACTGGGCACACCCGGAGCCCAGCTCTGAACCACTTCCTGAGAAGGAAACTCTCTCCCAGAGCACTTTCATACCTTTTCCACCCTGTTCACAAGATAGCTTCCTTTCATATCTCTGTTCTGTAGTGGAAGCTGGGAACCCCTTAATCAGAAAGCAGACCCCACAAGCTATAAAAAATGAGTAAGAAATTGAAGAGAATGAGTAACAGCTTCTGTATAAAAAAAGAGTGGATCTCTAACCCTGAGAAGGCTAACAGCAGACAGTCTCCAGATAATGCTCTAAAGGGGAATGTTACCTGGCCCCCATCACATAACTCTCTCCTAGAAGAGACTATTAAAGACCTAAAAAGAGAGTTAGAAGATAAATGGGAAAAGGAAAGAGAAGCTATGCTAGAGAGTAACAATGTCCTAAAATTTGAATTGGAAAAGATAAAAAATTCACAGGAAATGCAGGGAAAAAAAATTTGTGATTTGGAAAAGGTTAAAAAAATCACAGGAAAGTAGGATTTCTGAATTGGAAAAGATAAAGAATTCTCAAGAAGTAGGATTTGAAAATTAGAAAAAGAAAATAACTCACTAAAAAAAATAATTAGTGAAATGGAAAAAAAAATTCCACAGAGAAAAATAATTCATTTAAAAACTCAATTGGACATATACAAAAAAAAAAACATAAAATAGAAAATGTGAATGAATAAAATAACTCATTAAAAAATCAGGACTGAACAAATAGAAATGAATAGATTGATTCATTGAGACACCAAGAATCAGTCAAACAAAATCAAAAAAATGAAAAGCTGGAGAATGACATAAAATATTTATTGGGAAAATCTATAGACCTGGAAAATAGATCTAGGAGAGATAATCTGAGGATCACTGGACTTTCCAAAAATTATGATGAAAAAGAGAGCCTAGATTCTATTTTACAGGAAATCATCAAAGACAACTGTCCAGAAATAATAGAAACAGAATGGAAAACAGGCATTGAAAGAATTCATCGAACATCTTTTGAAAAAGACCCTAAAAACAAAAACTCCATGGAATATTTTGGCTAAGCTGCAGAACTATGAAACTAAAGAAAAAATGTTGCAAGCAGCTAGGAAAAAACAATTCAAATATCGAGGTGCCACAATAAGGATCACTCAAGACCTGGAAGCATCCACATTAAAGGAACGAAGGGTCTGGAATCAGATATTCCGAAAGGCAAAAGAATTTGGAATGCAGCCAAGAAAAAACTACCCAGCTAAGTTTAGCATTTTCTTCCATGGAATAAGATGGACATTTAATGAAACAGAGGAATTTCATTTGTTTCTAAGAAAAAAACCAGACTTAAACAAAAAATTTGATCTCTATCCACATGGCTCAAGAGAAGCAGAAAAAGGCAAAAGGAACTCTGGAGAACAGTATTTCTGTTGTGGATATACAGAAAGTCCACATGTATAATTTGATTTTAATAATATAACATAAAAAGGGGAAGTAGAAAGGGAAAGGGGATAATATCAGAAAACAGGTAAAGGGGAGATAAAAAGAGGGAAAATACATCCCAGGAAGAGGCAAAAAAATTTACCACATCTGAGGGAATTTAGAGAGAGGGAGGAACATTGTGTAAATCTTACTCTCATCAGAGTAAGCTAAAAGAGTTAATAATTGACATACTTGTTTTTCAGAAAATCCTCTCTCACCTCATTAAAATGGGGGAGAGGAAAAGGGAAAAGGAAAAGAGTAAGAAGGGAAGGGTACAAGAAATGGGAAGGGATTTAAAAGGAAGGGGGAGGGATACTAAAAAGGGAGGGCTGCGTGACACAAGTGGGGCCCATAAGTTTAATACTGGGGAAGGGGTTCAGGGGAGACAAGGGGGGAAAACACATAATCTGGGGATAATATGATGGCAGGAAATACAGAATTAGTGATTTTAACTGTAAATGTGAATGGGATGAACTCTCCTATTAAGTGGAGGCAGATAGCAGACTGGATCAAAAGTCAGAACCCTACAATATGTTGCTTACAGGAAACACATTTAAAGCAGGGTGATACTGAGAGTAAAGGTAAAAGGCTGGAGCAGAATCTATTATGCTTCAAGAGAAGTCAAAAAAGCAGGGGTGGCCATCCTTATCTCAAATGAAGCAAAAGCAGGAAAGGAAGGAAACTATATCTTGCTAAAGGGTAGCATAGACAATGAAGCCATATCAATATTAAACATATATGCACCAAGTGGTATAGCATCTAACTTTGTAAAGGAGAAGTTAAGAGAGTTGCAAGAAGAAATAGACAGCAAAACTATAATAGTGGGAGATCTCAACCTTGCACTCTGAAAACTATATAAATCAAACCACAAAACAAATAAGAAAGAAATTAAGGAGGTAAATAGAACATTAGAAAAATTAGGTATGATAGATCTTTGGAGAAAACTGAATGGTGATAGAAAGGAGTATACTTTCTTCTCAGCAGTACATGGAGCCCATACAAAAATTGATCATATATTATGACATAAAGAACTTAAAATTAAATGCAGGAAGGCAGAAATAGTAAATGCTCTCTTCTCAGATCACAATGCAATAAAAACTACATTCAACAAGAAGTTAAGGGTAAATAGACAATCAAATTGTTAGTCTTAAAAATGAAAAGGGAGATCTTTCCACCAATGAAGAGGAATTTTTTTTAATTTTATAATATAATATAGGTGGACAACGTGTGACTTATCAATCAGGAGAAATAGTACCATCAAATTTGCTGATATACACTCCTCATAGGCAATTTGGTGATATTTGTCCAGATTTTGACTCCCACCAAGAGAATCCAGGAATATTCTAAAGCAAAGCTGATACAGCTGAGCATCTCATACTCACTATCTGTATAAATGTCATACCATTGGAAGAGTTGGTAGACACAGGTGCAAATCATAAAGTCATTAGAGGTGCCAACTGGTGTATATATCTGGCATAGGAAGATCAATAGCAGCTGAAATTAGTGGTATCCCTTTGAGATGGATATTGGATATTTGAAGTTAAAAAGTTTTACTCCTTTGTAATAAAAAAAATTCCCATCAATCTGTGGGGAAGAGACATCTTACAACACTAAGGATTTGTTGAGTACTTTGAGTACTGTGGCTTTTAGTTAGGGTTGCTGTTGAAGGCCTGCCTGCACTTTCACCTGTTCCCATTCAAAGGAAAACTGATAGACCAGTGTGGGTAGAACAGTGGCCCTTAGCAAGTGATAAAATTCAGGCCTTATTAGATATAGTACATAAGAAACTTGACCAAGGACACTTTCAACTTTTTCTAACTTCTTGGATTTCCCCAGTATTTGTTGTAAGAAAGAAATCTGAAAATGGAGGATGCTGACTGATTTAAGAAAGGTAAATGAACAGATGGAAACTATGGGAACTTTTCAGTCTGGAATTCCATCTCCTAATCAATTGCCTAGAGAATGTCCTCTTTGAGTTATATGCATTAAAGATTATTTCTATTCTATTCTTCTAGATAAGGAGGATATGAAATTATTTGCCTTTTCATTACCCAGCCTTAATTGAGCTGAAGATATTAATGGACAATTTTGCCACTGTGAATGAAACATAGCCCTATTTGTCAAATATATGTGGCTACTGCTCTTACTCAAGTGTACATTTCTAGCCTCTACTTCTTACTCAAGTAAGAAAAGCATTTCCAAAAGTTATGTTGTTACATTGCATGGATAATATCTTGGGGTGTGCACCGGAGGAGTAAATGTTAGAAGCATGTTTTAAAAAGACGAAAGAAACACTAAAGAACTACAAATTGCATATAGCTCCACAAAAAATTCAAAGAAATGCTCCATTTTAATATTTAGGATATGAAATATATTCTAAGGTGTTTACAGTATAAAAGCTTTCTTTAAGAACAGAGAAGTTGAACCCTTAAATGACTTTCAAAAATTGATAGGAGATATCCAATGGATGTGTCCAGTTTTAGACTTAACTACTTATCAATTATAACCTTTTTATGGATTTTAAGGGGAAACAATGCTTTAAACTCACCATGCCAAATGACAAAAGAAGTTCAAGAGGCTTAGAGAGAGGTTGCAATGGCTTTTTTCAATGTGGTTGAAAAAGTTCTCAAAAACCCTTGGAAATATCAGTTTTTGCTACAAAAGAGATATCCACAGCAGTCCTTCATTAAGGAGACAGTGTGATAGAGTGAGTGAACCTCCCAGAACAAAGCCTTACTCCTTACCCAGTGCTTGTGATTAAAATTTTATTAAAGGCCATTAAGGGAGTAGTACAATTATCATGGATAAGACCTGACAATATATACACCTTTTATACCAATACACAAATTATTATATGCTATGAAACCATCCCAGAGTGGCAAATTTTATTGGCCAGAAATACAAATTTTACACATGGGCCTACATTAAAGATATCCTGACTATTACCTAATTGGTAATGGATTCTTGAAGAAAAATTCCTAAAATTCCCTTTAAAGGACCAACTATTTTTACAGATGCATTCAACCATAATATTTGTGCTATATACTCTGATGACTTAATTATAGAGTAGTCAGAACAACTTTTCAGTCCACTCAGCAGAATGAATTTTATGCGATCATGTTAGCTCAAGTTTATTATCCAGGAGATGCAAATATAATATATGACTTGGCTTACTCAGTAAATGTAGTACAAAGAATTGCCACGCCCCAAATAAAATTTGCAGCCTCTAAAATATGTGTGTGTGTGTGTGTGTGTGTGTGCTTGTGTCATAAAAGGAATTTGGTAGAACTCCTTCAATCCCTATTTTTTCAAATAGTTTACATAGCATTGGAGTTAGCTGTTCTTTGAATATTTGATAGAATTCACATGTAAATCCATCTGGTCCTGGGGATTTTTCAAAGGGAGTTGGTTAATAGCTTGTTCTATTTCTTTTTCTGAAATGGGACTATTTAGACTATTTACTTCTTCCTCTGTTAATCTGGGCAAGCTATATTTTTGAAGGTATTCTTCCATTTCATTTAAGTTATCGAATTTATTGGCATAAAGTTGAGAAAAAGTGGCTCCTAACTATTGTTCTAATTTCCTCCTCATTAGTGGTGACTTCTCCCTTTTCAATTTTAAGACTAACAATTTGCTTTTCCTCTTCCCTTTTTTTATTTATTCAGATTTACCAAGGGTTTGTCTATTTTGTTGGGTTTTTTTTAATAGAACCAACTCTTAGTTTTATTATTTTATTCAATAGTTTTTTTTTTTTACTTTCAATTTTATTAATCTCACCTTTTATTTTTTGAATTTCAAGTTTCGTGTTTGTCTAGGGGATTTTAATTTATTCCTTTTCTAGCATTTTTAGTTGTAAGCCCAATTCATTGACCTTCTCTTTCTCTATTTTACACAAGTAGGCCTCTAGAGATATAAAATTCCTCTTAGTACTGCTTTGGCTGTATCCCACACATTTTGATATGATGTCTCATTATTGTCATTTTCTTGGGTGAAGTTATTAATTATGTCTATGATTTGCTGTTTTACCCAAACATTCTTTAGTATAAGATTATTTAGTTTCCAATTATTTTTTGGTCTATTTTCCCTTGGCTTTTTATTAAATGTAATTTTCATTGCATTGTGGTCTGAAAGGTTTGTATTTACTATTTCTACCTTACTGCATTTGATTTTGAGGTTTTTATGTCCTAGTATATGATCAAATTTTGTATAGGTTCCATGAACTGCTGAGAAGAACGTGTACTACTTTCTGTCTCCATTTAGCTTTCGCCAAAGATCTATCATATCAAACTTTTCTAGTATTCTATTTACCTCTTTGACTTCTTTCTTATTTATTTTGTGGTTTGATTTATCTAATTCTGAGAGTGCAAGGTTGAGATCTCCCACTATTATACGTTTGCTGTCTATTTCTTCTTGCAGCTCTCTTAATTTCTCTTTTAAGAATTCAGATGCTGGGGGCGGAGCCAAGATGGTGGAGAAGAAACACACGACTCAGTGAACGTCCTCACTCCCTCACAACCAATTAGATAAATTAAGTCTCAAAATTAGCTCAGGACTGATAGATACCATAAGGACTGGAAGCACGACTTACCAGCTGAAGAGAATCTGGAGTTTCAACAGGAAAGGTCAGTTCTCAGGGGAGGAATAAGAAAGACCAGCACAGACGGTGGGGTAGGGGCACACTGCGCCCATTGCGCTGGGAAGGGCTCTGGGATCAGAGAAGCCACTGAGGTAAAGGAATCTGGCACAGGCTGTTAGCTCTTCTCTGCTAATTATTTAGCAGTTCAGAAGAGAAAGCCAAAATATTTTAAAACTCAGATTAGATTTTCCCCGGACCCTGGGGGTGACTCAACAGACTCGGCACCAGGGGGTGTGGCCTCAGCTACCACCTGAGAATAGTTAAGAGATTGACAAGTGGATGGATACGGCCCAAGGCAACACACACTGCCTAGCTTAGCTGGAGGGAGTGAAACTCAGCTCCAGGAAGTCCCAGAGAAGCGGAACCTTTGAACTAGGGACCACGGTTTCTGGCAGACACTTCCAGTTTGAGCGCAGGGGCTTCTCACGTCACCTGCTGCAGACATCCACTCCCCACCCGGACACATAGGCTGGGCTTCGTGCTGTCTTCATTATTCTACGCCCTCGAAGCACAGTAGTGCTAATCACCTCTGAGGCACTTCCAGGGAGGGGGTGGGGAACTCTCTCCCAGAGCTCTCTCTTAGCTCAGGCTCAGGAGCCGCTGCATCCATCCGGTCTGGGAGGAAGCTGGTAAAGAAGTAAATAATTTCCTACCCCAGGGACAGACCCCAAAAGATTTTTTTTAAGTATGAGCAAGAAAGCTAGAAAAACCATAGATTCCTTCTATACAGAGAAAGAGCGGGTATCCAACCCCGAGGAAGTTGACAGCAGAGAATCAGATAACAACCTAAAGGGGAACGATTCCTGCCCCCCATCACATAACTCTCTCCTAGAAGAAGCTCTTAAAAAATTGAGGGAGATCGAAGAAAAATGGGGAAAAGAAAGGGAAGTTATGATAGAGAATAACAACGTCCTGAAATTGGAGTTGGAAAAAATAAAGAATTCACAGGAGATGCAGGGAAACAAAATTAGTGAATTAGAAAAGGTTAAAAAAACACAGGAAAGTAGGATTTCTGAATTGGAAAAGATAAAAAAGTCTCAAGAAAATAGAATTTCTGAATTGGAAAAAGAAAATAATTCTCAAAAAAAAAAAATTAGGGAAATGGAAAAAAACTCAATAGAGAAAATAATTCATTTAAAAACGAAATTGGGCATTTACAAAAAGAACTAAAAACTGTGAAAGAAGAAAATAACTCCTTAAAAGTCAGGATGGAACAAATAGAAATGAATGATTCACAGAGAACCCAAGAATCAGTCAAACAAAACAAAAAAAATGAGAAGCTGGAGAACAACGTCAAATACTTACTGGGAAAATCTATAGACCTGGAAATTAGATCTAGGAGAGATAATCTGCGGATTATTGGACTTCCCGAAAACTATGACCAAAAAAAGAGCCTAGATTCTATTTTACAGGAAATTATCAAAGAGAACTGTCCAGAGATAATAGAAACAGAAGGGAAAGTAGATGTGGAAAGAATTCATCGAACTCCTTCTGAAATAGACCCTAAAAAAAGAACACCACGGAATATTGTGGCTAAGCTGCAGAATTACCACACAAAGGAGAAAATCCTGCAAGCAGCTAGAAAAAAACAATTTAAATACCAAGGTGCCACAATAAGGGTCACCCAAGATCTGGCTGCCTCCACATTAAAAGATAGAAGGGCCTGGAACCTGATATTCCGAAAGGCAAAAGATCAAGGACTGCAACCAAGAATGAACTACCCAGCTAAGTTTAGCATCTTTTTCCATGGAAGAAGATGGTCATTCAATGAAACAGAGGAATTCTATATGTTTCTAAGAAAAAAACCAGACTTAAACAAAAAATTTGATCTACATCCACAAGACTGAAGAGAAACAGAAAAAGGTACACAGAGCCCTTGAGAACTGTAACTCTGTTGTGGGTATATAAAAAGTACTCAAGGATAATTTGATTTTACTGATATAAAAGAAAAAAAGGGGGGTGTAGTAAAGGGAAGGAGGTCGGTTCAGAAAAAGGGGAAGGAGTGATAAAAAGAGGGAAACTACATCCCAGGAAGAGACATAGAAAATACACCATATCTGAGGGAACTTAGTGAGGGGGAGAATCATTGTGTGAATCTTACTCTCATCAGAAGAGGCTCAAAGAGTAAATAATTAACATATTTGTTTTTCAGAGAATTTTCTCTCACCTCATTAAAAGGGGGGAGAGGAAAAGGGAAAAGGAAAAGGAGAATAAGTGAAGGGACTTGGAGGGAGGGGGGAGGGATCCTAAAAAAAAAAAAAAGAGGGAGGGTTGCGCGTCACAAGGGGGGTCTGTAAATTAAATATCGGGGAGGGGGATCAGGGGGATCAAGGGAAAAAAGTATAATCTGGGGATAATACGATGGCAGGAAACACAGAATTAGTAATTTTAACTGTAAATGTAAATGGGATGAACGATCCCATCAAACGGAGATGGATAGCAGATTGGATCAAAAAGCAGAACCCTACAATATGTTGTCTACAGGAAACACACTTAAAGCAGGGAGATACATACAGAGTAAAGGTAAAAGGTTGGAACACAGCCTATTATGCTTCAGGTAAAGCCAAAAAAGCAGGGGTAGCTATCCTTATCTCAGATCAAGCAAAAGCAGAAGTAGATCTCGTTAAAAAAGATAAGGAAGGAAACTATATCCTGCTGAAAGGTAGCATAAATAATGAAGCCATATCAATACTAAACATATATGCACCAAGTGGTATAGCATCTAACTTTCTAAAGGAAAAGTTAAGAGAACTGCAAGAAGAAATAGACAGTAAAACTATAATAGTGGGAGATCTCAACCTTGCACTCTCAGATTTAGACAAATCAAACCACAAAACAAACAAGAAAGAAATTAAAAAAGTAAATAGAACATTAGAAAAACTAGGTATGATAGACCTTTGGAGAAAACTGAATGGCAATAGGAAGGAATATACTTTCTTCTCAGCAGTTCATGGATCCTATACAAAAATTGACCATATATTAGGACATAAAGATCTCAAAATTAAATGTAGGAAGGCAGAAATTATAAATGCCTTCTTCTCAGATCACAATGCAATAAAAGCTACATTCAGTAAAAAGTTAGGGGTAAATAGACCAAAAAGTAATTGGAAACTGAATAATCTCATCTTAAAGAATGACTGGGTGAAAGAGCAAATTATAGAAACAATTAACAATTTCACCCAAGATAATGATAATGATGAGACATCATATCAAAATCTTTGGGATGCAGCTAAAGCAGTAATAAGGGGAAATTTTATATCTTTAGAGGCTTATTTGAAGAAAATTGAGAAAGAGAAGATTAAAGAATTGGGCTTACAACTTAAAAGGCTAGAAAAAGACCAAATTATAAACCCCCAACCAAAATTAAACTCGAAATACAAAAATTAAAAGGAGAAATCAATAAAATTGAAAGTAAAAAAACTATTGAATTAATAAATAAAACCAAGAGTTGGTTTTATGAAAAAGCCAATAAAATAGATAAACCTTTGGTAAATTTGATCAAAAAAAAGAAAGAGGAAAATCAAATTGATAGTCTTACAAATGAAAAGGGGGATCTTTCCACCAATGAAGAGGAAATTAGAGAAATAATAAGGAGTTACTTTGCCCAACTTTATGCCAATAAATTTGATAACTTAAGTGAAATGGATGACTTTCTCCAAAAATATAGGCTCTCTAGATTAACAGAGGAGGAGATAAATTGCTTAAATAGTCCCATTTCAGAAAAAGAAATAGAACAAGCTATTAATCAACTCCCCAGGAAAAAATCCCCAGGGCCAGATGGATTCACATGTGAATTCTACCAAACATTTAAAGAACAATTAGCCCCAATGTTATATAAATTATTTGAAAAAATAGGGGATGAAGGAGTCCTACCAAACTCCTTTTATGACACAGACATGGTACTGATACCTAAACCTGGTAGATCGAAAACTGAGAAAGAAAATTATAGACCAATCTCCTTAATGAATATTGATGCTAAAATCTTAAATAAGATATTAGCAAAAAGACTTCAGAAAATCATCTCCAAGATAATACACTATGATCAAGTAGGATTTATTCCAGGAATGCAGGGCTGGTTTAATATTAGGAAAACTATTAATATAATTGACCATATTAATAATCAAATTAATAAGAACCATATGATCATCTCAATAGATGCAGAAAAAGCATTTGACAAAATCCAACATCCATTCCTACTAAAAACTCTTGAGAGTATAGGAATAAATGGATTATTCCTTAGAATAATCAGGAATATATATTTAAGACCGTCAGTAAGCATAATATGCAATAGAAATAAACTGCAACCTTTCCCAGTAAGATCAGGAGTGAAACAAGGTTGCCCACTATCACCATTACTATTCAATATAGTACTAGAAACGCTAGCCTTGGCAATAAGAGCCGAGAAAGAGATTCAAGGAATTAGAGTAGGAAATGAGGAAATTAAACTATCACTTTTTGCAGATGACATGATGGTATACTTAGAGAACCCCAAAGACTCTGCTAAAAAGCTACTAGAAATAATTCAAAATTTCAGCAAAGTGGCAGGATACAAAATAAATCCACATAAATCCTCGGCATTTTTATATATCACTAACAAAATGCAACAGCAAGAGATACAAAGAGAAATTCCATTCCAAACAAATGTTGAGAGTATAAAATATTTGGGAATCCATCTACCAAAGAAAAGTCAGGAATTATATGAGAAAAATTACAAAACACTTGGAATCAGACAACCAAGCACTTACGGCTAATTACTTATTGGACAATACTCTATCAGCATATGCTTGGAAAATGGCCCTTCCCACTATTCTGTGCTGGCTCCATCTTTTGGTGTATACAGAGAATTGTAGGAGGGATTAGAGAGTGGAGTGAGACAAGCCAGAGTCACTTTTGTGGTGGACGAAGAGAAGAGAGGTTGTGGAGACCTTGTGTCCATTTCCTTCACTTCTCCCCCTAAAGACCAAGAATAAAGACCAAGGACTTTGCTTATCCTTATTCTAAGGCATCCAGGGTGCTAACCCCAACTTCACAGGGACACTGATGCATTGTTGGTGGAGTTGTGAATGGATCCAACTATTCTGGAGAGCAATTTGGAATTGTGCTCAAAAAGTTATCAAACTGTGCATACTCTTTAATTCAGCAGTGTTTCTAATGGGAATATATCCCAAAGAGACCCTAAAGGAGGGAAACGGACCCACATGTAAAAAATGTTTGTGGCAGTCTTTTTCATAGTGACAAGGAACTGGAAACTGAGTGGATGTGCATCAATTAGAGAATGGTTGAATAAACTACAGTACAAGAATGTTATGAAATACTATTGTTCTGTAAGAAAAGACAAGTAAGATGATTTCAGAGAGTCTTGGAGAGACTTACATGAACTGATACTAAATGAAATGAGCAGAACCAGGAGATCATTACATATGGCAACAACAAGACTATATAACGATCACTTCTGACGGATGTGGCGCTTTTCAACATTGAGATGATTCAAACCAGTGCCACTTGTGCTGTGATGAAGAGAGCCATCCATACCCAGAGAGAGAACTGTAGGAACAGAGTGTAGAACACAACATAGCATTCTCACACTCTCTCTGTTGTTATTGGCTTGCCTTGTATTTTCTTTCTCAGTTTTTCTTTTTCTTCTTTCTTGATTTGATTTTTCTTGTGCAACAAGATAACTATATAAATATGTATACATATATTGGATCTAACACTTATTGCAACATATTTAACATTTATTGGACTATGTGCCAGCTAGGAAAGGGAGGTAAGGAGAGGAAAATTTGGAACAAAAGGTTATGGAAGGGTCAATGTTGGAAAAATTACCCATGCATATGCTTTGTAAATAAAAATATTTAATAAAAAATAGAGATTGAACCAAATGATCACTTAAATTACTTCTAGTTCTAAATGCAATTATTCCTTTTTTCCCATGTTATTCCAGTAAATAAGATTAAATGTAGTCTTACCCAAGTTTTTGGTTTTGCTTATTAATTTTTTGAACTTGTACAATTTTTTATTTAAAAAATCTTGAAATGGGCCTGGAAATAATACTAGAGCCACAAATTATTTACATGTTATAACCCAGTCTTTCTTTCAAATATATCCTTTAAAAACATTTCATAGAACTTTAGTATTACAAGGAAGACAGTTTGAAAAGCACAGATGAAGATAATACTAAATGAGTTTTCACACTTGCTTGACATTGGTCAGAATTCTATTGGAAATAGGAAGACAAGAAGCAATTATATTCACAAATTAATTTGAGAAGCCTAAATCCTATAATCATTCTACAACAAATTTTGACTCCTATACCAATCCTGACTTTTTTCCTTCCTGTTCATCAATGGGAGAGTTATGCTTTTATTTGCAGGTGTTTGTCTTGCTAAAATCAGCCTCCATCTGCTTCTATCTCTTCATTATAAATACCTTGTGCAAAAACAAGCTAGAGAGGATATTGTCTTGAAAAGTAAACCATGATCCTCTCCTACTCAGGAACTTTTCTTCATGTAATGAGTGAAAGGGACATGGTTACATATCAGGATTATAAGAATTTAATTATAGAACTGGAGGATACTTTAGAAGCCATTAAGTCCTTTTAACCCCACTTAGGTTCACTTACCTCCTCAAGGTGGTCCTTGGCCACTCATTGTTAGCATAGTGGTTTTGACTACCAATACATATTCTTTATATATCACAATGTTTCTTCTACAATCACTTCCTATAACACTTAATTAAATTGTAGGGCCAATCAGCTAATCTTGCACAATAATGAAGAGATGCCATTTCTTTTTTGTTTTTCATATTATAAAATGGAAATAAATGAGCCCCACAATAAGAGTCAAGAAAGAGATTAAAGGAATGAGTAGGAAATGAGGAAATCAAACTATCACTCTTTGCAGATGATATGATGGTATACTTAGAGAACCCCAGAGATTCTAATAAAAAGTTCTTAGAAATAATTCACAACTTTAGCAAAATTGCTGAATACAAAAAAAATCCACATAAAATCCTCAGCATTTTTATATATCACTAACAAAATGCAACAGCAAGAGATACAAAGAGAAATTCCATTCCAAACAAATGTTGAGAGTATAAAATATTTGGGAATCCATCTACCAAAGAAAAGTCAGGAATTATATGAGCAAAACTACAAAACACTTGCCACAAAAATAAAGTCAGATTTAAGTAATTGGAAAGACATTAAGTGCTCCTGGATAGGCTGAACGAATATAATAAAGATGACAATACTCACTAAACTAATCTATTTATTTAGGGCTATACCAATCAGGCTCCCAAGAAACTATTTTAATGACCTAGAAAAAATAACAACAAAATTCATATGGAAGAACAAAAGGTCGAGAATTTCAAGGGAATTAATGAAAAAAAGAGTCAGATGAAGGTGATCTAGCTGTACCTCATCTAAAGCTATATTATATAGCAGCAGTCACCAAAACCATTTAGTATTGGCTAAGAAATAGAGTAGTGGACCAGAGATACAGGTTAGGTTCACAGGACAAAATAGTGTACAACTATAGCAATCAAGTATTTGACAAACCCAAAGATACCAACATTTGGGATAAGAATTCATTATTTGAAAAAAACTGTTGGGAAAACTGGAAATTAGTATGGCAGAAATTAGATATGGACCCACACTTAACACCATATACCAAGATAAGATCAAGATGGGTCCATGATTTAGGCATAAAGAATGAGATCATAAATAGATTAGAGGAACAGAGGATAGTCTACCTCTCAGATCTGTGGAGGAGGAAGGAATTTATGACCAAAGGAGAACTAGAAATCATTATTGATCACAAAATAGAGGATTTTGATTACATCAAATTAAAAAGCTTTTGTACAAACAAAACTAATGCAAATAAAATTAGAAGGGAAGTAACAAATTGGGAAAATATTTTTACAGTTAAAGGTTCTGATAAAGGCCTCATTTCCAAAGTATATAGAGAACTGACTCTAATTTATAAGAAATCAAACCATTCTCCAATTGATAAATGGTCAAAAGACATGAACAGACAATTTTCAGATGGTAAAATTGAAACTATATCTACTCATATGAAAGTGTTCCAAATCACTACTTATCAGAGAAATGCAAATTAAGACAACTCTGAGATACCACTACACACCTGTCAGATTGGCTAAGATGACAGGAACAGACAATGATGAATGTTGGAGGGGATGTGGGAAAACTGGGACACTGATGCATTGTTGGTGGAGTTGTGAAAAAATCCAACCATTATAGATAGCAATTTGGAACTATGCCCCAAAAAGTTATCAAACTGTGCATAGCCTTTGATTCAACAGTGCTACTACTGGGCTTATATCCCAAAGAAATACTAAAAAAGAGAAAGGGACCTGTATGTGCCAAAATGTTTGTGGCAGCTCTTTTTGTAGTGGCTAGAAACTGGAAAATGAATGCATGTCCATCAATTGGAGAATGGTTGGATAAATTATGGTATATGAAGGTTATGGAATGATACTATATGAAGACATATTCTGATTGAAGTGAATATCATAAACATAGAGAAGACCTAATTCACTTCCAGTTGATCAATGATGGACAGAAACAGCTACACCCAGAGAAGGAACACCAGAAACTGAGTGTAAAATGTTTGCACTATTGTCTTTCTACCCAGGTTACTTATACCTTTGGAATCCAATTCTGACTGTGCAACAAGAAAATTGGTTTTGCACACATATATTGTATCTAGGTTATACTGTAACACATTAAATATATATGGGATTGCCTGTCATCTAGGGGAGGTAGTAGAAGTTTGGAAAAATGAATACACGGGATAATGTTGTAAAAAAAATTACTCATGCATATGTACTGTCAAAAATTATAATTAATAAAAAATAAAAAAATGAGCCCCCCCAAGTCCATTGGTATGCAAATTTCTCCTTGTTAAACCTCAATGCCTTGGACCTATGTGAAGGGAAGAGTACAGTTTACAAAAGAAAGAACAAAGAATGATCTATGCTTTTCAGTCTCTTCAGTTTCTTTGAATTTATTTTCTGTCTTACAGCTTCAAGAGAAAATGAATAATTCCAACCCTACATTAGGTTGAAGGAAGAAAAAAAAACTGTAGGAAGAACTTGAAATGTAGGACTTTAGATCATAGCCTTATTTTTGCTTATTACAATAGAAATTTCAGGAATTTTCCCCTTTGGGTAAGATCTTAAATTCCCTCTCTTGATTGAGTTCTTACTTCAATCCAAATGGGAGAAATCACTAACTGTATTGTCTAAAATATATTCTCACCTAGAAAAAATAACAACAAAGTTCATATGGAAAAACAAAAGGTCAAGAATTTCAACGGAAATGATGAAAAAAAATCAAATGAAGGTGGCCTAGCTGTACCTGATCTAAAATTATAAAGCAGTGATTACCAAAACCATTTGGTATTGGCTAAGAAATAGACTAGTTGACCAGCAGAATAGGTTAGGTGCAATGGACAAAATAATCAACAACTTTAATAATCTAGTATTTGACAAACCCAAGGACCCCAACTTTTGGGATAAGAACTTAATGTTTGACAAACATTTCTGGGAAATTTGCAAATTAATATGGCAGAAACTAGGCATTGACCCACACTTAACACCGTACACCAAAATCAGGTCAAAATGGATTCATGACCTAGGCGTAAAGAATGAGAGTATAAATAAATTAGAGGAACATAGGATAGTTTACTTCTCATATCTGTGGAAGTGGAATGAATTTATGTCCAAAGAAGAACTAGAGATCATTATTGACCACAAAGTAGAAAACTTTTATTATATCAAATTGAAAAGTGTTTGTACAAACAAAACTAATACAGATAAGACTAGAAGGGAAACAATAAACTGTGAAAACATTTTTACAATCAAAGGTTCTGAAGGCCTCCTTTCCAAATTATAAAGAATTGACTGTAATTTATAAGAAATCAAGCCATTCTCCAATTGATAAATGGTCAAAGAATATGAACAGACAATTCTCAGATGAAGAAATTGAAACTATTTCTAGCCATATGAAAAGATGCTCCAAGTCATTATTAATCAGAGGAATGCAAATTAAGACAACTCTGAGATACCAACTGCACACCTCTCAGATTGGCTAGAATGACAGAGAAAGATAATTCAGAATGTTGGGGGGGATGTGGGAAAATTGGAACATTGATACATTCTTGGTGGAATTGTGAATACATCCAGTTATTCTGGAGAGCAATTTGAAGTTATGCTCAAAGAGTTATCAAATTGTGCATACCCTTTGATCCAACAGCATTACTACTGGGTTTATATCCCAAAGAGATTTTAAAGAAGGGAAAGGGACCTGTATTGCCAAAATGTTTGTGGCAGGTCTCTTTGTAGTGGCTAGAAACTGGAAACAGAGTGGATGCCCATTAATTGGAAAATGGCTGAATAAATTGTGGTATATGAATATTATGGAATATTATTATTCTATAAGAAATGGCCAACAGGATGATTTCAGAAAGGCCTGGAGAGACTTACATGAACTGATGCTGAGTGAAATGAGCAGAACCAGGAGATCATTATATATTTCAACAACAGTACTATATGATGATCAATTCTGATGGAGGAGGCCCTCTCCAACAATGAGATGAACTAAATCAGTTCGAAAAAAGCAGTAATGAACTGAACCAGCTACACCCAGCAAAAGAACTTTGGGAGTTCACTATAAACCACTACATAGAATTCCCAATCCCTATATTTTTGTCTGCATACATTTTTTATTTCCTTCACAGGCTATTCTGTACACTGTTTCAAAGTCCGATTTTTTTTGAACAGCAAAATAATTGTTTGGACATGTGTATATATATGTATGCACACACACGCACACACACACACACACACACACACACACACACACATATATATATATATAGTATTTAACTTATACTTTAACATATTTAACATGTATTGGTCAACCTGCCATTTGGGGGACGGGCTGGGGGGAAGGAGGGGAAAAGTTGAAACAAAAGGTTTTGCAATTGTCAATGCTGCAAAATTACCTATGCATTAAATTTTTGTAAATTAATTAATTAAAAAAAGAAAAAACAAAATACTATTAAGTGAAAATAAAATAAGACTATTAAGGTAAAACAATATTCTCATATGTATAAATTCTGTGATTTTTATTTTGTTGTCAACTTAGATAAGTGTATTTCTTTCCTATTTGCTATGTGCGTTGATCTTGTTCTTTAAATAGTTTCTCTATTGCCACATATGTTTTTGTTACTCAATTCTCCCATTCTCTAAAGCAGGGGTATAAAACTCAAATGATAATGAATCTCTATGGCAGCATATTAACCTAGAAAATCACAAATTAACATTATCCTTGCAATATTGTATTTTTATTTATTTTGTTGTTTCCCAAATACATTTTAATCTGATTCAGGCAGCACTAATGAGTTTTGCAGGTTATTTGTAATAGATTCTGACACCTCTGCACTAGTTGAACTGACATAAGGAAGAAATATTTTAAACTAGACAAATTTAAATATTTTCTGAAGAATTAAATTGAAGAAGAGTGAATTCATGGGAATAAGCAGAGAATTTTAGAGTTGGAAGAAACCATAGAGATTGAATGAAACAAATTAAATTACCTAAGTTTTAAATCTCAAATAATAAATGTCATTTAGAAGTGAAATTTATATTATGGATACTCTAAAATTTCTTAGAGTCCACAACAATTCCATTAATAGCAAGAAAAATGCAATGTGTGTGTGTATCATTAATTCCTTCCATATGCATTTATAATATTTTTCTGATTTAGACTGAAGTACAATAAATGAACAGAATTTTAGAAATGTGAGTTGTCAAAAGTGACTGCTAAAAATTATCTTTAAAAGGGCCTAGGTATATGTTGATAACAGAAAAATCCTCTTACATACTTGAAAGTTAAATTATGGCTGTTTTTTCACATTTCAGCTGTTACAGATGGTGCCAATCTTACAACACAAAAATCCCCCCCAATTTTTTTTTAAGTATTTGAGTTGATTTCATCTGGAAACCCTGATATATACATATCCAAATTATTTCACTAGTAAGTATGAAATGACATAAGTAAAACTCTGAAAATCACTTTGGTTTCCAGTGAGTTTTTTTTAAAAGCTCTTTTAATGACTTTTGAGATGAAACTCAATTAAGGAAATACCATGCGTGTGATATTTTAACAAGTCCAACAGATTTGTTAAAAGCCTCCAGCAATTTAGATTGGCTTAATAATTTCTGATCGTGTTACTGGTACAAGCTCGCCAGATTGGTTCATCAATAAAATATGCAAAATTTTCTAGTGATAAAATAACCTAAATTTTACTAGCATTAATAATGTTAAATAAACCATATTCTCACTGCAACATTGCCATAGGGCATCGTGCTATGGGATTGCCTTAATGGTAAAATTGCTTTATTCTTTACAATGACAGGTGTAACTAAATATCCTTGGATAATATTTAGGATGAGTCAAACTTTTAGTACTAATATGTAGTTAAAGAAGTTCTACATCATATATATTTTGAATTATAAAAGTGGATGAAAATATTTTAAAGGGAAAAATAAGGTTACAACATGTCAATTGAGAAGAAAAATTTATATATATATATATATGTATATATATATATATATATATACACATATATATATGCATATACAATATGCATTTATAATACCAGAATAGTATTATAGGCTATATAATATAGTATAACTATATATATGTATATATATATAATGCATGTTCATATCTATTATTCATAATATACATATGCATGTAACATATATATGAAGAATTGTACATGAGCCACAGAATTAAGAAATCTTTAGAAAATATCTCATTTACTTCTAGGAATTTTTCCTATTCATTATCCACAAAGCTTTGTTCAGAAACAAAGATAATTATGGGTAATTAGATTTTTCAAATACAAAATACCAGTTTTCATTAGGTTACCATTTAGAAACTAGTGAGATGCTTATCTAATTTTCATAATAGAAGATGCCTTTGAAATCGAAAATATTCAGCATGCTAATGTAAAAAACAGGGATAGTATATGAAAAACCTTTTGGTTACAATCTCAACTAAGAAAAATTTATCACAATCATTGAACTCTATTTCACACTTTGTTGACCAAGTATGACAGATTGTATAGGATCATTGAATAAGTTACAGGTTAAAATATTTGAAAGGTTTAATGTGGTATTTATAGTCAATGCAACATTTGTGACAGAGTCTCCCTTCTGAGGAGAGTCTAGGTTTTTCTTGGACATATATAATGATTGCAATGGAATATTGGCTAACTGTGTTACAACTATCTTCATGCCTCAAATTTCTCCACCTGCTTAATCTGGTCCCATAACCCCACACTCCACACAAAGCAGCTTTTCTAGGAGTTTTGGAGATGCTGTTTTCTTGGACCATTCAAAGAAGTCTGAAGGGTTTTGCTTTGGATTTCTTTTTGGAGGGACAAGTTTTTAATTCTGGCCAGATAATCATGATTGTTTTTTAGTTTGTCATTTATTTAGTTACAAACGCACATTCCTCTTTCACACTTCCTTTGAGTCAACTGAGCTAAACTATGTAAGTTTCATTAAGCTGGCTCCTCAAAGATATACATTAGAATTTGTGTCTAAATCTTACCTGTCATAATTACAACATTTTATGGTCAGGTAGAGATTTTTTGTTTTTTCATTTTTTCCAGCATATTTCTTGATTTTTAACTTTATGCTTTAGTTGACTTTTGTTCCTAGCATGAGAGTGAGATTTGGGGGGGGTAGAACTGCTATTTTCAGAGCTAGTTTGGGGTAGGTGAGAGTGAGGGGCAAGATGGAAGTTTTGGTGCTTCTAGGAAGATGAGTGGTCACAGCTCTCCTAGTCTGCACTTTTGTCCTTACCCAAGAAGGGCTCCAGATCTCTTGATTTGCAATTAATACTGCTCATTTTGCACCCTTGTGACTAAAATGATTCTATTCCTCAGTATTCCTGATCTCTTGTGACCAAAAGTGATATAACTCTTCTGGAATTCCACTCTCTCTTGATTAAAAGTCTTCCTCTCTGCTTTTAACTATGACCTAGCAATTGGTCAGTGTCTGATCCTGCATAAAGGCCTAGCACAGGAGTCTTCTGTGATTTCTTTCGGGTCATTTTCCATATCTCTTTACCATCGCTGGCAGAAAGCCCTTTAAACTATTGCTGCCTCTGTTGCTACCACCTAGGGATACCAATAAATGTGATCTTTAGATTAGCCTTCGTTCTATGTCTTTTCCTGACCTCCTAAGCTTTGTTAGGCTGGAAGAATATTTTATTCTGCCATTTTGTTGGATTGGCTACTCCAAACTATTTGAGCTATTATTTTAAAAATTTTCAGGGGGAAATGCTGGGAAAGCTCAGCGTAGTGCTTTCTTTGCTCTGGCATCTTAGCTCTATCTTCACCTGCACCATGTTTTACTTCTAAAGTATATTTATTAAACAGTATCAGTTCAATAGCAATGGCTAAAAAAAACAATGGTAACAGGTAGGCCTGGTTAGCATGTTGGTTACAGGAAGACATCATAAAGACAAAGTGGAGAGGTTTTTGTTTTTTTTTTTTTGGATATCTTTATTTCTCTCTCACAATAGTGACTATGATTAGTTTATTTTTATTTCAGCCATTTCTGCAATTGAGCTAGGTCTACCAAGAGAACAGAGCCACTATTGTTAGGTTATAGTTTTTTCTTTTGCTGTCATGACACTATGCTTAGTATCAGTAATAAAGTTTCAACTATTTCTCCACTACCCATTTATATATTCTCCGGCAGTTATCCGAAGAATCATCCTAATCCGACAAGAACATGTTACAGGCACCGAATCCACATAATAACAAACAGTAATGCTTTGCTCCTTTGCCTCACTGTATCAGCTTATGCTGTTCTTGATTTATATTGTGCAAAAGTTCTAAATTTCATATCAAAATCTAGAACATATTCACCTTTGAGTTAATCTATCTTCAATGCATCACCACTATAGAATAAATTATATTTTGTTTCTCTCCTCCTCAGAAGCTCATATAATGTGTGAATTCCCTTGTTCTTTTTATTTCTTCTATCTCTCAATGTTATAAAATAATAAACTTCTCAAGCTGCGGACCAAGGCGTTCATTATATTTTTTCCCTTGGTAAATACTAATGTGCCTTCTGTGCTTTAGTCATATGGTGTGTATATTGCCAACATGCAATATACTACCTTCACTTAGTTCCCTTTTTCTGTGAAACACAGCAGTTTCACCTAGTAACCTTTCATATTTCAGTTAATGATAACCATGACAAAAGACATTATCCATCTTATGACCCTTGCCTTTATCTTCCTGTAATGGAAAAGTCAGTATTCAACAAGCTGAGAAGGGAATTCACCAGTCCCTACATGGAGAGATTGAAATTCTTTCAACCATTCAAAGGAGGCTAGGGAGTCCCTGAAATCTGATTTGCCCAAAGAGAAGCAAATGTAGGACATATTGTCCCTCACCATTTATTTTACATTTAATTATGTGCTTCCTTATTATTTCACATTTCATGAAACATTTTGTTTTCTCCAAGACAGAAATCAATTGCTATACTTCTTTGCACATTCCACCTTTATCTAGGTCATATGTACCTAGTGAACATTTTCTTTGTTAGCTTCATTAATGAATTTATTATTGTGTCGTATGTGTGTGTGGTGTGTGTTTTAAACAGGGAGAAAATGAGCAAATCACTTGAACTATCTGATCTTCGTGGATGATGTGTACTTTTCAGAGTTTTTGTAGGAAAATATAGCTCAAAATTCTTTATCATAATTTTAGAGGGATCTTAAAAGCAATCCAATATCTTTATATAATAGTTGAGGAAATAGAAGCTCAGGAGGTTATTTTTGAATGACAGATTGAAACCCATGTCCTCTGATTCTAAAACCAATATTCTTTCCACTGGAGTAGGTAGTATTCTATATAGTGAATTTTTATAATTATCATCATCATAACCATCATAACCACTATCATCATTACTCTTCAATTCTCAACTTAGAAGCAGAAAAATATTTATAACCATGAATTGCTTACTGGATTCAACACTGTGAGACTCACTGAACCTGATTCTTCACTCTATTAATCATAAAAATGTCCAGTGATATTTTGTAAAATAAAAGTACAATTTGCTCATGTGAAATTTTTATTTTAAAAATAAAAAATTGTACATATTAGCAAAATATTTTAATATTTGTAAAATACCTGAAACACTGTTTTTTAAAATGTCTTTGTCTCTTAATTCCACCTGGGTTATTGTTAAGATTATTGTTTCCACAGCAGTCTTTTTCAATGATAACCTGAAACCATGGGATAGGATATGGGGGAAAAGCACTGAAAAGGCAAGATTCTTGGTTTTAATTCTGGATCTATTCATTTCTTATGTGACTTTAGACAAATCTCACTTTTCTTAATCTCTCTGGAGTTCACAGACAACTTTCTTATCTGCAAAATGATGGAGTCAGATTAAATAATCTCTCAACTTCCATTCTAGCTCTGCATTATCTGATCCTTTGAATAGTGCTCCCTTCTCCAGGAGAAAATTTTCCCTACTGATTTTAGACTTAGTGTTTTATGAAAATTGAGTACTGGATGAAAGTTCCCAAGTTCAATTCTGTTCAAACACCTTACCTTAAAGGACACATCAATTCAATCCTCAAAGGAATAATTTATTTTCTTAAAAGTTTTATTAAATGTATTTCTTCTAGCTTATCATATTCTAAGAATTTGATATTTACATCAGTGTCACATTTTACTACTCTAATAAGGTTTTCTAACTTCAAGTTTCAAGTAAAGATTATTTCAGAAAAATCTAAACAGGAATCTATTTTTCTCATTTTTCCTAGCTAACTTTCAGAGTTGAAAAATAATTTTTAGAGTGCTGAAAAATTCCCTTCTTTTATTTAATCCATACAGTAATATGTCTTACTATTACTTAATAACTTACCAAAACCAAAATGTCAGAATCAGATAACCCCAGTGCTCTAACATTTCTGCAATTTGGAAGATTCTTAACATTTTTCTATGCATATTTAATTCTGGACCCAATTTGCCAATTTACTGTACACATACACACACATGAACACACAATACACACACACACACACACACACACACATGCACATGTACATTAAGCTAAAGATCTATAATTGTCCATCCAACTATATGTCCATTATTTGTATCATAAGCACTCTTCATCTACTTAGTTTTTCTGGTTATGGATTCATTCAGATGACTGCAATTGTGGGGGCTTTATAGTATCATTGCCACATCACCTAAAATAAGATCTAAAAGACTTTCATCATTTCTAGGGAGGCGCTATTTAATTTGTATACAATGCTGAGTTTCTTCCTTGCTAATAGTGGTGATGATCTATTTTGGTACTCTTGTGAGTGTGTGTGTGATCAGTTAGTAGGTGTTCTGCTATATATAATTCTTTACATATTACAGCACTTAACACTCTGCTGTGTATATAGTACATGTCAAAGGAATTTATTCAAAGGAAAATTGGTTAAAAAAAGCTATTCTCAACTTATTCATTTTATATACTTTATTGAGCATTTAGCATACCTGTATCAGTGTTATGTGGGATTTAAAAGAAGTACAAGCTCTAGTTCTGGTTTTTAGATTTTACAATTTATTTGTATAGAAAAGATCCATGTATAAAAAACTAGATAACAATGTAGGTTGTTTTGATAACAGCTAAACTGTGTTATAGAAAACAGACACCAGATAAAAAGAATTTTTTTTCTCTTTGAACATATATATCTGGCCATTATTTTCCTTTGTTTTATTCAGCAAATAAGAACCCGTCTTACTTGTCTGTGTATAACCCCTGAAAGGTCTGTTTTGACCTTTTTTCTCAATGGCACAAATTCTGCTAGCCTAGATGTGGTTTTAAGCAATAGAAACCATCAGTCAATTTTGGTTTTTACTCTGTGAACTCTCAGACTCAATGATTTTACCTTCCTTTCCTCGGTATGAACAAGGATAAAGTTAAATGATGTATACCTAATGTTAGGCATAAATTCCAGGCAAGCAGCTTTCCAGCTACTTGCAATATGCCCATCACTACATCACTATAATTTGGTATGCTCATTTCACCTCACTTTCTTGGTATGTCTTTATGATTTTACACTTCATCCTCAGATGGGTAACACAAATATTGTAGAGGTCTTTCTTCTGGTCCACACATTCATAGATGACTGATGCATACTACAGTATTTGAGATACTCGCTACCGTGAGTATCTTAATTACTAAAGGTTGTGTAGGGGCTGCTTGATCTTGCCCCTAAAAGGATAGTTTTATCCTCCAAAATCTAAATATTCAGTTAATAATTTTAATCAAATTGTAAGAGGACTTCATCCCAGTACAATTATACTTTCTGTTTTTACCTGCATGAAATAACCAAAATTATTTTGAAGAGGATAACTCCTGGTACAAAACAAAATGCATTGTATTATTTGTGATATAATATTGTTCTAATGTTATTCCACCAACATTATCACTATAACTAGAACCATCCTTTGTGTTTTTATCTTTATTTATTTACTAAATTTAAATACATATCATTTTCTGAATTGTGTTGGGAGAGAGAAATCAGAACAAAAGGGAAAACTCATGGTAGAGAAAAAAATGCAGAAATAAGAATGAATATAGCATGTGTTAATTTGCATTCAGTATTTGTAGTTCTTTTTCTGGATGCATATAATATTCAAAAGTTTATTCAGATTGTTTTAGATTACTGAAGCACTGAGAAGAATCAAATCTTTCATAGTTGATCATCACACAATCTTGCTGTCCCTATAATACAATGTATCCCTGATTCTGTTTGTTTGCTTAGCATCAGGTCATATGAGTTTTTCCAGGCCTTTCTAAAATCAGCTTCTTCACCATTTTTATACAAATATAAAATTCCATTATATTCATACACTACAATTTATTCAGCCATTCCCCAACTGATTGGCATCTACTCATTTTCCACTTCTTTACTACCACAAAAATAATAGCTACCAACATTTTACACATGTGGGTACATTTCCGTCCTTTATGATTTCCTTGGCATATAGATCCAGTAGTGACACTGCTAGATTAAAGAGTATGAACAGCACAATAATTGTGGAAATATGTGTAGAAGAATTGCTACATATAGCATATATTGGATTACTTGCCATATAGGGGAGAGGTGGAGAGAAGGCATGAGAAAAATTTGTAATACAAGGTTTTACAAGGATGAATGTTGAAAATTACACATGCATATGTTTTGAAAATTAAAAAAAAAACTTTAATAAAAAATTAAATGTATTCACACTTTTATCACCTTTTGGGCATAATTTCAAATTGCTCTCCAGAATAGTTGGATCATATCACTACTCCACCAACAATGTATTAATGTTTCAGTTTCCCCACATCCCCTCCAATATTTATCATTATGTTTTCCTATCATCTTAGTCAATCCGAGAGGCCTAGAACCTCTTTTAAACAAAGCTCTTTAAAAAAAGTATATTTAATTTGAAATCACCTTTGAACCATTACCTATTTAAAACAACAGTTCACAGACCCCCATCTGTTGGTTCCCTTTTATCAGACTAATATGAAGACACAGTAATCAAAAGGCATTAAAAGTAAAAGAACAATAGGGTACATTTTAATTTGTATAAAGGAGCACACACTCCCACAAATTTCATACCAGAATGGAAAAGAAAAGTTAAAAAAAAAAAGCCACATTTTCTGTTGGTAAAATCCCAGCCAAAACTTTCTCTGCTTCCAAAGTTATTGATTGCTTCTTCACAAAGCACAGGGCATCTGCTGACCTCCTTTTTCTGTTATGCTATCATTGATGTCTTAGCTGTATTTTTTCTATGCACTATCAGATAAACAACTTTTCTATAAAAGTGTTAATAACTTGTGAAATATCCCACAATCACAGGACTATTTTAGTTCTTTTGTGCCTCCCAATCACATCCATTCTCAGTCAGTAATACTAAAAATAATACTATTGACATAGCACTATTAGGTTTGCAAAGTGCTTTATAAATATTATTTTTAACAATTTTGCTTAAGGGTGCTATTTTATTATTCTCATTATACATTTGGGAAAACAGAGGTAAATCAAAATTAAGTGACTTAAACAAGTGCTTGAGACTGGATTTGAACTAAACTCATTCTGACTCTTGATCCAGAATTCTATGTTGAATTACCCGGTGATTATCCATAATTATATGAAATAAATTCACATAAAAATCCAAACCACTGCATCCATCCACATATCATTAAATGATACTTTCAATCAATCAGTAAACATTTACCAAGTACATGTTCCTAGCCACTATGCTCAACAGAGAACAAAAACGCATTTCATAAGGAAAAGTACATAAATATCAGAAAACTCCATTGTACTCTAGTGGTCAAATCACATCCATAATATTTTATTATTATATTTTAAGCATTATATTTTTCTAGGCAATTGGGGTTAAGTGACTTGCCCAGGGTCACACAGCCAGGAAGTGTTAAGTGTCAGACCAGATTTGAACTCTGGTCCTCCTGACGTCAGGGCTGGTGCTCTATCTACTGTGCCACCTGGCTGCCCCTAAGCATTATATTTTAAAAGATACCTTAACAAGCTCAATGCCTCCAGAGTAACTGGAATAGAAAATGTCTAGAAAGCAACACGTTAGAAATTGTTGAAACAAATGAGAATATTTAGCTTGGAGAGGAAAAAAATTCATGGTCATCATAATAGCTGTATATACATATGTGTGGGTATATGTAGATATGTAGATAGATACATACATATCTATCTAGATAGATACATACATATCTATCTATATAGATAGATATGTATGTATCTATCTACATAGATAGACAGAAGGATAAACAGATGATAGATAGATAGATAGATAGATAAATAGATAGATAGATAGATATTGTCCTATGGAAAAAGGAAGTAATGATGAGGCAACCCACAACTACAAGTCTAAAAGAAACAGGAATTCCTTTACTCAAAGAATTATTCAATCATGGAAAAATGTTTCCAGTGTAATGCAATGCCAATAGCCAACTGGAGACTGGAGAATTTATACAATTTATACTGTAGAAGGTAGGTAATCTCTTTCCTTCTCTTCCTATCCCTAACTATACAACTATTTTATACTTTACTTATTATCTGAATGAAGTTTTCTAGGCTCTCTATCATGGAAGTTTGATTGGAATGATGCTAGTTGGCTTTTAAAGCCTTCCCTTGTAATGAACTCCATTTAGGAATTTTGTCATTTACTTCAACTAGTCTGTGGCTTAAATATCTCTAATTGTCCAAAGTCAAAACAGATTCCATTTTTCTTTAAGTTGAGAAGGTGTCTTCTAAGAGACATGAGTATCTAGAGAAAAAGAGGGAAAGAAAAGAAGGAAAACAAGCAAAAAGATAAAGGGAAAAGTGAAGGTAGCTTGTCCCTTCTCTTCATGGCACGTTGAAGAGTCCTAGCTCTAAAATGAGAAACTGGGTTCAAATTGTACTTTGATGATTGCAGTCTATGTTGGACAAATTTAAACCTCTCCTGGCTTTAGTCTCCTCATTTATAGAATGAAAGGGCTGAAATAGATGACCTCAGAAGTCCCCAACACTCTAGATTGATGATATGATCTTTTCCCTTCTTATATTTTCATTTTTTTCATTCCTCCCTTCCCTTCCCCTTTCCCTTCTTATATTTTCCTTTCCTCATTCCTCTTTCCCTCCCCTCCCCTCTCCTTTAGGCTGCTCATTGCTTCCTTCTCCTCTCCTCTGCCTTCTTCTCTTTTCCACCCCTCATTCCTCCTCCCACCTTTCTCTCTCTTCAACATCACCTGTCACTCCTTCTTTTTCCTTCCATCTCTTTCCTCTTCTTTCTTCCCCTCCCATTCCCTCTCTTCTCTTTCATCCCTTCTCTCTCTTCCCCTTTCTTTTTTCTCCCATCCTCTTATCTCCATTCCTTTAATCCTTTTTTTTACCTCTTCTCTCCTTTACTCTTCTCCTCTCCTCTCTTCTTTTCTCATTTCTTCCTTCTTCTCCCTTCTCTTCTTCCCACACTCCTCTCTTCTTCTCTTTCCAAATCAGCATGAGGAACTAGATAAATGTGGGAATACATTCAGTCAAAAAGATTATATGCCATCTTTTTATTACATATCTGTTCAAGGACTTTGTCCATCTGTCGATATTCCTGGCATAAATTAAAAAAAAAACACTAGTTTATCTTGATGCTTAAATATTTTTACTATAATCTACAATATTTAATATTCATTCCATCTTTTTTAGTGATGCATCAAAGCCCACTTACATACCATCTTATATTTTTTTCAATCTGTGACACTAAAAGAAATACTAGTATTCACTAAGAAAACTCAATTATGCTTCAGAGAATTGATTACAAACATATTTTCTGATAAAACAAATCAGAATCATGCTCTAGAGAACTTTTAAGTCAAAGATACCATCTGAGGAAATACTATAGACCTTAAGTGAAAATGTGCCACATTACACTTCTTTAGAAATATTTAGAAAATACTATTTTTAGCTTACCACAATACAAACCTTTTTGTCAGCCAAATATTCAATGTATAAGGATCCTTTTATCCAAAAAAAAATCAAATGAGTCCATCATGTCCCTTTCAAAACCTGTTCTCCTCTTAATCCCCCCATTTCTTTTGATGGCCTTACCATTCCCCAGTCATTCAATACTAAAACTTCAAAGTTATCTTCCACTTCTCTAACCCATTATAAACGATTACTAGTCAAATCTTGTCAATTCTGCCTCTATGATAGTTGTTAAATCAATTTCTTTCCTATTCCAATACTAGCATTCTACTTTAATTGCCTATTACCTTTCTTCAGAAACAATAATAGCCTTTCTCCTAGTCTTGTTGTGTCAATTATCTTCTTTCAGATCTATTCTTCATAATATCGTATATATATGTATATATATATATATGTATATATGTAGTTACATATATATGTAATCTTCCAAATATGTAGTCACGCCCATATCACTCACTAAAATCCAAAATCTTCAGTTAATGTGTAACTTAAATAAAATCTAAACTACATAGGTATTCAAAGTTCTTGACAAAATAGTTCCCATATGCTTTTCCAGTCTTATTTCAAAATATTCACTTTTGATTACTCTACTCTGAAATTCAGCCAATAGGGACCGTTTACTATTTCCCAGTTTTCTTCTATCCTCTCCCACCTCCAAATGGTCAACTTCCTGGAAAAGACCTTTGTGTCCCTCTATCAAATATGCCTCTTGACAGGCCCATTGAAAGTTTTGATGTTATGTCTTTAATAATGCCTTTCCTGATCTCCATCCCCAACTTTTTCTTCCTCGAATCTTTCAAACATTCTGTTTCAACTTCATTGTGAATTTATCAAATTCTAACCTACAGCTATTTCTGTATATCAATACCACCTACTAATTTTCTTGAAGACAGGGATGCTGTCACATTACCACTACCTAATGGAGGTCAGGGGAGGAAAAGGAGAGAAAACAGTATAAATACAAGAAGCAAAGAGGGGGTAAGAGGAAGAAAAGAGGGAGAGAGACTGGGAAAAAGAAAGGGAAAGAGGCTTCTTTATTATAAGCAATATGACATAACAAAATGTTAAATCTGAAATAGAGATATACATTCATGACTGCTTCACTCTTATCTGTGTGATCTGGGCAGGCCTCTTTACTTTCTCATATATCATTTTCTTCATCTGTAAAATGAAAAGAATCAAAACTAAATGACCTTGCTTATATAGTATGAGACAGCACATGTGGGAAAGCTTTGGAAAACTTTAAATGCTATACAAGTGTCATTTTGACATTTAATTATTGGTATTTCAAGTGTTACAAGATAACCTTTTTTTCTCAAAGTAGTTCTAAAGAAATAAAAACCAGGGGATTATATTCAATGCATTGTTGCCCTTTTTTCCTAAAAAGTAAGTTTGAGAGAGACAATAGAAATAGAATGCTTTCTTTTTTTTCTTTTATTCAAAGTTCTTACTCAGAAATTGCCATACCATTTAATTATACCTTAATTAGAACCCTTATCTGTAATTTTTACTATAATAACAAATCAAAAGCATGAACTGTTAAGTTTAATTTTGGATCATTCACACCAAAAGATTAGAACATCATGCATTTTAACCCACACTTCTCTTCTGTGATAATAAAGGAGAATCTGATGATATCACAGACTCATTGCAAATCCACCACCATTCAAAAAGAAAAAAAGGCAAATTCAGAATGTATGATAGTATGACATTTATACTATCTTTACATAAGGAAAGTATATAATTTATTGATTCCCTGTCCTACAATTACTTTATTTTCTAGGACAAACTCAACTAAATTCTATTTTTTGGGGGGGTTCATTTGATTCATCCAACCAAAACATCATTTTCTAAGTCCTATAATACTTTTCTTGACTCATTGAAGCAAAAGTTTATAACACTTATATTTTATCTTGTCAGGAGCAAGAAGTAGATTGCTGATCATTAATAAGAGAAAGAGTTTATCTTCCTGTGGTATTTCTTCTTTATGTTTTGACCTTTATTCCTTGAGGTCTTTTGTACATGCCACAATGGTATGCTTGATAAGCTATTTCTATACAATCCCTTTGGGCCATAATGGGAGGAAAAATTCTGATATTACTGAATGTTCTTGTCAAATGCCCATTACAATGATGATACGATAACTAATGATGAAGTTCAGTAACATACAATGATAGTAGAGGTCACTATTGTCATCTGTCTTCCTGTGTTAGTGTGGTAATGAGAGTAAAGTAAAAGCCAGAAAGAGACAGAAATGAAAAATGTGTTCACAGATATGATACAATGGTAGAGTCCACCCAAATGACAGAATTTTAAGGCAGAAAAGGATAATTAAGAACATTGCTTCATGTTACATATTAGGAAAATTAAGGCCAGAAAAATGAAATATATTTTTTCATTTCATTATAACTTTATATTGACAAAACATGTGCATGGGTAATTTTCCAACATTGACCCTTGCAAAAACTTCTGGCCCAATATATTCTTTCCTTCCCTTCACTCCCTCCCCTGGATTGCAGGTTGTCTCATACATGTTAAATATGTTAAAGTACATATTAAACACAATATATTTATACATATTTATTCAGTTATCTTGCTGCACAAGAAAAAAATCAGATTTAAAAAGAAGGTAAAAATAACATAAAAAGAAAAACAAAAATGCAAGCAAACATTTACAGAAAGAGTGGAAATGATATGTTATGGTTCACACTCATTTCCCAGTGTTCATTCACTGGGTGTACCTGGTTCTGTTCATTAATGATCAATTGTAACTGATTTGGATCCTCTCATTGTTGAACATAGTCACTTCTATCAGAATTGATCCTCATGTAGTATTGTTGTTAAAGTGTATAATGATGTCCTGCTTTTGCTCATTTCACTTAGCATAAGTTCATGTAAGTCTCTCCAAGCCTATCTGTATTCATCCTGCTGGTCAATTCTTACAACAATAAGAGCCCATGATATTCATATACCACAATTTACTCAGCCATTCTCCAATTGATGGGCATCTATGCAATTTCCAGTTTCTAGCCACTACAAAAAGGGCTGCCACAAACATTTTGGCAATATAGATCCCTTTCCCTTCTTTAATCACTTTGGGATATAAGCCAGTATATGATGATCCAATATATATATATATATATATATATATATATATATATATATATATATATATATATATATATATATATATATATATATCCACTATATATCCAGTATATAATGATCCACTGCTGGATCAAAAAGTATGCACAGTTTGATAACTTGTTTATTATAGTTCTAAATTGCTCTTCAGAATGGTTGGATCCATTCACAACTCCACCAACAATGCATCAGTGTCCTAATTTTTTCAGATAATCAACAAAATTTGTCACATGTTCCTGTCATCTTAGCCAATCTGAAAAGGAGTGTGTAGTGGTATGTCAAAGTTGACTTAATTTGCATTTCTCTGATCAACAATTGTTGGAATATTAGAAAAATTTGGATGACTTGGAACACCTTTTCATATGAGTACAAATAGTTACAATTTCTTCATCCAAAGATTGTCTGTTTATATCCTTTGACTATGCGTTGGAAAATGGCTTGATTTCTTATAAATTAGAGTCAATTATCTATATATTTTAGAAAGGAGGCCTTTATCAGAATTTTTGAATGTACAAATGTTTTCCCAGTTTGTTGCTTCCCTTCTAATCTTGTCTATTGGTTTTGTTTGTAGAAAAGCTTTTTAACTTCATATAATCAAAATATTCTATTTTGTGATTAATAATGACCTCTAGTTCTTCTTTGGTCACAAATTCCTTTCTCCTTCACAGGTCTGAAAGGTAAACTCTCCTATGTTCTTCTAATTTGTTTATAATCTCATTCTTTATGCCTAGATCATGAACCCATTTTGATCTTATCTTGGTGTATGATGTTAAGTGTGGGCCAATGCCTCGTTTCTGCCATACTAATTTCAAATTTTCCCAGCAGTTTTTGTCAAATAGTGAATGATTTTCCTAAAATTTGGGGTCTTTGGGTTTGTGAAACACTAGATTGCTATAGTTATTGGCTGTTTTGTCTTGTAAACTTAACTTATTCCACTGATCAATTAGTCTATTTCTTAGCCAATACCAAATGGTTTTGGATGCTGCTTTATAATAATATCGTTTTAGATCAGGTACAGCTAGACCACCTTCATTTCATTTTTTTTTCATTAGTTCCCTTGAAATTCTTGACCTTTTGGTTTTTCCAGATGAATTTTTTTATTTTTTTCTAGGTCGTTAAAATAGTTTATTGGGAGTCTGATTGGTATAGCACTAAATAAATAGATTAGTTTAGGTAGCATTGTCACCTTTATTATATTTGCTCAACCTATCCAAGAGCACTTAATATTTTTCAACTGTTTAGATCTGACTTCGTGTGGAAAGTATTTTGTCATTTTTCGCATATAGTTATTACTCTGTGAAGTAAACCAAAAATGCAGGTGGACAAAAATAGGGGGATTGGGAATTCTATAGTCATTTCCCAGAGTTCTTTCCCTAGATGTAACTAGTTCAGTGCATTACTGCTCTATTGGAATTAATTTGGTTCATCTCATTGTTGAAGATGGCCATGTCCATCAGAATTGATCATCATATAGTACTGTTATTGAAGTATATAATGATCTATTGGTCCTGCTCATTTCACTCAGCAGCAGTTCATGTACGTCTCTCCAGGTCTTTCTGAAATCATCCTATTAGGCATTTCTTACAGAACAATAATATTCTATAATATTCATATACCATAGTTTATTCAGCCATTCTTTAATTGAAGGGCATCCACTCAA